>NC_056731.1:1374837177-1375084677 GCF_019279795.1 Protopterus annectens
ACAACAGTGCACTGCAGCAGGGATCTAAAGGATGCTACGAATGGCTGTACCTGCACAAAGTCAGGGTCCGGAACTGTGGCAGCCATAAACCTGACTCCACAGCAATAGTCACGGCAGTGTGTGAACTCCAAGGGATGTGCACATGAGTTGACCTTGCAATCATGCATTGTTGGGGGACATTTGTAGGGCAGACTGACCAAATACTGGCAAATGAAGATGGCCCATGCCAGTATACCCTTGCCAGGAATAGTGACTGCTGTAGTACACATAACAGTAGGTGCAACAAACCATCATGATAAGGGCATGCACATATATGCACCCACAAAGTGTATGCATCTCAAGTCAACATCAGCACAACTAACACATTTGTTTGACACTGCATTTGATTGTACAGGACATATGTTACATATCAGGCTCATGTACTCTTAACATATGCAGCAATGTGGTCCCATGGCATATCAAGGAAGAGGATGTCATATGAATAAGGGTGTGTACACTCCCCGTAGCCATGGTAATGTTTGACAGTTGTCAGTGTAATTGTATTGTATTGGTCATACATGCACCCCTGATGATGACATCTGTAAATCAGACATCAGGCATTCACAAATGACAACTGTCCACATATCATCCCAGGTATGTGTCGGACAAACACATAGGGGCTGTGAGCAGCAGAACAGACATAACTGACACAGTAATGCACATTCAGCAATGGTGTGTACACATGTGAGGTATGGTGCACAGTACATGGCAGGGTGCTGAACAGGTGCACAGCAATACTGTGTACATGGGTGCAGTGTTTTCCAGGCATCACCTACTAACAAAGCCCATACATCACACACATGTATACTGTTGCTAGCATAGATTGACTATAGGTGCACTGCATGCTGTTGAGTACCATATGTTATGCATGTTGACAGATGGGTAATGGGAGGTCTGTGTGTAATATCTTTATGCAACATCACCTGTAAGTGTGTGTGGGGGGGAGGTTGGGGGGTTAATTTGTCTGTAAGTGCAATCTGGTGGAGTGGAGGGGGGTTTATATATGTAGGATATGTGTGTGTGTGTGTGTGTGTGTGTGTGTGTGTGTGTGTGTGTGTGTGTGTGTGTGTGTGTGTGTGTGTGTGTCCATGTATGCACATGTTTGATTGTGGAGTTGTTCATACGTCTTGACTTCCCTTTGAAATTGTACAGTACATGGACTGACACATGAGACACCAGGAATACTTGCCTGATATGTAACCTCAGGACAGCTGATAGTATAATAAGGTCTGTAGCATGGAACATGCATTGGGAGGGAAACTAGACATC
Source organism: Protopterus annectens (assembly GCF_019279795.1). Classification (NCBI taxonomy): domain Eukaryota; kingdom Metazoa; phylum Chordata; order Ceratodontiformes; family Protopteridae; genus Protopterus; species Protopterus annectens. The sequence goes on from NC_056731.1 coordinate 1,374,838,486, forward strand.
AGGTATACTGTTATAATTGCAATCAGCAGAAAGGTGAAAGAATACCCACGTATGCAGCACTGCAGATGCATTGGGGAATTACTAGACAACACCAATGAGTGTATACAAATATTACTGTTGTCCACATAATAAATTAATAGAGCAACAGATCTTGCATCTACTGAGCAATAGTTACGTATGACACTCCAGTGCTTGACATTATTGAGTGACTGTAGTAGCCCCTAACATATGGGGGCCATACTCACGATGTCTGGGCAAACCCAGGGTGAACATTGGATGACAGCAGTGAGTCCTTGTAAAACTGACTCCAATCAAGTCAAAGAGGTAACGGAGTAACAGGTCATGTTTTGTGATCACTTGTCTAGGCAATTAGAAGAATGATATGTTAATGATTGGTATTAATGAGTGTAAGTTTCCAAGTGTGATGCAGGATGGGGAACTTAAGAGAATAAACTTGGGACAGTCTGTAAACTCAGGGACAGGTAGGTATTATAGAGGAATGTCAGGGTATGTGTGTGTGTGTGTGTGTGTGTGTGTGTGTGTGTGTGTGTGTGTGTGTGTGTGTGTGTGTGTGTGTGTGTGTGTGTGTGTGTGTGTGTGTGTGTGTACACTGTTAAGCAATGATGTACAGGTCATAAAGTGCATTTCTTGTTTTCCCCTCACAGATGGCGAGGTGGGTCAGGGTCCCTCCTGCAGGCAATCTGATGTTGGTGTCCATATAGACACTGAAAATGATGATAGGTGTGCTGAGGCACAGGCAGGGTTGTCAGAGTCTGAAACTGCACCATCGTTTGACATCCCCCTGTTATCCACCCCATCCCTGCACACAGGGACATTGCCTATAGATACCCCATCACCACTGGGCATAGCAGAGGGACATTTGGCAGTTGGTGGCAGTGCACAGGACAGTGTGGTATCTATGGCTGATGTGTCTGGACACAGCAGCCATAGCTGGATGTCCAGCAGGGTACCACATAGGCAGATGTACAAGGGTACTCATGAGAGGGCTGCTGGTCATCGTGCTCCTGGCAAAAGTGCCACATCTGGTACCACCAGACGCATGTTTCAAGTTGTCATGGAGGCACAGGCATGTATGGAACAGTACACCAGACAAGATCTGAGGCTGCAGAGGGCTGCTGTTTCAGCTGTAAGTGACAACATCTATGATCTTGCAGGTACCCTACATTATTTTAAAGAGGTCATAGATAGATGGTGGAACTCCTCGACCATGGATTATCCATGCTAGAGCATGTGGTGGGAGTGGTGCGACAGCGACGTTGATGTAGGCCAGCAACACCAACATCTGGAGGTCGACATGAACATGCAAGGACACTAAGTCACTTCTGTAGGGGCAGTGATAGCCCCAGCACTGTGGGATGGTACTGTCCACACCACTCCACAGCAGGCCACATGCACATGGCCCTGGCCAGTCCCAGGAGGGACATGGTTCCAGCAGACATATGTCATCAACAGGGGAGAGTACAATATCGAGGCTTGTACCTGGATGTGCCCATGTAACCCCTGGCAGGCACAGTTCTCATGTCTGTGGCTGGAGGCAGTGAACTGCACACCCTGCCAGGTATGGTCTGCAGCTGTCCAACAAACACCTGTATAGGTTAGCCACATGGCAGAACTGTGTGCATGCATGCTCACACACAATACAAACACACCTAGGGCAACCCCATACCTACACACACCACATCACCACTGCCATATCAGTAATTAAAACCCCCTCATTCACACACATGGTGTCAAACATATGGTGCAGCCTAGGTCTCTGGCAAACCAACAACACACCCTGTGCCAATGTATGATACCTGTGCCACATCCCTGTCATCCATAACATTGATGCAGGGACAGGCTAATATATTTCTCATGCACACGGTGACTGTACTGCAGTGTACCAATGTACTGCTGTGTAACATGTTGTCATCAGTAACTTTTATTGCTTACATGTCAGGTAGTGTAGCTGTCCAGCCATGATGCATTATAGCTGTTATTAACACTGAGTGATTGTGGTCTCTATAATGTTATCCATCTGTGTTGTAGGTGTCCATGTGTCAGCAGGAGGATAGTCTGCTATCATATCTCACAAGGGGTATGGCACTGTGGTGACACATTGGCTGTGCCATATCCTGGGTACAAGTGAACACATGTCACAGGTCTACATAACAGTTACTGCCTGTGCCACATGACCGATAGGTCTGGGGGTGGAGTATACAGGTGAGTGCATGGTGGCTGCTGTTAGCAGACCTTCTACAGTAGACAATGGTAGTTGTACTGGGTGGTACACACTACATGTTTGTGTATAACTCACACAGAGGCTTATGTGTTGATGCACTACACAGAGAATACTGTACACATGGATGTATGTACCTGTGCAAGGAACCGATTGTAGCCTATGTAATTCCACCAAGCCAGACTACACAGAAAAACACATTGTGGAATAACCAGTCCGCTAGTTTAATGTCACTGATGATGGTACCAGCAGGGCTTATATCCCCTTCCCCAATGTAGTGCAATCCTCAACACGGTAAACGTATGTGTGCTTGTGTGGGTGCCACACCCCTACCCTTTAGAGGGTGAGAGGTGCTGTAGAACTACAGATAGTGTGATAGACAAATACCTAACCTGTTAACATGAACTGTACAATATTACGGCTAGCTACATGGGGGGGGTACACTCAACAGTAACTGCAATGATGCTGGCTGTGTCCACAAAAGCCACACCCAGCTATATATACCAACCCAGTATCGCTGCACACCTATACAGTGGGGAATAGGCCATTTACACAGCTAACAGTAGTTATGATGGAATGTATGTCCACAGGATGATACCTGTGACATGTTAGCATATGCCACGCAGTTCTTGAACAGATGACCCCCTGGGACATGTATATTCTGCAACCTGAAGTAGATCCCTCCACATACACGCACACTATTACTTGGCAACACTGGGACTAGACCCCTACCTAAGTATGTAGTGCTACTGATGTGTGTGGCTTTAATTGCACACACTACACAGCTTTTAGAATGAGGTGTGTTCCAGGTTACATGTTACATGCAGAACATCCCCAGGCATGTACAGTATGGTAATGAGGGATGTAATGGTTGTATATGGACAATATATAGTGTGGCATACTGTCATATACACATTGACAAACACATAACAGTCAGACACACATCTGAGAGACCCTGGGCCTATTAGTGCTAACTACCTTGTCAGTGTGTCCATTGTGTTACAGGTAGGTTGAACACAGCACATGCTTAACTGGGCTGGACTGTGTTATCAGTTGCCTGTATGGTTGATGGTGACAGTGGTCAGCTTACAGTGGTACATGGGACATGTACTGGGGTACCATGGTGTAATGACAGTATACCCAGCACCCACACCCTACTGTGGATATTGTACACAATGGAGCCCATGATGACGCTCTGACATACCCACCATCACACATTGACCAGGACTGCAATACAACCCCTTGTCCATCCCAAGAGTTCTACTACAGGGATACACCTCTAATGCACATGCCACAGGCATAGTAGGGTGATGCATTGTCATGCCTCTCCTATGGGCAGCAACATCACAATCTCTAATACTGTGTGGCAATGCATATTGTAATAGGAGTATGTAGCCTCAGAATGCAGTACCCTACATATATACACACATGCATACATACACACACTTGCCAGAACTCAGTGGGTATCCCATGCCTATCAACCCATTTGTACAACAGTGTTATGCTGGTACTGCAAGGCCCAGGAAGCCCTTAGGGAGAGGAGCGTAACAAAGTACATGTAATGTCTGGTACAGCAACAGCCACATCTAACTATGGTAATGGGTGGTGCGGTGGGTGTAAAGGGCCTCAGGGTATTCCCAACTACAAGTCTACAAACACACAGACACTGATATTCTCAGTAATGCACACATACATATTTGTCAGTGCTGGGATGCATTGGTGCAGGTGTGCATGGGTGTGTACCAGGCTATTGTCCATGGAGAGATGGGATGTGTAGGAGATGTGTGTACAGTGGTATCATGCCACCTGCCATGTGCCAGCAGGCCATCTATCAACAGACACCACTGTGGTGTCCCTCAGGGTGAGAGTGACCTGCATCAGCCAATCCCCTGGGTGCTTCCTACAGAGAGCCAGTGAGGTGCTACAGTTGACATGTATGCAACATGTATTACATAACATGGTTCGTGTCTGTCTTGGAGACCAGTACCCAAGCATGTTCTGTTGACTGTCATAGTATAGTTGAGGTATCCATGACATGTGGTGCATACAGGGTGTTGAGTCCTATGTGTAGCATTTATAACACATCTGGGCATACATGTCAGTGTCAGTCAAGCATAGATTGCCTGTATGTGTCCAAGATGGATACCTGACATCTGCACATCTGTACAGGGACTGACAGACATCAGCTCACCAACTAGCTATCAAATAGGATGAATGTGTTGACAGATAGATGTCTGACATTGATAGGCATGCCAGTACTACATGATGGCAGCCCTCACTGACCTGTGCTATACACACAGTAGTCTACAGTTATTTTCCACATGTCAGATCATTATCCAGTAGGAAATATATAATGAGACATAGCTCACACACCAGGAACATGACAGTAAGGACTCAAGAGTCCATCTTTGCATGCAGGGGTGTTTGTTTCCAGTACTACAATTAGCAATCTACTCTTACTTGGGAAAGCACTGTCAACAGTAGTAACGTAATGATACACTACACGCCAGTGTGACTGCATATAACCAGGGATACTACCCTTGTATGTAACACATTCACATGGATAAGGGTGTTGTACAAGCCATATATACTCGTGTCCCAGACAAGAGACTTACACCCCTTGCTACAGTAATGACAGCACATAGATGCATGTTATGTGCATGGCATCACATACACTTATTACAGATGTCATTACCCTGCTATGTTACCAGACTGGAATGTGAGCACTGGTTACCAGGGCTGTGCCATGCTTAGCAGGTCTCAGCATTGCTGCAATATAACAGCTAAGCACATTTGCGCACTGGTAAGTGAAGCCTAGATGGTGTAAGCGCCAGTACGTTTAACCATACCTTAGCACCACTTAGCTTCACCTGAACCCGCGCAAATGCACTTAAAGCGATGCAAAACTGCCTTAACGGCTCTGTATCCAGCATCCCTTGTTCTGCCCAGCAATAAAATAAACAGCCCTTGAGCCCAGGACTCTGTACACTATTGTCACAACAGTTAAACACTATGCCATGGCAGCTATTAAAACAGTTGTTGTCTTTCCAATATATCTGTCAGTACACATACTGAATAGTATTGAACAATTGCTGTGATTTCTACAATTGTGTAGTACTTGTTAGTGATGTTACTGTTGCATCACAAAGGTTGTTATATCTAAATATACACGTCAGATACATATGGCGTGATACATCTGGGAAGGTATACACAACAGTAATGTTTACACATGACAAGGATATGGATATATATATACATATGTAGAGATATTTGTACATGTATATACACATATATATTCATATATATGTATTTATATACATCTGCATAGTGCATCATATATATGGCCATATATAGATCTCTGTGTATATATATATATATATATATATATATATATATATATATATATATATATTTATATATATATATATATATATATATATTTTATGTTGATATATGTAGATATCTATAGCTATATGTGCATATAGATCTATATATCTGCATATGTGTAGACATATATAGATGTGTATATGTATATGTATGTATATATATATATATATATATATATATATATATATATGTATATATATATATATATATATATATATATATATATATATATATATATATATATATATATATATATATATATATATATATATATATATATATATATCCATAAATGTATGTAGATATGTATATGTGTATATATCTATATAGCTATATGGATATATACATATATATATATATATATATATATATACATATATATATATGTTTACCATATGTCCAGAACATGGAGTGGAGTCATACCTCAGCACCAATCATCTCAACCTCTTAGTGCAAGGGGATGTCATGTTTGCATTGCAGGTATATATGTAGACTGTTGCTACTGTAACAGGGGTTGTCTAAACAGAAATGTGTGTGGGAGGTCACATCTGCTATTGATATGTACACCATCAGTTACTGACAGACATCCTAAGGTCATCATGATCCTATGGACTACAGCAGAGATATGACCAATAAATGTGGACAGTCTGGCACACGCTTGTCAGTCCATAGGTACACACAGATCCCCTTAGTGTGAAACATGTGGGCCAAGCTTGACAATGTGGATATTAACAGCCATGTAAATGGGTATGTCACAGAAATATTGGACTACATATGCCCACACAGTTTATGCATTCACACACTCATGTTTGTCCTGACACATAATAACCGATGGTGCTGAAGTCACATGGCCGCATGCTACCCACTAGTTAGTGACATACATCTGTACAGCATCCCAGTGCTTTGTCAGAAATATATGACAGTTATGGTGGCCTGGCAGCAGTACATCTGGCAAATATCTGGACATAACATCACACTGCGTAATTACACTAAGCTGATAGGTATATAACAAAGCACTGTGCTAACTACAAGCAGACTGCCACAACACTGGCTTACATTTCTTATGAGGGAATACACATGTACATGAAAATATAGCAGCCTCTACAGGCATGTCACAGCACAGAGTAATAGACACCTGTGTGAAAGTGCATACCCACAACTAATGTGAACAAAGCCACAGCCACATATGGTAAGCAAGCTTAATATTACAGTATATGGACTGTCTGATCAACACCATCCTCATATGTGCCACTCACACACTAACCATACATATACTGGGCCATGACACAGTATAGTCTGATGCCTGCCTATGGTATGGAGCATGTGTATGTTTGGCCCTACAAACATGTAAGCTGATAGGGTACCATACACTGGAGCAGCATGTAACATCAGATAGAACAGGACCAAGAACAATGATATCTACCACAGTCTCTACACAGGCCTAGGTACGTATTCACAATACACACACTGCCAACAATCACCATAAGTACACAGACCTCACTACTGTACACACAACCACAGAATGCCCAGGTTATGTCCTCAAATATAACCCCTACTTTAAATAACATTTCTAGCAGTCTGATATCTCACTGGCTTGATATCAGGTATGATGTCAGTAAATAATGGTGTACAGAACATATGCATCTCTTACTGCATGACATATGTACAAAGGTTGACAGACTTGTGACTGGAGGCACAAACACAGGGCCAGTATTGACATGTTGCTGTGATAACCTTATACATTTACTGTTGTAACAGGGTTTGTTGTGACATTTGTCCTATGAGGGATGTGAAGTCAGTAACTCTCATGGCTGGCACCATGTACTGACTGCAATCCTCAGACTATGCTTCTGCAGTTCTAAGATAGGTAATCTGTGAGTAACACAAAACACATAAGACTCCAAACACTGGTCAGTCTGCAGATAACCCTACAGATGGGAGTTTCCTCAAACACATAACACTGTCATGACAGGTATTCAATCATGTAGACCAGCCATATCCACACAAACCGTGTTAAACCAACATTACTCCAAATGAAGAAGACCAACACTTATATTCTGTAGTCATGTCTGGAACATCCCCCTCCTGTTTGTTGGCCTGTCTCCACAGTTTATGTTGTTAGAGGTATATCCCTCCACCATCTGCGATGCTGTTTGCCAAACACCAACTTGAATTCTTGCTCACAGTGAATGAAAAGGGCCAACACCCACATGATGTTCCTAGTTATAGGAGTGCGCTTCCATGCAATTGGCTATGGGAATGTTACCACAGCTGTTCCACATGCAATCAGCTAGTGGGGGACTGCAATTTGTGCAGAGGCCATCAGATGATCATGAGCATCACTTACAAAACTCAAGCTGCTGCCTAAGCAAAGCAGGTGTACTTCTCCACCTCCACCAGAGAGGGAGTGAGAGAGACAGACAGAGACAAAGTAAGACAGGGAGGTGGTGGGATAGTAAAGTCTAAGCATGTTTGTGTCACACACTTACTAGTACAGGGTTTCAAACACCTGCCTGATTACATATTGCTATTGCATGTCTATGCAGTTATTGCATGCATCACAGAGCTTACATGTTGGGGAGCTCTCCAAAGGTATATTTGACAGAGAGTGACATCAGCAACAGTGATAAAGGAGGGATAAGGTAGGTGTAGTACATGTGCCTGTCCACAAGAACAGGTGTCAAGGTCGACACAGCCACACTCTCTCAGGGACTCACACACATTTTCACAGTTGGCAGGGTCAGGATTAGACTTCCTAACAAACTAGTTTGCCACAATACAGTAATACACAAGTATCACATGCACCACAGGGTTATCAGGATGATATATGGGCAAAGGGTATGCCAAGGTGTCTGACATCAGAAGGCATGCTTCAGTAGGCCAATGGGAGATGTAGTGAGTGTGAATGGCGTCCAAATAATTAGACTTCACACACACACACACACACACACACACACACACACACACACACACACACACGCGTTTGCCAGTACTGACATGCATGGGTGCATTGCTTCACAGGTGTGAAGTGGTTGACCATGCCAGAAGGCTGTACAAGGCTAGGTAAAGGGTATACCTTGGCATCAGGCCATATGACAATGGTCTGCAATGTGGCTCAGGGGGTGTAGTGTCTGAATTGGCCCACACAGGTGGGTATTGTATTCACCATCCAGTCATCTGGGTTACTATTGGTGGTGGCCAGTGCTGTGCAATGCTTGCCATGTATGTGTTCTATATTCCATAACATGGACAGAGTCTGTGATGTGCACACATCCCACATGCATGTTCTGTGACATGTAGAAGGGTACCTGGGGTGTCTGGGGCATGTTGTTTAGACAGATTGTTATCATCAGATGTGCCATTCCTGACCTCATGTGGTGAGAACTGTCAATGGACACCAGTTTGTCCTTACACCTACATTGGCAGCATGATACAGGTAATCCTGGTGTCAGTGGCATCTGTCCATACAGGGCATGTGTATAAGGCATGGTATGTCCTTTGTGGGCTACATTTGCTGGCTCTACAGTTGCTGCAGGTGTCCAGTGTGGAACATAGTGAAAGAGCATTGTATGCAATGATTTGCCTATTGTAGGGCTGGGACAGGGTGCCATGCCCTCTGTAGTCCACTGCAATCACACCATGGTTACTATCTGTGGGCAATATGTAGGGAACTACCAACACAGTAGTTGTTGCCTAGCCGAGTGTGTTTGAGTATGGGTGGAGAGTGTTCTCTGGGTAATACAAGGGTTGCCTATATTGTTCCCCAAGCCATGATGTCACATGTAGGGGTATGGAATGTCTACCCCAGCCTCTGCTGTTTGACATCTGTTAGTCGTGTAAGGTGGACATTGTGACATATAATAGGCCCACCATATAAGAAATTTAAAAAAAAAACACTTCCCAATGAGTCCTCTTATTACACACTCACAGCTACCTCCACACAGGATAAGTATGACAAATACACACACACCAAGTCTCACAGTTGCCATGTCTGGGATTAGAACACCTACCTAACTAATACATCACACTACATAATTAAGCAGATATAGCACACGTCACGCAGCTTACTGGGCTACTACTTTCCCAAAGGTGTATTTCAAAATGAATGACATCAGCAGGCTTGCCAAAGTAGGGCAATGGAAGTTGTAGTAACTGAATGGCTTCAAAAGCATTGATCTCTACACAGATAAATACACATGCAAACACACAAAGTTTTACCATTGCCATGTCTGGGATTAGAACTCCTACCTAACTAATACATCATACAGTTATAGCATGCCACAGACCTTGCTGGACTACTTCTTCCCCAAAGGTGTATTTCAAAGTGAATGACATCAGCAGCTTTGCCAAGGTTGGGCAATGGAAAGTGTAGGTCATAAGTTCATAGGTTGGTACTAGGCTATCGGGCCTAGGGCCTATACATGCCTAGCCATGACAATTCCCTGGCTATGTCTTCCCACAATATTTACTTCCCTGGACCCCTGTCTAGCAGGGCACCTGACATGATCCCTGGGGTCAATTTCCTATCTCCCATCCAGTCGTCCGGGTTCCTTTTGAAGAGGGCCAAAGAGGCACTATGCTTGACATGTATTGGCAGTCTATTCCAGAGTCTGGGGAGTCTCTGGGTCAGGAACACATCCCTCCAGCATGTATTGTTCATTGTGATGATAAGGTTTGGATCCCTGGAGCATTTGGCTGTGAGGGTTTGGAATTCTTTAAGTGTAGCATGTCCAACAGCTCTGGGTTTGACATGGCATTGTATGTTAAGCAGAGATCACCTCTGAATACACGATATGTGACAAGAGTATAGCTGGATGATTTTCAGATGGTCATCATAGGGCATCCATTATAGGCATGTGATTCTTTTAGTGAGGTATGTCTGCAGCCTTTCTAGTTGTTGCAGACGTCTTGTGAGGTACATACATAATGGCCATTGTAGTCTGTACTGGGTCTACTGAGAAATCACTACAGTGGGACAATGGCCTCCCTTTTCCTGGATGTAAAGCCCATAGTGATGAGGTGTGCCACATAGGTGAATTTCCTGACTCTTGTGGTGATGTGGTTTTCAAAGGTGAGACCACTGTCCACCTGTGTCCCTAAGTCTCTTATCACACTTTAGTTGTTTAGTGTACTGCCACCTATGTGGTACTTCGCAGGTACATGTCCCTTCCCAAAGGGGATTACTATACATTTCTTGGCATTGACCTTGAGGCCATGGCTCAGACACCAAGTATCTCTTTCTGTAAGGCCCTTCTGTAGAATATCCACATCATGTGGGGATTCAATATTGGCTCCCAGTGTGCAGTCATCTGTGACCTTTGTTTGCCAGAGTCCCTTAGTGTTGGAGTGTACTTCAGAGCAGTAGATGCCAAGCAAGGGCAGTCCCAGGACTGAACGTTGAGGTACTCCAACTGTCACTTGTCTGGGGCTGGAGTTGGTGTCACCTACATTTACGTTGTGGGATCTATCAGTATAGCAGTTAGCAGCCCATTGGGTGACAGAGGGATTAATGGCCAGCTTGGTACATTTATCTATGATTCCAGACTGGGGGATGGTGTTGAAGGGCTTGGCAAAGTCCGGATAGGCTTTGTGAAACATCTTACCCTCATCCACAGCTCTGGAGACTGATTCAAAGTTGTCAATCAGGTTGAGGTGACATGATCAGCCCTTCACAAACCCAACCTGGTTGGGGTCCAGTGTTTGCAGGTTGCCAATGTCTTTGTTTTAATTTCCATAATAATACATTCCATGGCCTTGCAGATCAGGCACATCATACTGCTGGGGCTGTAGTTCCCAGGATACAAGGTGGATCCCTTCTTGTGGACTGGGATAAGTGTAGCTGTGCTCCACACAGTGGGCATGACGTCTGAGGTGTGGCTATGATTAAACATGGCACGTAGGTGAGGTGCCAGTTCATTTTGTAGTCCATGTAGTACACAGACTGGGATGTTGAATGGTCCCATGGCTGCTGTTGTCTTAGCTCTGGAGTGTATGGTTTTAACCTGTGTGGCCATTATTACTGGAATCTGGCAATCTTTCAGTGTTGAGATTGGCCCTTTCGGGGGTGGGAGGGGGGTGCAGTTGGCATTGAATTGATCTGCCAGGATATTGGCAATATCCTTTGGAGCAGTATATTTAATACCATCCTGTTGTAGCTCAGAGCAGATCTGAGCATTGCCATTTAGATTCCTGACATAGCTATGGAATGACTTGCAGTTGTCTTTGGCTATATTATGTTCGTAACTAGCTTTGGTGGATGTTATGAAAGATCTCAGCTTCTTACTGTGGCTAGTAAGGGAGTGTTTTGCATCCTGGAAATTCCTTCATTTCTGCAACAGTTTCTTCCTTTTGTTCTACAGTATGTTTATGGCAGGAGCCCACAACATTGGCTTCCTTTTCTTGGTGGGGAGTGTCTTGGTTCTTTACTGGAATGGCACAATTCATGCACAAGTGGATGTGCTCATACAGTGTGTTTATGTAGGATTCAGCAGTCATCTTTTCAATTTCTATCTGCATGGGTGTCATGACGTTAGTCACGTCTGACATGTGTAGCATGACGTTGGCTTTGGATATGTGTGTTATGGAGGTTTCCTTACTGGGGTGTGGGGGGATGTGGATGTTAAGGGTGATTAGCTTATGGGAAGACCTGACCACCAATGGGGTGACCATAAATGTGGAGCATTGATTTCCCATGTTGGTAATGACCAGGTCTAGGATATTTGAGCCTCTGGTGGGTCTATAGGTTACTTGATCAAGGGCTTTGAGAATTGTGACTTCCAAGAACCGTTGGGCACACATGTTGGTACACAAGAATTTTTCCCAGTTAATGGCAGGGTAGTGTAAATCACCCAGTATTAGGGTGTTTGGTTGTATCATAATATTTCCCATTTTGTTTCAAAAGGTTTAGTGGGAATTTTGGGGCATGGTGGGGGATCTGTAGCAAGCCATGCAATTTGGATTGCAGTCTGACCTAGTGTTTGTTGCACTGGGGGTATTTCAGATGCATTCTGTTGGGCAAATAGCCAGGTGGTGTGAATATCTTTGGTGAATATGGACACTCCTCCACCTTTATTGTTTTAGTCCTGATTTGGTGGCCGACAGGTGTGGTGAGAGCTGTACCTGGTATTGCAGGGGTGCTCTCTGGAGCCTTGGATCAGGTCTCTGTTACTGCACAGATATCGATGTTCTCCATTTTTAGGAGTGCCTAGTGACTGTGAATGGCCACAAAAACATTGATCCCTACACACACAGACAGTTTCACAGTTGCCATGTCTGCAATTAAAACTCCTACATAACTAGTACATCACACTACACAGTTATAGGGATGTATTTCAAAGTGAATGACATCAGCAGCCCTGCCAAAGTAGGGCCTTTGAAATTGTAGTGAGTGTGAATGGCCTCAAAAGCATTGACCCCTACACAGATAAACACACATGCACAAAGTTCTATAGTTGCCATGTTTGGGAACAGAACTCCTACCTAACTAGGTACATCACACTACAGCATTACACAGTTAGAGGACATGCCATGGAGATTACTGGGCTACTTTTTCCCCAAAGGTGTATTTCAAAGTGAATGACATCAGCAGCCCTGCCAAAGTAAGGCATTTGACATTGTAGTGAGTGTGAATGGCCTCAAAAGGATTGAGCCCTGCACAAAAAAACACACACGCAAAGTTATATAGTTTCCATGTCTGGGAATCGAACTTGCATCTAACACTACAGCATTACGTAGTTATAGGATGCACCACAGAGATTACAGAGCTATTTCTTCCCCAAAGGTGTATTTCAAAATGAATGACATCAACAGCCCTGCCAAAGTAAGGCATTTGAAATTGTAGTGAATGTGAATGGCTTCAAAAGCATTGACCCTTCACAGACAAACACACACAAAGTTCCACAGTTGTCATGTCTGAGAATAGAACTTCTATCTAACTAGTACATCACACTACACCATTATGCAGTTACAGCACGCACCATGGTGCTTACTGGACAACTCTTTCCCCAAAAGTGTATTTCAAAGTATATGACATCAGCAGGCTTGCCAATATAGGGCAATGGAAGTTGTATTGACTGTGAATGGCCTCAAAAGCATTGATCCCTACACACACACACACACACACACACACACACACACACACACACACACACACACACACACACACACACATATACACACACACACACACACACACACACACACACACACACACACACACACACACACACACACACACACACACACTCTCTCTCTCTCTGAGATTAGAACTCCTACCTAGCTAGCACTACACCGTTATAGCATGTGCCACAGAGCTTATAGGGTTATTTTTTCCCCAAAGGTGTATTTCAAGGTGAAGACATCAGCAGGCTTGCCATAGTAGTGCAATGGGGAGTGCAGTGTGTATGCATGGGCCATTACCCATTCATCTGGAAGCAGACACACAACACTCAGGCACAGACAGGTTTATATTTCAGAGGTATGTGTATACAACTGCTAGATGACTACTGACTTGTACAGTCATGTTGCACAGTTATCGCAAGCACCACAGACATTATAGTTCTGAGGGATACCAGAGGCAAATGTCTACAGTGATTGGCATTTGCACATTGTGTGGTTTTAGCCATTTGGATGTGTGCATGGTGGGACAGGCCTCATGATGGCAGGCTCTTTGTCACTGTCTGTCACTCTCTTCCACACATCTATGTATGTGTATGTTTGGCCTATTACAGTGTTGTCCTTGGATATATGTGTGTATTCCTATCCAATGTGTGTGCAAAGCATGACTGGTGTGTAATGAGGAGTATGTGCACAAACATATGTATAGTCCACTGTTGTTGCCAGACATGGGCTCCATTTCTGTTAAGTGTGAGAGCATGCCCAGTATGACCTTTCAGTATTTTGTTGCTAGACATGGGCTTTATTTCTCTAAGTGTGGGAGCATGCCCAGCATGACCTTCTCTATTGAATGTGTGAATCCATTCCAGGTAGGTTGTACTCCAGTGCAGGCTTTTGTGTTCTACACCTACAGCTAGTAACCTGTTTCTGTGGGATATCTTTAGATCGGTTGACAATATGGGGTCAAAATGGGAAACGGATAGCGGGTTACTATAGGTAATTGTGTCTGTGCTGCTTCTGTTACATGGTCGTGGTGTTAGCAGAGATATTCAGACATATGCACTGTTTTACACTGTGATGTTTCATGTCATCAAGTATGTCAAGTATACATATTTGCTTGCAGTAATGTCCTGGGGAACACAGGGTGAATGCAGCTGTGTCCAGTATTTTGGTCTGCGGCCTACATATTCTTGCACAATCATGCTATTGTAAAGAGGAATCTGCAGACACTTGCTGATGGGTCTTTGGAAATGGTTCAGCACCTTGGTACAGTGGTGGCTGAAGATCCCATGCTTGTACATCCATCAACATGACAGTTTGCCCATATCCTGCTGTGGCCATACCTCACAGCTTTACAGATTCACACAGTTTACCCAGAGGCAGGGGGTCATAATTCTGGACATTACCCCTTTACATTGTGGTTTACAAGCAGGTTTGTAGCCACTCATTCCTGTGTTTGCAGGCAGGGATAGTATGTGAACATGAGTGAGTTTCAGACTTCACACACTCCATGCCATCCATGCTCCTACCCCCCTCTATTAATTCTATCCTCTTCCAAACATTATGCAAACATTATCTGATAAGTTCCCTATAGTTATCATCTCATCCCAGCAGTAATTTGGTGTTGGTCCACAGTTCATGCAGTAGGACATGGTGGACATGTTACTGGGATTTCTCCACATGGCCTTGCATTTGGGTTCTGTGGACTGTGTTATGTTTTTATTTGGGAGTCCATGACATAACATACATTGGCAATACGGGTGAGACACAGGCCTTTGGCAGAGGACTGTAGGCCATTTGGTAGTGATACAGGCCAGCTGTAGCATGCCATTACATTGTGTCACTCCTACAGTCCCAGACTGCAAGACACTATATTCCCCTGGGGTGACAGGGTAGGTGTGCAAGAAGTTAATGCCAATACTTTCTGTCATTATTGATCCAGTGATGTGGATGCTGGCAGGGTGCTGCTTACAGCTAGAGACACACCGGCATGGGACACCTCTTTTGCATGCTGCATTCTTTGGCTATTGCCATACAGAGGTGGGGGTCATACTGTACTCATTCCCAACAGCAGGGATAAGACCAGAGAGGTACCTGTGGGTGATGGTGGGGTGAGCTGGGTGCATGTGTGCTATGGACACTACTTGCATCTGACTCAAAGATATGCATGGAGCATTCCACTAATGCTGGCTTGTGCAAGGACATCAGCAATTTCTCAATACTTCATGTATGTCACCTTTATGGTCTGCCAGTGTTTGTCCAGACAACATCAGTATTCCATACTACAAACCCAACTAATGTGCTGCTAACCTGTATGTACAATTCCAAAGGTGTTGACAGTAACATATTATACACTGTCTGTCTGGGGTACTTCCACCTGTGTATTGTTTGTATATCTGGGCCCACATTCATGCCATGACCATCTTTCAGATGGTGACAGATATTACTTCCAAACATTTACGATGGCTTACTGCTGGAATTTGTTTTGCTGGGATGCATTGTTTGACACTGCAGTTGTGAGAACTTGGCCCTGTCATTGGCAGTACTGGCCAATGGCCACCAGGACAAACCTCACCATGCCTACATACTGACCACTCTCACATAATATACAACACACACAAACCTAACACACGCAGCCCTGCATAGTGTACACATGCTACAATCTTTCCTGCAACTTTGTCCAGCTCAGGTAAACTGTGCTCCACTGTTATTATATCTACACATACATATTACTACATTTCTACATAGAATTGGGGGGGAGACACACCTGACACATTTGCTATGACTGTACTGGTATTTCAGGTACTCCATGTCATTCTGTATTCTGACCTATCATGCTGACTAGAGGCATATCAGTGTACTACAGGTCTTAGGTTTGATTGACCTACATTTCAGTTTCAGACTTATTACCCTTCAAAACTAACATCCCGCTGCCTGACCTGTTGTAGTCTGTCTGTGTAGGTCTGGAGGGGGGCTGTTCTCCATAGCCATCAATCAGAGGCCTTAGCACAGCCTTTGTTTGTGTTTGTCTATGCCTGTCCTGCTGGCTGATACTGTTGTTGGGTATGTGAGCCTCACTGACTGGCATGTGTGTGTTCCATGGACACACATTTGGTCCACCACATTTCCTGCAGTGAATTTCATCACCTTGTCTAGTACTGGCTACTGTGTTGACACCAGTATTTGTTACAGATTTCATGCTGCCACTATAGGTGTCTACTATCTGCTGGCATCCCATTCAGCCACCCGATTCCCTTGCATGCTCACATCCATACCATAGATACAAGTAACAAAACATACTACTCCATTCTGCAATTGATAGGGAGAGTGACTTACCTTCTGGCTGTGCCAGTACTGACGATGGTGCTGGCGGGCTGACTATGTCAGATGCACATAGTACACTCCCTATACATGGTTAAGCACAGGTAGTGTCATGTTTGTCACCCCTTTTACTATATGTGCGAGTCAGAGAGAGGTGTCATTCCTTGGGTTCCTACCGTGTCAGTGTATGTGCTATGTATTGCCTCTTTGCCACAACCTGGGCATACTGGGCATGCCTCCTTCTGCCTACACGGGCAGGATCAGGTTGTTCCTCCTCTGAGTCACTCTGTGCCTGTGCAGGCCTTGGCAGGGGGATGTGTGGCCCGGCTCTGTGCTGTTCCTGCTGCAGCTGTTTCCGCAGGATCATATTGTGTAGCATGGCACATACAATGACAATTTGGGTACATGTAGCTGGTGAGTACTGCAAGGCTCCATTGGATATGTCCAGGCAGTGGAACCATGAGTTGAGCATCCCAAACACATGCTCTATTATGATTCTGGTCTCTGCGTGTAACTCATTATGGAGTTCTTGTTCGAGTGTGTGTGCATTTCTGATGGGTGTCATCAGCCACGGCTCCAGTGCATAACCAGCATCCCCCACTAGGTGGCCGTAAGGGATGTCCCCACTGGCAAATGTCTGGTACAGCTGCATCATATGCCAGATGTGGAAGTGGTGATAGCTTCCAGGGCAGCCAGCACACACATTCATTATAATGCCCTGGGCATCACACACAACCTGGCAGTTGATGGAGGGGAAGCCCTTGCAGTTGATGTAGACCCTACCCTGCTCACAGGGTGGTGCTTTGATGCATATGTGCATGTAGTCTACAGCACCCACTATCTCAGGGTATTCTGCTATTTTGTGGAAGAGACGCATATTGCTGGTCAAAGCCTCACAGCTGTTGTAGAAATATACGCGCTCACCAGCATGTGCTGACATGGCATCCAGGAACTGGTGGAGTACCCTGGATGCTGATCCCTATGAGATCCCCATGATATCCCCAGTTGGCTTTTAGAAGGTACCTGTGGCTAATATTCTTAGGCCTACACATACCTTGGTATACACTGGGATGGGTTCCCCTCTGTTGGTTCTGTGTGTGAGGTGTGTCCGGCACAGCTCAACAATTTGCTGTAGGAGGTCCCTCTCCACCCTATAGTGCTCCACTAGCTCCAGCTCATGTGGCCACTGGTAGGTTACCCTGGGTCTGTACACTCTTCTCCTTCTCCTCACAGTGGGTTGGTCATCAGCATTCTCACCCTCACCACCCTCAGCCTCTTCCACATGTTGATTTATGATAGCTGCTGCAGCCCCTATCATTTTGTTGCTTTTGTTTGGTAAAATTTCCCCTCTTGTGTACACCGGTGGTGTAGAGTTTGTGAGAAAAAGAAGAGGGAAAGGTGTTTGCATAGTTTATAGTGGTGTGCTGGGCTGGGCTGCTGCCTGTGTAATTGGCTGATTCTGATACATTTCACCTGCGTCTATGCTAGTTCTTCTTGATTACCTTCCTACTGTTGTTTTCCCTTCCAATTGCCTTCCTATTTAAGCCCAGGGGAGTGCTGCATAAACACAGTGCTCAGATGTGCACGTAGCTGCTATTTCCTGGTTTACTTTTTTTCCCTTTAAAACATGGTGCATGGTGCATACACCCATTTAGGCAATGTAAAGAGTGTTTGGCAGCTTCAGACACACCCCCTTGCTTAGCTCTGCTAAGCTAAGGGCAAACCCAAGCCACAGGGCTCTGATACACTTACAGTATGCCTGACATACCTCTCTATGATGTTAGCTAGCTCTTAGGCTTGTACCATGGTCTTCCTGCACCTACACGGTTGGGTGCAGGCTTGCCATGAGGGGTAATCTGGGATTCAGTATCATTCCCCTCATTTGCATAGGATTGCCTGCTAATGCCTAGTTACAAGTCTGACACTAAGCCTTCCTCCTTAACGTTCACTATTCACTGGCCATGTTGTCTTCTGCCTGCCATTGAGTATAATGGCAAAATTGTGATTTTGGATAGAATGCTTATTTCAAGGGTTTTTCTTTTTTATTTTTGGGCCAATCCCATTTGTGTGCCACTGCCCTATGCTTAAACAGCCAAAATCGACCAAAAAAAAATAAAAGTTATTTTTTTTTATTTTTGCAATTGTTTTCCATGCCATTGATCATATATTTGACCATTGACATGCTTTACACGTTATATACACCCTTTATTTGGAGCTGCCATGGCTCCGTTTTGTAGTTTGCAGAAATGTACTCGGTTACTAACCTAGTATATTTCTGTAGATTACACTAGTCCTGCACAGCTGGCTGCCAGCTTCCTGGATCACAACTTCACTTCATCTGCATGGCTTTCACCTGTAAATGGGGTAATTTGCATACAGGAGCTGTGTCCATGCAGGAATAGTGCAGGAGCACTCGTGCACATTCCAGGGGCTTGTTCCTGGATCTCTCTGTGGCCATATTGCCTTCAGCAGCTCCTGCACTATTCCTGCATGCTGTGCAGAGCTTGCTGAATCCCGGGGAATATGTTGCAAGTTTGGATAAACACACAACTATTCTTTGTCATAAACAAAACAAAATATTAAGAAAAATTGCTTGCCTAAAAAGGAGTTATAAACATGAATAACATGTCGTTGTAGTTTGTCCTTGTCTAATTACAAGTTCAGTGATAAATACAATCCTGTTTGTGTAAAGAAAAATTACAAAAGTCATAAAAACTGCTCAAAAATAAAAATATTTCAAAGAGAAATGTAAAAGCAGGCACAAAATAATAAATGTTTTATTCTGCTGTCAGTTAAAACATAAATTAGGATTTAAAAATATTCTTAAAGGTATCATGCAAGACTGGTCATTTCCTTGTTTCATGTACTTCAAGATTATCATGTTAAAATGAGTTAAATTTCACATGTGTAATCTCACCTTACTGCCATCCTGTTTTAAATAATACATGTCTTGCCTTAAACTACTTTTATGTCTTACTGATTTTACTAATAATAGACTGTAATAAGCTACCAGATCACACCCTATTGTCAAACACTACCCCTGCACTCTTCTTTTTCCCTTTGTCTTTTTATCTTCAACAATAAATGTCCTGCCTTAAACTACCTTTATGTCTTACTAAATTTACTAACAATAGACATTGATAAGCTACCAGTTCATACCCTTTTGTTGAACACTGCCCCTGCTCTCTTCTTTCCTTTTTGCCTTTCAACTACAACAATCTCATAAATCCTCAACACCAACCTCAACTTTAGTAGGAACTAAACCTCTCTGCTGCCTCTCCATTTTTATCTATCCTCATCACTTGAGCATGTTCCACACTATGCCACTCACTATTCCTACAATATAGCTGTATGTGTGGACATCCTACCACTGTGTCCTCATATCATGTTCCCCAATAAGTTCCCACCAGCATTTATACACCTATACCCATTCTTTGCAAAATCTTGCATCTCTTAGTCATCTTTTACCCACCTACTGAAACCACTCAACCTTCCTGTCAAATCTACTAAGTACCTTAGTCTTCCTAAATATATATTAAAACTTGTATATGCTAACAAGCATACCACCCACCCTATAGCAATATAGCTATTACTGTGTGGAGATATTTTTCTTAATCCTAGCTCACAATTCACAACAAGATATAGCTTATCACTTCCTGATTCTAACCTTAATATTACAATCCACTACTCCACACACATTATAACATTGAGACTTTTTCACCTCAACATCAGAAACATAAGCAATAAACTTGAATCACTTCATGCTTGGATTCTCCTCCACAGCCATAATATCATTACCCTAACTTAAACCTGGCTGAAACCAAGTATTTCCAATGAGCAAATACTCTCAAGTTACAAAATTCTTCAAGTTGACTGAGTCCCCAAAAGAGCTGGTAGTGTTACAGTTATATTTTCAACCAATTTGTAACAAAGTCTCTATTCCAAGACAATGTCTTCCTTCTCCAGAGCTGAAATATGGGTGTCAAAGCAATACCCATAAAATGCTTTGCATTGTAGCTCTTTACATTCCTCTTAACTTCATAACCAACCCAGCCACAACTGCATATATACTTTAATGAGCTTCAGCCAATATATCCCATGAAATCATGATCTGAAGGGATGTTATTGTAAAGTGTACTCTCTTAGAACATTTGGCTTACACATCCAACCAAAATACCTCATCCTCCTGATGTTACCTTTATTTCTTCATCCAATAAATCAGTGCTGCTACTAGGTAGAACAGCCAGTGTACAGAAACAACTACAGAATGGATTGAAACCACTTAAACAGAAAACATACCCAGATCTGGAATTCTGCCAATCTTTCTTGGAATCTCCATCCCACATAAGGTATCTGCAAACTCACTAAATCTATGAATCCCTCCTTATTTAACTTTGGCAGGAATTCATTTAAATTTAAGAAACATATCTTTATTAAAAGTCTCAAAAGCTACAATTGGAGTATATTAAAATATCTACCTTTAGGAACATCACACAACACTTCAGTGATACCTTTCTATACTTCCTAAACCAATAAGCTCCTCAAGAAAAAAAAAAGAGTTAACTCTAATCCTGTCCCTTTATTAATACAACCCAACAGCTAATGAGATGCACAGATAAACCAGGGAGTGCCTCTTTTGCCAATTAAATGCTTATCAACTATCAGTCCTATAATCACCTACAAAATATAACAAAAGCCAATGTCAATTCTGACAAAAATACTTCATCAATGATCAGGACCTATATTATAGAATTCCAGAAAAGATCTGCTCAACCATCATTCAGTTCTTGAAATCTGAAAAACTAACCCTGTCCAAACCCTTACCTACTGAAACTGATTTCAGCATGGCTTGTATCTTTAATAACCATTCATCAATGCAGTCACAACTCTGACTAAACACAGCTATAGTTCAGTTTCACCAACCAAATCTCTATCTGCCAACAACTCTAACTCCTTTATTCTCCACTCTGTATCCACCTCCATGATACAACAATGTCTCAGTAAACTAAAACCAGTCATCGTAGCCTTAGACAATCTCCCTTCAGAACACCTAAAACTAACTTTGTCTAACATATCATCATGAACAGACCTATGCAGAAACCATTGTCTCCTCCCTCATGGAAACAATCATATATCCTTATAATATACAAAGGTGGTCCTTGTATAAAATTCTCTAACTTCATACCCAATGCCATACATTTTCCTCTGTGTGTGATCCTTGGGAAATCCATCTACTCTCAATTACTAACCTATATTTAAAAAAAAACAACCTTGTTTCCCCATCACAATCTGGATTTCACCCCTCCCACAATACCGACACTGCTCTTTGAACTTTTCTTAGCAACATTTGCAAGCACAGAAATGACATTTACCTTGTATCTTCAGTCTTTCCTGACTTAGCAAGAGATACTGACAGTTTCTAACTCTGAACTACTCTGCCAGCTTTCATGCCTCAGTCTCTGTCTCTCAGTTCTAGGATGGTTTACTACATACCTCATTTACAGGACCATAAAGTGTAAAAAGGCAATAATCTAAGTCTGCCTTTCTTCCTATGCCATTTGGATTCCCACATGACTCAATATTTGGCCTCCTACTTTTCAATGTATTTATTATCAACCTTCATTTTACCTCCCATAACTCAACCCTTATGTGATATACTGATGTTTAACCCATTATCAGCATAGCCAGAGCTTTGGAGTATTAATCAACCCTCTTTTTCCTCTATTGAAACTTCATTCAAACAGCTCCACATTAATCTAAACCGTAAAAAAACTAAGCTATTCCTATTCATCCCCAAGTCAAATGCTAACACAAAAACTAGGCTTTCACCTTTTTTCTTCTGATAGTGCCACTACTGAATCTGTTTTCCTTGGTATCATCATTATGAAACTCTAAAACTTAACCTTCATAGCCAATTGGTTGTCAAAGAAACAAACCAAAATCCCAGAGAGCAATACGGGGCAAAATCCTACTTAAAAGAGTATACTTGAAAATGCACAGCAACTGCATACCAACTTCCCACAATGGCATATGCTGTCCCCATCTTCAGATCTTTATAAACTTGCTTTAAACTGCAAAACCTGAGCAGTGTTACAATTAAATAGTAAAGATCACTACCATAGCCAGCGTTAGGCACCTGCCAAACCCACAGCCACTGGGAGTCCCCGATTATCTCTCTGCATATGAGGGCCCCTATATGAAGCAGCCGTGGGTTTCTCTGTCTCCTCCACTCCTTGCTCAGCACCTGATAGACATTCGCACGGCTGTGCAACTTCAACGCGCAATTCTGTTTTTTGGGGGTTTTTTTGTTTTTTTTACTTTGCCTGTAAGCTGCAGTCAATCAGGTCCACTTCAGTGAAGCAAGGGACCTGACTGGCTGCAGCAGCTAGGGAAGTAAATTCTAGTTTCCTGATTGGTTGCAGCAGCGGCCAGGGGATAATCTGTAGTTTCTTTTTTTTTTTCCTAACACAGAACCTTGACAGGAGAACCTAGCTAGGATTGGTGGTAGTGGGCATAGGCTTTGCAAGACCTTCAAAAATTTGGGAAGGTTTTCTTTATTTACACAACACCAAGCAAATTGAAGTTCAGAAGCAAGAATGAAACCGGACACCGATTATTATGACAATGAGCACTTCCTACAGGTCATTATACTGACCGCTTTTTGAACTCCAGCTTTAGTTAATGCTGTATAATGTTTTGCTTGCCAGTCTTAAGGAACATTGGTGCCCTAAGTCCAAGCAGCTATGGATAAAGGTGGCAGAGGCAGGCCTCCCTTTTATACTGCCCCTCACCAGCAAGAATTTTTTGCATTAAATACGTTAAAAAAGCAGTGAGTAAGAAGTAAGACCTGAGATTTGCTCGGTCATGTTTTTTTTCTTTTTAGTTTCAGATGGCCACCTTTTGAAGCTTAATGGTTCAGAAATGCGCTGGCAACGGTGCTGGGTTTTATCAGAGCTCTTGTTCTGTCTACTGCAAAACTGCTTTAAGTTTGCAAATCAACCTCTATGACACAGCGGTGACAGTTCATCCTAAGCAACTGGCATGTAGTTCTGTGGTTACCGGTCATGGACAGAAACATACCTCTGACCTGTAAAAATCAAAACACTTCTATATATATATATATATATATATATATATATATATATATATATAGATAGATAGATATAAGTATATGTATATACTGAAGGGACACAAATAAAGTACCGTTTTCTTACTTTGCAAAAAAGATAGTGTTCAGACTCTACACCCCATACAGCTAGAGACTGACAACTTTGCTTAGGCTTACTTTAGTTATTTAATATAATGTTTGTACCCTTAAATTATTTATTTATTTATTTATTTTATTTGACATTTGTTAACCAGGTTGGTCCAGCTGGGAAGGAGCCTGTTTTCAGTGGAGACCCGAGGAGAAAAGCTCCAATTACAAAAACAATTATGATAACATAGGTAACAAAACATAGAAAGTACCATAACCAATTATAACTCCATAACATATTAATACAAATATGACTCAAACATATTCAAATTACAGCAAGAGGGTTTTCTCAAAGAAATGAGTATATGGACCCCTAATGTTTTTTTTTTTTTTTGGTCTGATTTGATGACAAACATGTATAAAACTTGGAGGAGCAAGGCTAAAGTTGAGGGGGAAAAATCACAGTGCTGTGAGTATATCAGCACTCAAGAGGTTTGATATTACACTGAAAGGACTGGGGAAGGTGTTGAAGGGCTAACTTACTTATCAAAAGATAAGTCTGTAAAAGCATCTCATGCTACACACGTTGAGTGGTGAGCCCCTATGCAGATTTAACATTTGGTGTGGTTAGCAGTCAGCAGAGCTGAAGCATCTGTGGAGTTGGGGAAAATAAAAGAAGGTAACAAAATGAGTCACTAGCCCAGTAAAAAGTAATATGATGAATTTAATTAATAAGGAAAAAGTACAAGTGCTAATTCAACAGGAAACGCACACAACTCAGGCAGAACATATTAAATTGAAGAGTAGGAACTATATTAGTAGTACAAAGTAGTAATGAGAGGGAAGATGGAGAGGAGGTTTACTGCTGGGTAAAAGTAAACAGAATTAGATAGAAAGCACAATAGTCGGCAAGGGTGGGTGTTTAGCAAGATGGAAAGGTAGGGTGAAGAGAAAATTAATGACATTAATATCTATTTATCTGTCCTTGCAGGCAAAATATGCAACTATCAGGAAACTAATCCTACAAATCAATGCCATTACTGAATGATTTTTGTTAATAGCTGGAGACTGGAACAGAATACTTAGTGAACAGGAAGTAGGCAAAAAGAGGTACAGGCAGCAGACTAGTTCAGAAAAAACTGAGGTAATGGTAAGTGTCAATTGAAAACACAAGTGCAAAAAAAAATTACACGAGTCAAGGAATATAAGAGAAGGATTTAACTGAGGTTTAAAGAGAAAGCTTATGGATTTACAAGCAGGTAAAAAGAGGGGGTCATTAAATATTAAAATCTGGAAGAAGGACAAACACGTCCAAGTACAGAAGATGGAGGAAGAAAGGACATGGGCAAAGAGAATGTCATTCAAACAAACATTTCTTGTGAGCACATCAAATCTTCAAAGCTATTGGCAGCTAGATTGCAGCAACAGGCAGCGCAAAGGACAGTAGATTAACTAAGAGATTGTAAAGGGAGGAATTTACAGAGACCTTACCAGAAATAAAGGAGATATTCAGGTCCTATTTTGTGGCTCTGTAAGAAGGGCAAAGCAGTAGTATAGACAGGGGTAGAAAGACAAGAATTTTGTTGTCAGAATTATAGCTTCTGAGGTTAACTTGGGAAATAAGTGCCAATCTCATAAAACCAACTGCAGTAGATGAAGTTAGATATGCTCTGGGAAAATAATTGAATGGGAAACTCCTGAACTTGACTTGCTACCTATATAACTATGGTAATTATCAAAAGAAAAGGTAATGCAGATCTGGGTAAACTTTTGTTTACTAACATCTAACAGGGAGAGGAAGTTCCAAGTTCTTGGAAAGAAGGTCTTATAGCTGTGATAGCCGAACAGGGTAAGGATCTCAAAAATCTGAATCCCTATAGATTAATAACAATTTTAAATCATAATTATAAGACCTATATGGCAATTGTGGTGGCAAAGATAGGCCTGTTTCTACCAATAATAATACATCTAGATCAAAAAGGGATTTATAGAGGGAAGGAGCACTTTTTATTATATCTTATCAACACTAATGATAATCAAAGAGGCTAATCTAGAAGACACAAAAATATCAATACTCTCATTAGATGTAAAAAAGGCATGTGACAGAGTAGATTAGGGTTTCTTGACTATGGTGCTGGAAAGCATGATGAGTTTAAAATTTGGTAGAGTTTGTATCATAACTAATCAACAAGAGCCAAGGTGATAGGGGATTTATCAGAATCATTTTGGTTGTCCTAAGGGCCTAGACAGGTATGCCACCTCTTCCCATTATTATTTGCTTTATATCTGGACCCTTTGGCATCGTGGATAAGAGTTTCTCACATTAGGGGCTTTCACTGAAACAGTCCGCAACCTAAACTTGCATTATACACAGATAATATAATTATCACACTAAAGCACCCTCTTGATGATATGCCACAACTAATGAACATGTTGTAACAGTTCGGGGAAATGTTAGGGTATAACATAAATAAAGGCAAGACTAAGGTAATTGTAATTAATCTAGAAACTCAGGAAGAACTTCAATTTAGATATTTGGGAATTGTGCTTGTTAGCATGTACGGGACTTCTATGTTAAAGTCTTATCAGGCTATTTTTGAAAAGATCAGAGGGAACTTGAGAATGTGGATATTATTAAATCTGGAATTAGATCAGAGGGTCCATGTGTTACACTGTCACATAGAACCCCGCTTCCTATACTTACGACAATCTTTCAGGTTATAGATAAAAGGGAATGTTACAAAAGCTAAAAAAAAATGGATGCAGGATTTCATATGGCATGGTGATAAGGTGTGAGTGAAATAGGAGAGATTAATATTTCCAAGGGATATGGGGGGGTACCTCATACAGACAGATACTATAAGGCAACAATCTTGCTATGTTAGCCGAAATAAGCTGGAGCAATCTGGATCAAATTTGGAAAATAATGCTGCTGGTAAATAATGACTGGTTAGGTTCAACTAATATATTAGAATCTTTTTGGGGGAAGGAGGGCAAGATAGTGCATTCAACATACTTAAATGATTTGTGTACGGCAGTTACCTCCCTTATGGTAGGAAAGACATATAATTCATGGAAAATACAAATATTGCCAATTGGAGTGCTAATAAAAAGCATGGTTAGGCCTGACCCTACAGAGGACTGGAGAAAATTAAAGACATCTTTAAGTTATTGGGATCAATTACTGTTAAAAGACAGAGTATTGACATGGGATGAAGTCAGGAGAACCTCTGGTGTACTGGAAGGGAGGTATTTGCAGCTTTATGCTATAAGAAGGCAATTGGAAACCTTTCCTTGGTTTAAAAATGTCTATAGCAGATTGCCCAGGTTTAATCAATTGGTGGAGAACACTATGCACCAAACCCTAATTTGATAAAAGCATAGTCAGCAAGGACTTCCAAGATGTCTTCACAGTGATCAACAGCTTAATCAGCTCTACCACTGGGACAACCGAAACTGAGAAACTGCAGCCAAAGATACTGTCAACTTGAATAAACTTCTGTACTGTACTGATGCCTTAACACATGTTAATACAAATCCAGTTCTACTATCTAAGTTTATCATATCAATGTTTTAAACTATCCTTGATGTTATGCCTTTGTTCTGCAGGTTTTTTTGCTATGTCTGGAATTGTTAAGCTGAGAGGTTAGTAGAGCCAGCTATGTGTAGGGCTATAAGAATATTGCACAATGTTTATATGTTTGCCCTGTATTTTTAGTCTGTTCCTCATCAAAAATGTGGATTCACGCAATGCATGCTACTGGAAAATCTGTTATTCTACAATCTTTATTAGTTCATAAGCACATTGTTTTAAATCCCTAATGCTACCTCCTTGCCTTGTTTTTCATTTTTTTACCTCATCTAGAATTATGCTGAGACATTGGGGGTTGAGAATTCTGCAGAATGCACTGATTATTATAATGAATGCTAATGCAAACCCTGCTATTCTAATACTTTTCTTAGTTTATCATAGCAATGTTTGTAACTTTCCCTAATGTTACACCTTTGTTCTGTGGTTATTTTTGGCTTTGGAATTATACTGAGAGGTTAGGAGGTTGGTAGGGGCTGTGAGAATGTTGCACAATGTCTAGATGTTTGGTAGTTTTGGTATGTTCATCAAAAATGTAGGGTCACACAACACATACTACTGCAAAATCTTATTCTAGTATCATTAGTTTATAAGCCAAGTATTTTAAATCCTTAATTTTCAGTCTTGCTGTAGTGCTGTCTTCATGTGTGGGTGTCTGTCCTGTGTGCAAGAGTCTGGGTAGCTCTCTCTTGTGTTTCTGTCCTGTGCAAGGGTGTCTGTGTGGGTCTCTCTATTTAGTCTTGCTATAGTGCTGACTTTGTTATGTGTGTCTTTCCTGTGTGTGGGTGTCTTTGTGTACCTCTGTGAGACTGGCTACCTTGTCATAATGTAACAACATTGCTACTAAATGCCAGTCTGTTTGTGTACATGTGCCTGTGCGTGTGAGTGTGTGTGTGTGTGTGCATGTGTGTGTGTGTGTGTGTGTGTGTGTGTGTGTGTGTGTGTGTGTGTGTGTGTGTGTGTGTGTGTGTGTGTACTTCTGTGAGTGGCTGCCTTGCTATGGTACAGAGACTTGTCTTAATGTAACACTGGTACTAAATGCCACTCAATGTGTGTACCTTGGGACTTCAAGTCTTTTTAATGGTCTGAATGTAGTAATACTATACAGTGATTGTTAAACGGTGCTGGCTGAGCTTGACAGGGAAGGGGGTGTTATAGGAACATGGTCACACTTTATATTCTCCTGGGTAGGGCTCCCAACTTGAAACTTGCTGGGGGCCCCCAAAATGCTAGCACCAACCCTGATCACTACCAATGTAAACAACAGAACCCACAATGGCACTGCCATAAAAATAACTCAGTTGGTATGTATACTCAGTTTGCTTCAACTATTATCAACTCAGAATAGCACATAACATTTTTACATCCCAGACAGCTGCCCATCCCTTAAATTTTTTCTGCAGTAGCATACTTGCAATAGGAAACTTCACTCCTCCTACAAATTATTGACCTATATCACTCCCTCCCATATCTCCTAAGGTGGTTCCCTTTGTTATATCTATGTTACTAAAATCTAGTACTTCCTACCCACCTCCAGCTGACAGATCAGCAAACCCAACTTCTTCAGTTTTCACTAAAGTCCTATTCCAAGAGTACTAAATTACTTTCTCTCTCCCTGGATAAATTTTCTATATCTCTGGCAGCCTCTACTTCATCTAAATTTCCTTTCCCTTGTGTCATCAAATAGGACTATGCATTTTAGATATAACTACTATACCCTTAGCTAATTACCACTAAATTTATTTCACTGTACAGTACCATTTATTTATTCTCTTGTAACCTTAGCTCACTACATCCCCTTTTAAAAACTAATCCCTAAAAATTCATAAATAAGCAAACAAACAAATAAATAATATATTTGTTTCCAAAAGGTGAGCTGCTGTCTTGCAATGTGATGTGGCCTTCTGAATAATACCAGAACGTGAAATGCTCTACTGCCATTGGCATTAAGTGTAATCATGCTGAATGCCAGTTGCAACTATAATATGACTTGCATTTAAACAACATTCTGTTTATGCTCCTTAGCTTATGAATAAGCATTATGCAAAATTCTATTATGATCAAGTGCCTTATATATGTGCATGTGTGTACAGTTGTATATTTGTACGTATATTTGTTCAGTTGAAATACTGTATTTGATGGCAGTTTGTCTGGAGATTTTTCTCCCTTGATCTCCGCTGAAAAAAGTTTCCAACCCTGTCAGACTTTATTATTAAATAAATGCAAATAATTAAGTACATAAATAATTGACCACCATGGAAGAAAAACAAGTAGAAACCTCAAACTAAGCATGATAAAGTAATGCGTGGACTTATTTTAAGGGTATAATATGTCACCCCAGCTTACTACCAACCTAGAAAAAAATGCAGCTCTATTGCAAATTACTTCTCTACGGTAGGTTTTCCTACAGTAACTACCAGCACAGTAAGGAATCAGCAGTTGCAGTTTACTAAGAAAAATAACAAAAATAAAAAAAACAAGTCCCCAGCTCTTAGAGCTGCTTCGATGAACCTTGCACCAAGGCAAGACTGAAACTCATACACTAAACCTCCAAGCAATAGAAGTAAGAAGTAAGCTCAAACTAAACATCTTAAAAAAAAAACAGTTGGGATTGAACATGTATCCCAGTTTATCATAACACAATAACCTGTTGTGCCTTCTTACTGAAAGAAGCACTAATCAGTGTCAGTCTTTATCAAATCATTATTTTTTTTACAAGCACACGCAAACACAACACCAGAGGGTAAAGATTCCAGTGGTTGTATCAATATAAAAATAACTCCAAAAAATAGAACTAAATATAACATCCACGGGAATCAAGCAAGTGGTCAACAACAAAAAATTTCAAAATAAAGGAACGCGGACTATAGAACCAGTCCAAATTTAATAACAGAAGTAAGCGCTTTCACCTTTCGGCTTCATCAGACATGATTTAAAAAACAATCTGTCGTTTAAATATACAATCCTTACATTCAATTAGAGCAGTGACATCATTTAAACAGATATTCTAAAAAAATTTTTTATATAAATAAATAAAAAATAAATGTGTATAATAAATAAATAATTAACTCACACACTAACAGTGTTTGCTATAAATACATGAAAAATACATAATAGTACAGCGTAAAAACATAAATATCTTAAACTAACACCTAATAACTCTATGACATATATAAAATAAATTAATAATTATGAATTATTCTGCATAAATAAATGAAACAAAATTGTAATACTTATGATTTCTGCCATCTATAAAGGACATAAGCAAAATAATAATCAGTTTTTCAAGCAGAGACTGTAACTCTTCGCTTCCGTAATATGGGTTTTAATGAGGCTTTATCATTCAGCCCAGGCACACTATCTGCTAAACATCTAATAATCCACCTAAGTTCACTTTCTTCAGTTATGGTAACAATGTCACACCTTGTATACTTGATTTAAAAGCTTGCATGACTAAAAAAATGAAAGTATGACTTGGGCCCCTATCTATAAAATGTTTCGCTAAAGCATTAGTATGGGTACCTACACGCATATGGTAAACATGTTCCCTTATGCGTTCCCCAAGTTTCCTATTAGTCTTTCCTATATAGAAACACTCACAGGAAATGCACCTCACTAAATAAACTACATGTTCACTCTGACAATTAGTATTAGTATGAAAGGTGAACTTTTCCCCTGTAACTGGATGTACAAACGAGGTCCTCTCATCTATATATGGACACTGTTTACACTTCTTACAGGGATGTGTGTTCCCTAAATCAAAAGAAGAATGATAGAAAGCCCTGTCTAATGGACGTTGACAGAGCATACGCTTCAAATTCTTCTTATTCCTAAATACATAACCTGGTTTAGGTCCTACTACTTTACTAATATTCTCATCTAATAGAAGTATATCCCAATACTTCTGGAATACATCTTTAATCTTACTTAGATCTGAGGTGTAAAACATTGATATCCTCAAGTGTCCCATATTATAGAGGCTCTGCACTTGGTTCTCAGTGGACCCTCCTTCAGAAAAATATGGTTTGGCTCTAGTTGTCCTAAGGGAAGTTGCAACACTAATAGCTTCATCAACCTCACATTGTCTGTAACGTCTCTCCAATAACTTTTCCTTGAGATTAGAGACTTCCAACTCAAAACCATCATCAGTTGGATTAAGTCTCGAGGCCCTCATGGCCTGACCCTTTACTAAATTCTTAAACAGAATGGAGAGTGCATGCTATCCCTATGAAGTAGGGTATTCCTATAACACGCCTTACGATAGATAGCTGTGTTCAACAAGTCATTACCAAGCCTAACTATATCAACATCAAGGAAAGAGGTACTATATCTAGAATAGTTAACAGCAAAACTAAGGAAACTAGTTAAATTGTTAACAACTGATACCAATGAAAGTAAATCTTCTTCAGTGCCAAACCAAATGAAGAACAGGTCGTCTACAAAACGTTTATAGAACGAAACATTACTCTGGAACTCAGGTAGAAAAAAGAGTTGTTCTTCCTCCCATTTGGCCATTACTATATTGGTGTAGCTATTGGCACATGAAGTGCTCATAGCTACACCATTATTTTGTAGAAAAAACTCATTGTTGAAAGTAAAGACATTGTTCTGCAGGACCGTCTCTAAAAATAGAGTTAACTGGTCTATTACAACAGGAGTCAAATCTGAATGTTCAGACAAATATTGATGTACCACAGATACTCCCAAGTCATTGGGAATTACTGTGAACAGACTCTTTTTTTTAGTTCATATTGCCTTTCCCTTTGATATCTATTTCACTATCCTGATTTAAGCAGATGTTTCTTTGGCAATTTCCCTAGTAGTATACTTAAGTAATAGAAAAAATTGCACAGTTTAACAACATTTGAGTAATAACATATAATATGCCTTATAAAAAAGGTCTATAAATCCTAAATTAAAAAAAAAAAAACAGTAGTTTGATCCCCACAGACTTCCAAACCAAAATAAGTTTCAATATTGGTGCTACAAGTATTATGTTTATACAATGTGATTTTCATTTCTGTGTTTGCAGTTATCATCATGGATCTTTTTAGTAGTTTTCAAAATAGTTTACATTTTTGGACAGTATATGGAATACACAATGACAAAATCTTGCTTTTCCAGTATTTGAGTGTCTCTTGTTCTCACATCCCAAGCATACTGTTTCATTTGGGGACATTTGTGTGCGCACATAGATTTGCACATTTTTAATTGTAGACTTAGGTTGCTCAGTTTTAAATAGTGTTCCATTAGTTCATAACTGTTCACACTCTTAGGCTACTCTGAAAAGTCCATTTATGTAACTTACTTGGTGAAGTGCCCTTTTCAATTATTAAAATGTCTGTCATTTTACTTTTTTTGCTCAGTGTTGGATCAGACCACGTGCTTAAGCGTGCCTTAGGTCAGACATTTGCACTCTTACCATTTTACTGTAATTAAATGTCCAGTTAGGAAATTTCATTGTTTGGGTTGCAGAAGGCATAACAAGCCAAGCTAGTAGTTCTTTTTTCATCTTGATAGCACTGTCAATATCCATAGAGGCCTTGAGTGCTCCCCCTCTAAGTTGCAAAGATAAAATATGAACACAATCAGACTTAGGCCAGTTCTCTGGGGGGGGGGGTATCTTTCAAAGGCAGTTATTTGTGGGTCTACTTTAAGCTCTCGAAAGCAGTAAAACCGGAATCCGAATTGCGTGACATGGAAAGAGCGAACCGTGAATACGTCGAATGAACGAAACCACGAAAGGGGAAATATCGAAATCACATAGTTGGCCCATCTGTGGTATAGCTCCATAAGGTAAGTGTGCGATAGTTACAGACCTTAGGGTTAGGGAGCGGTTAAGGTAAGTGCATAGGTAGGTAGTGTATGTAAGGTTCTGTGTAGGTAATGTATGTAAGGTTTAGTGCAGGGTTTTGTTAAGTGTATGTGTGTGGAATATTTAGTTTGTTTGGGTATAGCTCCAGAGGGGAAGTGTGTGGTAGTTACGGACCTTAGGGTTAGGGAGGGGTTAAAGATAGTGCATAGACAGTTGTGTATGTGGGGTTAGTGTAGGGTTAGCAGTAAGATTGTGGTGCTTTAATTTAGAGTTAGAAGTAGGGAGTTGGTTAGTGTATGTATGTGTTTTTTTAATTGTGTTTCGGTAGGTAGTGTGTTGCGGGTGGTGCGTTAGCCAACTATGACGGTTCAAGGTTTATATTTTCACACTTTAGTACGCTCAACATATCCCCGGTTCGCTCTTTATGTGTCGCGCAACTCGGATTTGGGTTTTTCATGTTTCGAGTGTATAAAGTAGACCCGTTATTTGTTTTATATCTATTTATTTGACATTTGTTTACTGGGAATGTCCAACTGGAATAATATCCCATTTTCAGCAAAGGCCTGGGGAGAAAAGTTCTGCATTGACATAATATGGTTATAGTTAAATAAAGTTATTACAAAGCCTAATACAGAAGAATGATATATAAACTAAGGAAAAAAAATCATTTTCACATCATAAATTGTGGACCTATACATATATACATAGTACAAATATTTTGACAGCTATAACAAGTTAAAAAAGAACATTGTCAACAGATAAAGTATCCATAAGTTGCAGTTCATAAAGATGACATTAAACACACGTATGCACACTCTTTGGAACAGAGATGATAAGGTAATATAGCCCAGGCAAAGATGTATTTGATTTTTGTCCAAAAAATAGGTTTTACTAATTCCTTGTCTCTGAACATAGTTAAAGTATGCTGGTTGTAGAAGGGGGGGTCTAGTTCAGCCTGGGGTAGTGCAGGAACAATGCCAGGTTTTATTTAAGTAGTCTTTTGGCAGTAGTTTGAAGTTGGAGAGGATAGATGTAGATCTAATTTTCTGAGGGATAGAATTCCATTTTTTAGCAACAGAGTATGAGTAGACACTTTGGCCACAGAGGATTTGTAGAGTTTACATATGCTGAGACGATGTTGTTCATTAGATTGAAGTAGTCAATTAGGGTGATAGGAATGGTGAATAGGAGTAAAACAGGGCAGTCATTAGTTTTGTGAATAATGTTGTGTGCAGAGATCGACGAGAAAGAAATAGTGGGTCCTAAATGACAGACCAGCACTGGTAGAGTTTTTAATAGAACCTAGAACAGAAGCTGCCATTAAAAAAGGAATAATTGGAAGAGCATATAAAATGTATGATTGTCTATGTAGTAAGTGATGGTTTAATAAAGCAGGGAGTAAATAATTTATGTAATATTGTAGCTTATATGATATATAGCAATATATGTGAAGTATAATGTTTGTTATGTTAATATAGTTTGATTAATTTTATATGAATGTAAATTTGCCTATGTCACAAGTGACAATTCAATAAAGATGTTTGAAAAAAGACAGAGATAAGCTGTATGCAATCTAAGTAGTGAGGCAATTCAATCAAATCAAAACCTTAAAGGCAATACAGTGGTTGCTGTGGTATTGTTTTCTGGTTGCAAACTGTGCAACCTCATTATAGTATGCCTCCAGCTTATTTTAACTGTAGCCTGAAGGTGGATTAGGAATGATGCACTGTATAAGAGAGATGGGAGCGGGTAGGTAGTGACAAGAATGTTTTTGGTGGTGTTGCTAATGAATATTTCTGCTGCAGATCATTCCTAATTTTTGATGAGTCTTTTTTATATTATTTTGAACATGCAGGTCAAATTTAAGTTTATCATTCATAATCACCTTAAGAAGTTTTGCATGGGAGACTACTTCAATTTCACTTTTGTTTAATGAAAATACTTTGAAATTCAGTTTTTCAGTGTGTGTGATTTGGGGAAAAGTACCAGTAACTTTGTTTTTTTAGGGTTGAGTAATAACTACTCTACTGAAGAAAAGATTCTTGCATGATATGAAGGAGTTGAGGTGAGTTATTAGATGCACATATACATGCAGAATCATCAGCATATTGTATAAAAGAGACTGTACCTATAGAGGTAAAGAGGTACTAGATAAAGATATTAAAGAGGAGGGGACCAAAAATAGATCCTTGGGATATACCAGCATAGACTTGCAGGTATGGAGATTGCAAGTATGCCATTTTACAGACTGGAGTCTGTCAGTTAAATAGCTATTGAACTACAGTAATGCAGAAGGGAATAGCCCAAGCTGAGAAAGTTTATATAGTTTAGGGTGAAAAACTGTATTGAAGGCTTTTGGCAGGTCAAGAAATAAGGAGGAAACAAGTTTGCCTGAGTCTTTGTATTTGTTTATGGTGTCAGGAAATGATAGGAGGGCAGTAGTGGCACTGTGTGTTGGGAGGAAGCCATGTTGAGTAGACGTTAAAAGCTGTACTTCTAGAAGATAGCAGAGGATCCGCTTATAAATACATCTTACAATAATTTTTGAGAGAGATGGTAATATTGCAATAGGCCTAAAGTTAGGGATGACAGCTGAGATGCCTCCTTTATGAAGAGAGACAATATAGATTTTTTTTCCACAGTGGGGGTACATAGGATGCAGATAATGATCTATTGATAAGAACAGAGACTAGGTATGCTATAGCACTGGCAGCTTTCTTTATGCACTCAGATGGGAGGTTGTCAGCTGCAGTGGAGTAAGGTTTGAGTTTAGGTAGTAGTACTTTTATCATTGATGTGGAGACAGGAACTAAGTGTAGTGTAATTTACCTGTAGTGGGTAAATTAGGTTCTGGTGGTGATGCTGGGGTCTGTGAAGGAAGTCGTAATGTGTACTGTGCATGGAGACTGTTGGTTTTGGTCTAACCTGTTGTTTGTTGAATTACTAGGATTTGGTGCTACTGGGGGAGGTAATAGAAGCACTGGATGGGGCCGAAGTTTGAGTTTTTAATTAAGGAGGTAATGCTTTCTATGAAGTAGGTACTGAATAAGGTTATACTTTTTAGTGGAGAACTATTATGAAACGGGCTGGGTTCCTTTTTTGAGCAGGGATGTAACAGGTTACATACTAATGTCCAGAATGTTTCAGGTCATTTTGATGTTGAAGTTGTAGATTGATTTAATATTGTGGGAGGGGGTGTTTGTTTGTTTGTTTTTTTACCAAAGTTAACTTTATTTTACTCAGATCATGCAATTCTCTATAAAGTTGCAGGTTACAGGGAGTTTTAATTTTAAGCCATTCTTTCCAAGCTTTGTCTCTGTTACACATTGTAGTTTTTGCCTGGGTAATGAGCCATGGCACATGGTTAATTTTCACTCTTTTTGGGGAGTGGGGTGTGGCTGTTTAAAGTATTTAAGAATATGTATTAAAATGATTGACTTCCTCTTTGAGTGGAAGATGTTTTTAGGTTAGATCAATTAAAATCTTTCACTGTATTGATGAAGGAGTCTGTGCTGAATTTAGATTTTGGGTTGTTTTAAATTGGTAAGTGTTAAGTTGGTGGGTGATATTGTTATGGATATAAGCTAGAAGGCAGTTACAAAGTGAGTTTGGATAGGCTCCAGAGGTTGTAAGCTTACTAGGGTTCGACACCAGTATCCAACTTAGAATTGCACCTTTACTATTGTTACTTTTAAATTTAGCATGTGTTTTGATAACTTGTGTATAACCATAAAGGTTTATATCAGCTGAGGAAATGTCTGATGTAAGATTTTTCCAATTAATACTTACTTCTCCTAGTATGTTTTTTTTTTCATAAGGTATGTAATTAGCTGTTCAGGAGAGGATTTCTTTTAAAGTTGTTACATAATTTCCAGGCAGGATACAGACTGTAACAAAACAGATATGTTTTTTATTGTTAAGCTTTAGCACTGATATTAATATTCCAGCATTTTGGAATTTTGAATGTTGTGTTAGGCTATGATGTCACCATCCTTAATTGGTTTGTTTAGTGGCAGGGTGATCTTTGTGCTGGCCAGCAGAGTGGATATAATATCCATGTGTTCCTGAGGAGCTGCACACCTCTTTTGAAGAGCCGCAATATGGTGACCTGTTTTCATATTGGTCTGCACAGGAGTCCCTATCAGTTTGTCTACATTTTGCAAAATAAAGTAATTCACTCATAGAATAGAAATAAGGCAGTTCTTTCTTTCTTAACAGTGGGGTAATTAACAAAAATAATTCTGAACTTGCAGGCTATAATGTAGCAATGGGACAATAATGCAGTTTGCTATATACTGACCCAATTCTTTTTTTTTCAAAAATATTTTTATTTTGTTTTCATTATAAACATACACAAATGTACATATAACAAATACAATAAAACAATAACAAACTATCTACAATATTTATATTCATCCATGATAAACAATCATTTTACTCATGACAAGTTAACAATATTTGTTCAAAAGGTTTCCCAACTTTTGCCATGCTATTTTTTTATGAGTAATGTTATGAGTTCTATAACAAATGGTTTGCAGTTCTTTTTTACAAACAACTTTTGCTAAATTAATAAAATCATTAAACATCAAATCTTGTTTATTTTTCCAGTTCAAAGTAATAACTTTTCAAGAAATTGCAAGAATTGACCAGAATAATTGAATCTGAGATTTAGGTATTACATTAGGTATAGGAAAATTGAATAGGATTAGTGAGTTAAAAATATGACAGTTATCAGACCATAAAGCATTTAGAAAATATCTGAAGTATTTCCGGTATTGAACAACATTTCTACATTCAATGAACATGTGAACACAGCTGGCCTCTAGTAATTCATCCCATTTCCAACATTTACTTTCACTGTTTTTGAGTATAAGATGTATTTTATATGGAGTATAGAACTCTTATTCATAAATTTTCATGTACACAATCTCCAATATAGCTAAGTAGAGGTACCATATGTAGAATTCAAT
The DNA here is from genome assembly GCF_019279795.1 of Protopterus annectens. Taxonomy (NCBI): domain Eukaryota; kingdom Metazoa; phylum Chordata; order Ceratodontiformes; family Protopteridae; genus Protopterus; species Protopterus annectens. The sequence goes on from NC_056731.1 coordinate 1,374,877,117, forward strand.
AACATTTTTTTGGATTCATCAGATATTTGTTCTCCATTAATCTTTACATGGTAATTCCAAAAATCTGCGTCAAACTTTAGAGTGTCTTCTTTTAGTATCTTATAGATAGGTGAGATACTTAATTTTTGATTATCTGTCTTTCCAAGACACCTAATAAAAAGCTGAATTGAACTAGGTATAGATTCAGTCTCTAGGTTGATTGATACTCTCATTTTGTTTTCTATAAACTGTCGTAATGAGTGTATAAACAACCAATTGTCTTGACTATTATCAAAACTTCATAAAAGAGAGTTTAGTGGTTTAATACTCTTATTTTCAATAAACTGGTGCCAAAATATCAAGTTATTTTCCTTTAATTTTTGCATCGCATTGATGTTGAAAGAATTGAGACAATCAGGGGAGTATGTTATAGGGAATATAAGAAATAAAAAATGTTTAATGTAGTAATTACAATCAATTATATTTTTAAAGTTATTAAATATTTGATTAATCCCATAAGAAAAATGATCAAACTTCTTATTAAATAAACAAAATTCACGTAAAATCCAATGAACTCTTCTTATTTCATATTGTTCCTTACACTGATTTTCTATAGTTCTGACAACAGTTAGATGAATCTCATGTATTGTTTTCCAGCCAGATATATAGGTAGGTGTGATCCAGTGTAATATTACATTAATTATAACTGATTTAGAATAAAGACCTAAGCTACGGAATGCTATCTCATTACTGTTCCAAGCTCTAATGTGCCATTTATATACAATCCTAAAATCCCCTTTTAAGGGGAACCATAAAAATTTAAGTAGCATGGAATCTATTTTTTTAAATAAGTTTTTGGGAGGGGGTAGTATCAATGACTGTATATAAAACAAAATTTTAGGAAAAAATATCATTTTAATTAAAGAGAGCCTATCCTCCATTGTGAAAAACATTTTATTCCATCTTTTAATTAGTTCACTAATGGTGGCTATTAAATTATTGTAGTTCAGTTTAACAGACTCTTTCCATGTACTCTTTATACTGGCACCCAAATATTCTAATACATCATTCTCCCAATTAAACAGACTATTCTCTTTTAGGTTTTTGTTGATCTTTTTGTTAATTAGTAATGTTTTGGATTTATTATGATTAAATATTGACCCAATTCTGATTACTAAAACTATAGTGTAAAAGATATAGCATACTGGACTCAATTCTTTCAAGTAAGTGCAGCTTATTTGCAATAAAAAAGTCAAAGTGAAGTTCATTTTCAACTTAAAAGAGAACAAGCACACCTTTTACTTAACATATTTCTCATAATTTACAGTTAGTTCTATGATAGCTAGTCTACTTTTAAAGCCTCTCAATAAAACCTAATACTCTACAGTTCACAGGCTTTGCATTGCAAGTCTAGTCAAGCTGTTAAGGAAATCCAAACCCATCATTGGTAAGGTTCCTCATACTCCCAGAGTAGACTCACAGGATGTCCATAGGCTATCCTGGTATTTTTCACCATTTTTCTGGCCAGGATCTGTAAAGAATCTCCAAATCCCTATATCTAAGAAGCAAATGTTTCTGATATTGTGGGTTTCAAGCTCTTCTTTTAATAGCCATTCACAGATGTTTCAGACTGTACTAAACCTTTCCAGGTTTCCTTATTGTCTGTGCATACCATCTTCAAATTCTTACCATAACACCATAGTATATGGTGTAAACAAATAGACACCACATGCCTCTCTCTCAATGTGTATGTAAGTATATATATATATATATATATATATATATATATATATATATATATATGGTTTACTATTGAAATGTCGAATGCCACTACATCGACTGTACTATAGTCGAACACGGAAGTTCAAAAATAGTAATGTCGACGACAAAAAAACAATCTAGGACTGTGTTTTAACATGGGTCGAGGTAGGGGAGATGTTTGTAGTTCTGAATAATATTGAACACCTACCTCGACCCATGTTAAAACCATTCCTAGATTGTTTTTTTGACACTGACATTACTATTTTCGAACTTCCATGTTCGACTATAGTACAGTCGACGTAGTGCCGTTCGACATTTTAATAGTAAACCATATATATATATATATATATATATATATATATATATATATATATACATACATACATATTTATGTTTATATGGAAAGTAGCAATTTTACTAAAAAATCATATAAATAAAACTCATGGTGAACACATATAATAAACTGTACCCTTTAGGCAGCAATGTATTTTGCCTTAAACATGTAGGAATTAATTTCTAGAGCTAGCATTTTATATTTTTTGATTTGTTGTATTTTATGACAATATTAGTAGACTGGATTTGTACCGAAATTTAAGGTTTTGAATTTGATAATTATGTGCATATATGGCATAAGATAGCACAGTCTGCAGTGTTCCAGCTAAATCTAGATTAATGGAATTCCAGGTCACTGAACTTATATGAGGCAGTAAAATATGAACAATTAAGCTTTTGTGTAAAAAGACATTTGATAGATAGCTTCCAATACATGTCATAACCTTTTTCAGGTCTCATTTACTAGTTCTTCATTTTTTTATTTAACATAAGATTAGCCGCAGTGTGTTTCAAGCATAGCATTGACCTTCAATATTTATGAATACTTAAATACACTTTAGTAGTTTTCCCATAGTTAAGAATTAATTTTTTTCTTCAAAATAGCCTACATTTACCTTTATTGACATATATTCTCTTTCTAAAGATGTATTCCTCTTTTTCTGGAAGACTAAGATTTAAACCCTGAACCTAATTTGCCTTAAAATAAATTAAAATCAGTAATTTTCAAATTCCTGACTTAAAATATGATGTACTTGAATCCTACAGCAGGAGTACAGAAATGCTCATTTAGACTCTTATGTAATTACTTTGTTGGTTCAAGGTGCTAAGACTTTGGAATGCTATAGAAAAGTTAATTGAAAACTATGCAGTGAGAAGTAGAGTCGTCTGCGGTAGATTGCCCCAACTGCAAAGGTTTCTTCATCGTAATATGTAAAACTGAGGTTCCTTGCAATTAAATTAATTATCAGCTTGTCAATTTTGTGTCATACAAGGTAAAACTCATACTTTTCTAGGTTTAAAAATGAAGCACCAAGTTTAGACAATTGATACCAATACAAAAAATATTCAATTTTTTAAAAGTAAGCAGTGCAGCAGCATCCCTCTGTAAAAATTCATAGCTCTTTTTTGTAATCTTGAACCTGAAAAAGCTTGCTCTTCTTTAGCCTGGATTAGGCCACTAGATAATTCATGAATGAAAACATTCCTCCACTATAACATTAAAAGCAGTAACAGAGTCAGGCATATTGCAGAAAACCATTGTCAGTAGCTTAAGAAAAATAATTTGCAAATGTTATTTTCAGATTCAGTTTAGAATGGTTGCAATATAGGATCATAGGATCATAGGAGATTACTAGGCTAATGGCTCTGGGGCCCTTACATACCTAGCCAAGAGTTTATCCCTAAAAAAGAAACCCCAATCAGCACCCATTTCCCCTGTCAATGAGGGACACAGGTGGAGCCCCTGTATGACACAGAGTAGAGTGATAGTGATTTGAGCCTGTCTACATAGGACAGGTGTTGGGGTTCTTTGATTCTCTTTATGAGGTATTTCTGTGGCCTTTCCAGTTGGTGCAAGTGTTTGGAGAGGTACATACCAAATGGGGTGTTGTACTCAATTATTGGCCTAATAAGGGAGGAGTATAGAGAGGTAATAACCTCCTTTTTCTGGATGCAATCCCTTAATGTATGAGGTGAATCAAGTAAAAGGCTTTTCTGACCACTGCCACTACATGATGGTCAAATGTAAGATTGCTGTCAACTTGTGTACCCAGGTCTCTCACCACAGGTTGTGTACTTAAAGGGTTGCCGATAATGTTGTAATCAGCAGAGGCCGTGCTTTTGCCAAATGGTATGATAATACATTTTTCTGCATTTAACTTGAGGCCATGACTTTGGCACCAGTCATTTGTTGTGGTGAGACCCTCTTGAAGTATGTTAACATCATCTGGGGAGTCAATGACAGCACCCAACATACAGTTGTCCACAAACTTGGTCAGCCACAGGTCTTTTGTCTTTGCCTGGACCTCTGAGAAGTAGGTGAAAAACAATAGGGGTCCCATGACAGATCCATGGGGGATACCACTAGTGACAGATCTGCTGTCAGAGGTGGTGGCACCTATTTTGACCTTGCGGATCCTATCAGTGAGCCAGCTGGCCATTCACCTAATGAGATAGAGATTTAAACCAAGTTGTGTTAGCTTTCCAATAATACCCAAGTGGGGGATTGTGTCAAAGGCTTTGGCCAAGTCAAGGTGAGCTGTATGTGCTGACTTTCACTCATCCAGTGCCTTTGTGACAGTCTCAAAAAAAGTCAACCAGGTTCAACAGGCAAGATCTGCCATTGACGAATCCGAACTGGGTGGAGTCAAGTGCTTAGAGATTCCCTATGTCCTTGTTTATGAGGTCCATAATAATACGCTCCATGGCCTTACAGATCAGACTTGTCAAGATAATGGGGTGATAATTTCCAGGCTCAGTAGTGGCACCACCTTTGTGCAAAGGGATGACAATGGTAGTTCTCCACTCTGCTGGAATGAAGCCTGTACTTAGGCTATGGTTGCTCAATGGTGAGGCTAGTTCTTGCTGAAGATGTTGCAGAATACAGCCTGGGATACTATCAGGTCCCATGGAAGCTGTATTTTTGCCTTGGATAGGGACTATAACACTTGATCTACAGAGATGTGAGGTGCAGAACAAGTATCGGAGATGTTGAATGAGCCTTTTGTGGGGACAGGGGGGTGAAGTTTGCACTGCACCTATCTGCTAGTAGGTTGGCTAGGTCAACAGGATCAGTATAAGTGGCACCATTAAGAACTAATTCAGAATCCCAGGGGTGACACGTGGAGGCCTTCTCTGGCAAAACATTGAGGCCTGTCAACCATGTCATCCCAGGCAATCAAGTATTCTGGATTTAAGATTTGAAAATTTTCTGCGACAAGGAGTTTGTTACATCCTTGGTCACCTCTATTAATGATCTGCTAGAATATCTAGTGCAATGACTAAGTGCAATTCATATCTTCACTGCATTTTCCTGCTTCATTATAGCATCTATGGAGATCTAAGTACAGACTTTTAAGGCTCTGTAATACATTATAAATATTACATACATATATACATCTTCTGCATAACAGTCAAGTAATCATAGCCAATATCAGATGTCTGGATGAGATTGTACTCCCAGTACTGATCATTCTAAATGTAAAATTCTGCAGGAATCTACCAATAGGAGAGTTGCAGCAGCAGAGGCATTTTTTTACTCTCAGCTAGGCACACCCTGTATCCCACATAGCAATACAAGTATGACCTGTTAATGTGAAAATTCTTGCAGAGGTGACAGAAGATCACCTATAACAGTTCCATTAAACAGCGAGGACGAAGTATTTAACAACATCTTTGAAGTAACTACTGGAGTACTGAAGACCGAGATGCAGTCTTTGGAGAAGACCTACTTTAACTCAGGTCTGATTTCCCCCTTGCAAAAGCTAATATAATGAAAAAATGCAAATAAAATATGACCATTTTCATGTTTTCATTTCAGAAAAGGATGAAAATATAGAATAATAATAGCAATAAATCAACTAATACTAATAATAATACTAATACTACTACTGTTACTACTACTAGTAATAATAATAATAAAAATAATAATATCAGGTATTCTTTAATTTATATCATTACATATCTAAATGGCTATGCACATGATACTTTAACCATCATCTTGAGATACTTCATTGTTACTTCTTGTCTAAATGTTTAAATTCTTTATAAAACTCAGTTATTTGCCTTTCAGGGCCATGTTTTGGTCCTTCCCTGCTAAAGATGGTAATTCCTCATACAGATTTGGTTTATTACCATGTAGGCTACATTTCAACAGACTATCCCTGAAATTCATTAACAACTGTGTAGGCTTCACGTGAAGCCTGTAGGATTACAGCCCATTAGCACAATGAGCAGCAGTGCTCATTGAATATGAATGCTGCTCACTGCACCTACGTGTTTCCAAGTAATATTTCTTGGCCAGACACAGTGTTGATAGCCATGCAACAGTGCTGGGGAGCATGCACACACAATGTAAGCAAAACTGCTTGCCTGTAGGCAAACCTATTGTGCAAGCATGTGCAGACAGCTTATATGAAGTAAGGGCAAGTTGAGTTCACAAATTAAAATGCAGGGGGTGTTAAAATGGAAGAATGTGCACAGAATACAATGTTAGTGCAGGCATAAGTACACAGGAAAGGTAAATTGAGAAAATGTACTCAGTTAATGCAGTCAAATGTGATTATGTCACAAAGAAACATTTTAAACAGAAAGATGTCCATATTGATGCAGTAATAAATAATCCTGTTTCAAATTATTTACCAATGCACATAACTAAAACAGACATGCTAACAACGGATGTGAGATGGACACAATGCAATACTGTAAGAAAGAGGAATAAATGTGATATTAATGTTAATAACATGCTGAGACTGAGATAACATTAGCAAAGACAGTGGATGCACTAGTTGTTATACACATACACTGCAGTTATTGAATATGACAAGTATGTACAGGTAATGTATGTGTGATAACTGACTGGAATGCTGTATTCTTCACTTCGTCCCATATAAACAAGAAGGACATACAGCTGTTGTGGTATGCACATCAGAAAGGGACATGTTTTACCATTTGTTGTCATTTGACAACCATAGACAGGGAGTATGGTGTCTTAACACGTGTAATAGACAATCAAACATTGTATATTAATGTACATTCTAAACACTAACATAAACTCAAAATACATAAGTGACAAATGTTACCACAGACCTGATGACATTGCTGTTCCTGCTTTTTCAGCCACATTGTCCCAGATTTAAACCATGCTCTATCTGTGTAGATATGCTATACATGTCATTACTCAATTCACATGCCACAGGAGAACTCACACAATGATATATACAGAACAACTGTTTTACTGGCAGGAAGTTACAAAATGATTTTATATTTTTTTCTACAAAGTAAAAACTGAAAACAATAACTTTATACAGTGCTGTCTGTGCATTATATAGCATTTCCTTTTGTTGGAATTGAACAGCAAGCTAAGAAAGCCCAACAATTAATGACATATGTATGAATCAGATGTGCCACAGTGGAAGGCTTTAAAAAGCTGTCAGACTCCACATATGTGAAATCATTACTTCATATGATTGTGTTGCAAACAACTTCTATGACATAAGAAGAATGGGGGAGGTTTCTGTATCTGTACAAATTATACAGCTGTGGATGTCATCCGTACATAACATTAGGACATACAATGCATGCAGTCAGTCAGTGTGGACTTTGAACACCTGACTATGTGATTACAGAAGCTACAGGATATTGGGAGGAATTAATGTACCACAGTGCAAGTGGTGCTATAATTGTGAGATATTTGGGTCTCTGTAGCCATAATGTTGTGTTATTGCTGCAAGAGATATGTTTGTCTGTACATTCTTTAAGAGACTGTTGCTATATGTCTATTTCTCACACAACATTGCCTGTTTCTAAGTATGCTCAAACACATGGGATGCATAATGCAGCCATCACTGATATGGGAGAATGGCAATAATGCACACTATGTGGATAATCTCATATTCAAACACATGCCTTACTAAGACAACATCATACAGAACATTATCTGATGTCCTCAAGCCACAGGAAAAGCTTTAGTAATTTTTATAGAAAATCCAAATGCCATCTCATGCCATCATTATCCAATAAAGTATTTCTGTGTGAGACATGAGCAAAAATTCTTGTAAAAGCAATCCTCAGATATACATGTACACAGTAGATACCTGGGTGACAACATTGTTACCTACATGCACATTCACAGTCGTACTGACACAAGTGAGTCAAAGATATACTTGTAGGATTTGAACAGACTCCTAAGATCACAAGGTACAGAGCACTTCCTGAATCGCATGCACCAGACAAGATGTTGTTTTACAACTGTGACAGTGCACATTTGAATGGATAATTTTACCATTCTTTAGTACAGTGACATTCTTCTAAAAATATATGAAGGTGGTTGAAGTGCACAGTAACAATACACAGCTATGTGCAATAGAAACCCTCTCTACACAGTATGACAGACAAACACACATGCACTGTAGTTAGAAATAGAAGTCACTGATTGCTGAATTTAGATCTCGTCTTCCCTCTGCACTTACACAGTCTAGACAGCACAGTATCAACAGCCAGAACCACAGGATAACTCATACTATGACTGTGATAGAGGTAATTTTTGATAGCATGATGAGACCATTGTGTTTCCAAAACTGGGTATTGCCTGGGGGTAATATCAATTTACAGGGTAGCCATCTACCACTGAGCATATGTCTCCTAAGTGGAAGTTTACATAAGGAGTGTTGTAATGGACACAATTGTACATGACAGTACATACATTAGTTAACCAAGGTTGGGTTTGATTTCACCTCTTATCTAATTGCACAATGTATAAATCCCAGAGTTAGCAACAATTTCCACAAGAGAATCTGACTTGTAAAGGTAGAATGTGCACTTTTGACATGAAGATTTTATCAGTGTGATGCAGAGAAGATGTGGAATAAGGGGATGGCTGTATCCTCTTCTCTGCATGGAAGCTGATACAGCATATCTGTTCAGGTATCCATAACTGCCAAACATTGGAACCACACACACAAGTTCTCCAGTATGAGATTTGAGCCCTCTACTGATCTAGATATACAATCTGGAGAGCACCAAACTAGCTGCAAGTGCCACAGGAGAAGTCTGACTCTTGAGGAGAAAGAGTGCACTCTGATAGGATGACCTCATTAGTGTAATGAAGAGAAAATGCCTGTGGAAAAGTGGGATAAAGTGAAGAGAGCGCTGTGTCCAAAGTTATATTCTTCTCCTGAGAGGAAGTAGAAATGGCACATCTGGTGTTGATGCTATACTTAGCTATCTGGATGGTGCAGTGGTAGTGTTGTCACATCACAGCAAGAGGTTCTCCGGTTCAATTCTCAGCTGGAGTCTGCATGTCCTTCCTGCATTTGTGTGGGTTTCCTCTGGGTGTTCCAGTTTCTTCCCATGTTACAAAGACATGATTCTGGAGCATTTCACCCCAGGCCTCTTCTATAAATTGACTTCTTTCCAAGTCAGAATTTCCTGGTAAACAAATGTTAAATAAATAAATCTGTAAAATTCCACACACACAAAAGTTCACTACTGTGAGATTTGAACCTCCTGCATATCAAGTTACAGAAGCTGGAGAGCACAGTATTAGCTGAAAATAACACAGGAAAAGTATACATTTTACAGTGAGAGAATACACTTGTGATAGAATGACCTTATCATTGTGCTGCAGAGAGGAAATTTATGCTAAAATGGGATAAAGTACAGCTGGAGCAGTGTACAAAGTACATGTCACTAAAACCACACACACACACACACACACACACACACACACACACACACACACACACACACACACACACACACACACACTCTCTCACCACTATGAGATTGAAACTTCCTGCTTATTTAATTATGTAATTTAGGCAACACAGCATTATCTGCAAGCACCACAGGGACCTGTGTCCAAAGTTAAATTCTTACGTGAGTGGAAGTGGACACAGCACATTTGTCACTGAGGCATCACTTGCCTGTCACTAGAACCTCACAAGTATACAAACAAGTTCATCACTGTGAGAACTGAACCTCCAACCTCTCTAGTGAGAGAATATAGAGAACACAGTGCTAATCATTAGCACAACAGAAGTCTAACTTTAACAACATGAAAATGCACATTTGTAATTATTATACATTCACTACTTAGAATATCAGCTACTGATCATCACAGTTTTTAGGACAAATGCATGTGTCTGGACAGGCCAATGTGACAGCACTGTGCTTATCTCATGTAATGACATACTTCTCTGCTAAGATTTATGTACTGTCATTCATGTACATTGTGTTACTGTGAGGGACATGTTTCTGTTTCACAGTATGGGGTGTCAATGACAATCACAATTGTAAAACAGTGGCTTGTGAAGCAAGAATACATGATAGTTCATCCTAGAATGATGCATGCAAATAGTAACCATTTCTTGTCTTACTGACAGTTGTCTTGTCTCATGCTTGCATAATGTAAATTGACAATACAAAAGACATATCCTAAATATGATGGAGCAATTCTGAATAGCACTGATGGATTATGTGTGAGAAAGTTGCACACCAGTGTAAAACAGTTGCAAGCGTAACCTTTGAAGTGCAGACATACGTTGACATACTGACTTAACTGAGTCAATATCACTCTGAAATCCATATACCTTGCTTTCAAAATTTAATACAGACATACACAAGTTGTGTAACCTACTCAAACAATTATTTGTTGTAAATATTTTTAACTCTCTCCCCAAAGCACAGTGCTGACAAGTGGTTTTGATGCTGCTGATGACAAAGTATTAGCACATGCATAATCATATCTTGAGGTGTTAAACTTAGAATGGGAATTAGTAGTAGTCTATGGTGCTCTCTGCTGACCTTCTAACAAATAAACATTTTACACATGCAACCATGTCTGAATCTGATGAAACACAGAAAAGATATGTCTTATGGTCATGTTTCAGGTGCCATGATTTTAACACATTTGTCATCATATGTGCAGTTCTTCAATCCTTATGTGTGTTGTGACACAGAAGGGGTGGGAAGATATGGACAGTTAGTGATAGGAATACACATACATACATACTAATGCATTAGTTTATGGTTCACTTCTGCATATATTTGTGTTGTGTTACTGTTCGCTTTATTTTCATAATTATTCAGACAAGATCTGTACAAGACAGCATTCACAATAGGGTGCAAGCATATTAATACAGAAACAGGATCATTTTTGTTAAGAAAATGTATAGCCAACAGTTACAGCCACAGGAGTCATACCAAACATTCAAAAACACTTTGGCATGCATCTGGATTCAACCCTTGACAGTATTCCATGAAAAAAAAACTACTGCCCTGTGTATTATCTAAACATACCACATAGGAACTCTTGATTCATGAAGTTCCCATGTGACAACAGATTGCAGAAAAGAAGAATGTAACTATTACTATTCATTGCCCTCAAGACAACTGTAAAATTGCATAATGTGTACTTTATATCTATTAGACTAATAAATATGAAAAAGTAAAAGCTGATGATACAGAAGTGGGAGCACATGCACACATGGTGACAGTGACAGAGAGGCACAGATAATGTCAGAATATTTCTGATAAGTAATCTGTCATGGTATGTACAATAAAAAACATCCAACAGGGAGAAAGCAGAGGTTGGAAAATACAAATGAGTGAGACATAAGCAGGATAAAGGTGGGAAAATAAGTTATGTAGACAACATTTACAAGCATAATAGTAATTTAATTAAAACATTAAATATGACTTTTACATATTTCTGGATTTGAACCCTTGACACTATGCCAAAACCATTTCACAGACATTTGAATTATGTCAACACAACACAGAAACAATGTTACCTCACAAACTTCATTTTATTATTTGATGGGGCAATTGCAAAACAATGAGACAACAGAGAATTTAACCACCAGGCTTCATCTCAGTGATGACAAATGTAACATTACATAGGTTTTACATTACAGCCTGAATCATACTAAATGATCCAATGCAGAATACTTCTTAACAATATTTGGCATTTGAAAATCCTACATGGTGTAAATTCAACTCTTCTGCCTGCTCATGAGATTAGCCTGACAGTACATAGCTAAGTGAGACTAAACACAGTAGCATGAAGGCTGTCAAAGTAATGTGTCTGAAGCAAAAATGTACAAGATTTTGACATAAGATGTCTACTTCCTTTTAGCCTAAGTTGCAGTGGGTACTCGGTGCCAGATATTGTACAAGTGCAGATGAGAAAAACTGATGACACAGGAGGGAGGAGATACATAAGCAAAGAGAAAGGGAGGCAGGGAACAAGTACATTCTGACAGAAGCAGAACAATGGTGGCTCAACACAATATGTAGCCAACAGCTACACAAAAAATAGTGTATTAGAAACAGTCAAGACACTTTGCTAATGCCTGGATTAGAACACTTGAAAATATGGAAAAAACAGTTTATACATCTAAATATTATCTCATTGCAACACAAAGGAACTCCTACTTCACACATGTCAAATAACACAATTGAAGGGACAGTAAAAACGTACAGGAGCAGAAGAGGTGAATGGAGTGGGAGGGTGCAGAGAGAAACAGCAACAGTGTTGTTTATGGGATATGTAGGATCATCTATTACTTATTTCCTCATTATTAAACTGTCATGCTCTGTACAATAGAATGTTTGCTATAGGGAGCAAGAAGGGATAGGAGAGTAGAACCGACATTAAGATGTAAACAGGATGAGGGTTTCTTACTAAGCCTCCCTGTTAGGAATGGAATGTTTTTGCAAATGGTTTCTTGCTACACTATTCAAATGGTATGTTAATGACATGTAACTGAAGATAAATACAGATGTTTGCAGTTAAACATATGATAAAAATATTAAATCTCATGGAATAATAATTTGGCATATAGTTGTAATCAAACTAATGACACTATACAAAAACATCAGTCTCCTGACAGGGGAATTATCTCAAAACACCACTTAGAAGCTCGCAGTTGATTGCTTGAGCTACTAAGAACTGTTACAGTAACTATTTCAAAGTGCTGCCTTTCCTCTGCCTTTACTCTGTATTCCCAGAGTGCAGTGAATTTAAGCACATTGTGTGCAAGTAACTGGACTACTAACCAAATGCTGAGGTTAAAAGTGAAGGGGTTGACAGGACAGTGGTGAAAATGGGGGTTTCCAGCAAAGTGCAGAACACAAGAAAGAATACAAGAATTTCAGGAGTGTGATGGAAGAGCACCATAGTTAACCACATTTTCAAATCTAGTGTGTCAATAGGCAAAGTGGAGAGATATTTATGGGATGTAATTTTTTTTTTTTTGTGGGATAGATGCTCTATTTTTTTTTTGTTTGTTTTTTTGAAGAAAGTAATGTTGGAAAGATGATTAGGAATGAAAGGGTCAGATAGGTAAATTAGAATAGATAACAGTTACAGACATATAAGGCAGGCAGGGATGGTGATAGACACAAAGAGTTGGGTGACACCATGAGTAGGAAGGGGTAGGGAACTTCAGCGGCAGATCCACATCAAGCTTGACAACAGTGAGAATTTAATTGTCACCCTCAGAACTGTCATTACTGTCTGCTGTATCAGTTGCCTGGGTCAGTGGTGGACATGGCATTGTTTTGTTATGGCGACAGAAGACATTTTCATCCCTGCCAAATCAGGCACTGAGGTCCAGCTCCATAATGCACTCCACCAGCCTTATCAGCTCCTGACAGGTGGCAAAAATCACCACCTCCAGTAGTATTGTTCACAGAGTGTATCACTGCACCAGCATCCAGGGCAGAGCTCCCTATTGCAGGTGGAGTAGGTAGGGAAGGAGATGTGGAGGCAATGCTAACAGGTTGCAACTCAAATATGATGGGTGCCTGTGCTGCCTGTGGTAGCACTGCCACAGCCACCTGTGTTGGTATAGTAGCCCAAACCCCAGTGGTCTCTATACATCCCTGCACTGATGGTCATTTTGTTTTCAACAGCAATGTATTAAAAATAGATAGATGGATACAAACAGACATATATCTATATCTAGCTGTCTATATAAATGATATATAGAGATATAGATAGACACATAGAGATCACTCTCTCATATATATATATATATATATATATATATATATATATATATATATATATATGAGAAAGGGTGTGAGGAAACAAAAAGAGCATTATATCAAAGGCATGTCATATTATTTTATAACTTCAATACATAAACCAGTATGAGAAATGCATGAGTACACCTTCACCTTAGCCACATCCAGATTTGATGAGAAGGCCTTAATGTGTCATAAAATCAATCGATCTCTCCAGTATGATATAATTAATAACATTATGTAATTCACTGTGCCATATCAGATATATGTTTCAAAGGTAATACTTGTATTTGCCAAAATCTAATCATTAATGTCATGCAGTATCACAGTTAATGTCTTCTAAATAATATTCTGAAAAAAATCTTATGCATGTTTCTGGGTAATGAAACCATAAGCAATTAAGCTGATGTACTCATTAATTAATGTAGTCACCAAGAGCTATTGGAACAAGTGTGTATGCTTCATATCATTGTTAAGGTATGTCTGCTCAATATGATATACAGTGATGGACAGAAAATGCTTCTCTACCTTGCATTCTTACCTGATGGACACTTACCTCATGCATCTCTGAGGTGAGTTAGGCTCTTTTGATGTGCCTGTCTGCTATCTCTGTTGCAGCTGTACACTATGGAAAAGAGGAAAAAAGATATAAGAAAGCATACTGAATACCTGTGTTTCGTGGCTAATTAATGCCATATCATGAGCAGGTGATGCATTGGTATACTTATACAACTGAAGGGTGTTTATAGTCCTAAATTCATCCTTCCATCAGTTCAGAAGGTTAATTTCATCTCTTCATATCACAGTAGTGGTGACAACATTGGTCCCTGGTCTGGTGCATGAGATGCCAGTTTTACTGAAAACAGCCTTGGCCAAGCTATTCCAAACCTCAGCCTTATACTGAAACACAGTATAGGCCCACTACAACAACCTCCAGCTGTAGCATTTCATGAGGAGTGCCACAGAAATTCTGGACTCCTCAACATCCACCTTTATGATCTAAATGGAACACTATCCCTACCATTGCCTGCCATGTCAGTCTAGAAATAGGAGTCTGAATTCACACCCAGTTCAGACCTCATTTGTAACAACTTGTGCACAAAGACACACAACCTTGCCAGCTGAATTTGTGAAATTGAAAGCACATGAGTGGCTCGCCAGATACATCAGCACTGAGTACATCAAAAAGCACAGAAAGTGTGGAATATGGCAGTGATATTTGGCCATGTGTGATGCTCAAACTATTGACATGTTCTAATGTTAAACACTGAGATGCTTTGGGTCTATATTATAACATCGAATTTTATAAAGTTTGAATGTTATAATATCGAACCAGTTTTGTCAAACGCTGAAAACAGCGAAGGTGCAGGACGCTTTTCCCAGGGAAAGAATTCGGTGGGCCATTGCTGTGGCTTCACTGTTTTCAGCATTCGATATGTTGGAGTGTTATGGGTCGGGTTCAGGTAAGTGTGCGATTGTGTGTAGGTTAGGGTTAGGGGCAGGTTAGGTGAGTTAGGGTTAGGGAGTGGGTGAGGTGAGTGTGCAATAGTGACGGACCTTAGGGTTAGGGTCGGGTTAAGGTAAGTGGATAGCTAGTAGTGTATGTAAAGTTTAGTTTAGGTGTAGGATTTTAAGTGTATGTGTGTGGATTGCTGTTTTTTGTCTGTGTTTGTGTTGTGTGTATGTTTCTTGGAATAGCGATTTTATTCCCTGGGAAAAAAAAAATCGCTATTCTGACTGTTTGATGTTTGCAGATTTTGATGTTTAGGGTTCTATATTATAACATTTGATCTTTGTAGATTTCGATGTTATAATATAGACCCCGATGCTTTATGGTGTTAGATATGATCTTGGGTTTGTTTGCACTACAGAAGGAATTAAA
This sequence comes from Protopterus annectens, assembly GCF_019279795.1. NCBI lineage: Eukaryota > Metazoa > Chordata > Ceratodontiformes > Protopteridae > Protopterus > Protopterus annectens. The sequence continues at coordinate 1,374,892,823 of NC_056731.1, forward strand.
AATTAAAATTTTCACTTTTTTTCTTACCAAGTAAATGTGTTTGTGTGATGTCAAGCATTGCAAAAGGCATTATAAACAGAGGAAAAACATTACATGAAAATTATATCAATCAAAGGGTATACCTAGCAATGACCAGAACAAGGAGTGCATTACAATGACACATTCATCCTTCTCACATCTCCCTGCCACACCAGAACTTTAATTTCTGATACACATTATCAGGACTGTAGGCAATGCCAAATGATGGGAAAGGGTACAGACAACAGATCACATGTTGTTAGCAATAGTGAGAATAGTTGAGTTTCACACAACAGCACAATGATATAACAAAATCCCTAAATATGTATTCAGAGTCCTTTCTATAAAATTATCAGTGAACTGAATTCAAACCCTGTGTCACCTGTCTTATTTCTTTAACCTCACTTCCATTTCCAGCTTGTTCCACAGAGAAAACTACCTACGAAGTGCAATTTTTTTTTCACTGAGTACTATCCAGAGTGTTGACTGCTGCTCACTAGTGCCAGGTTAATTTTCACTTCAAAAGACAACACAAATTAAATTGTTCACTTTTTCACTTTTTCCTTAGGAGGTGAACTGCAGTTTACTTCTATGGAGCACTGCCAGTCAAGAGTATTCAAGACCAAACAGCATGCAAAGGATGCATGGAAAAAAGAAAATATTATATAAAGTAAATAAAACATTATTAAACAGGTATTTAAAATGGATATTTCTGACATTCCCTCCACTTTGTTGTCATTCAAAATGAACATATGCCTCTAAAACTGGATTAGAACTATCACATCAGTGAATTAACAGAAAACAATTGGGATTACAATTATAATCTGTGAGATTGTATCAATTCACTGCAAAAGAAACACGCTCTGTAAGCTGTCCTTTGTAATTTGCCAGTATATGTATGGATGAATATAATCTTATCAACAGTTAAGCTGATATTGTCTCACAAAATATAAAATAAAGATTTTCAACACTGCAGCTGTCTTCCTCTCTTTATTTTGTGAGTAGCATTCCCTTATCTATAATTTGCTAATGACAACAATCTCTCCTTAACATTGTTTCAGTGAGTAAAGTACATCCTTAGAGCTGTAGATGAATTGCTTCTCAGAGGCTGAAAGTGTGTCATAAAGAACTCATAAAAACATTAGGGATATCATTCTCCTACCTCAGTCAATGCAATCCCAACCTTTACTTTTAAGTCTCCTCTCCCTGACACATCCCTGGTAAGTGCACATCAAAGAGGAAAATTTGTGAAGCACTGATTGATCCTGCAGTCAGAGTAATTATTCACACTTGCAAGCACTTAACAGGTAACGCTTCTTATTGCTCAGCCTTGCAGATGTAGGGATTGTGCATGTAATCATGTAGGTCCTTACACCATATTTATATTCCTTGCAGTTAATGCAGATTTTGGAATTAATGAATGCTAATGAGTTTGCATCTCATTTGCAAATTCACACTGCTCAGAGGGCTGAATCTGCACAGGTCATCATGTAGCAAAGGTATTGTATTGTGGTAGAGGAGGCTTGATCCATGGAGCTCCATGCTGCTGTTTGCTTTCAAAATTTGTTTCTGGTTTCACAACTGACTTGATGCAAAGGTACGTTTTTTGTGTTTTTACAAAATGATGGATTGTATTTCACAATACACCTATTTCTTTACTGTTTGCATTGTTTTTCCATTGTCGGTAGCATAGCCATGTATATCAGTTATTTTTCCAGTACAAATGTTTGTAAACAATATTACATGGCATTACGAAAACTTTTCTATGCCCAGGTGGGCACACACAGGTGGACATCCAACAATAATTTTAGCCATTTTTAATGTAAACGTGTATACTGCTTTTGTTATTGTTGAAATGTACTGCACATTTATGCACCTGTTGTCCTCCTTACATAATCATATACACTTGATTCACTTGCTTTATTTTATTTTATATTATTTTTGAGGGGGTCTGTATTTACTTGTGTGTACTAATTTGGAGTTTCAATTTTTAAATTATTTTGTACATGATAGATGCATACACACGTACTTAAATATTTGTTTTAACAATCAGTTGTGTCATAATTGTGTATTTTATGTTTCTTTTATGTTTTACAGGGCTATGATGCCCAAGATAGCCACACTGTAAAACTCCATACAGTGATGCAGATAATGAAGTTATCATCCAGGCAATACATCGACATCGCTCCTTCCACATAGAGAAAGAGGCAGAGATGACAAGCACTCCCAGAGTGTCATTTGGGGTCAGATGGTCCCCTATGAATATGGTGTAGGAGGCCATATATATATATATATATATATATATATATATATATATATATATATATATATCAGAAAATCTAACATAGGGCCAGTAACATAATAATGTACATGATATGTAGGGTGTGTGAAACTGGCCAGGAATATATTGCTCTGGGTGGTCCTGATAACAAAACACTAGTGATTGAAACTGTGGAATTTCTGTCCACTATCAGAGATCCCCAGCATAATCTCAAGCATCTTCATCTGCCCTGTATTCACTGTCAAGGTTTCTATACCATACAGAAGTACCAGTTGCTTATTTTGTACACCTTACTTTTCAACTTCTTTGGCATTCTTCTGTCACATACCACCCCGACAAACAGTGCCAGTTGACTGTAGCACTCAAATGTCTTCTTTTCTCACCTGCCACTCCCAGATACACGCAGATGTCAACCAGTTCACTATTTTCCATGGAGTCTCAATTTGTAGCTTTTTTTAATCCCCCCATTTGCAACCATGACAACTTTCTTGTCTGGATTCAATTTTATGCTATGTGTCTTAAGTGTTGCATCCTATTTCCCTATTAGTTGCTGAAAATTATGTTCGGAGTCTGCATGTAATGCTACATTGTCTGCATGCAGCAGCTTTGTTGCTCAAACCCCTCTGACCTGTTTGCTGATGTAGCCCATAACTGGTATGAACATAAATGGGCTCAGAGCTGAACACTGATGTAACCTACTCCCATTGTGAATCCCCTCTGTGAGAATGGACACTGTTTGTACTCATGTTATTGGGACCTTGTATATAGCCTGCCCTAGCTCAACTGTTTTGGGACTTCAAACCATCACAGGACTGCTCAAAGCAGCTTTTCTGGGACTGTGTCATCTGCTTTCTCCATTTCTTGAAATGCCTAGTTGGACTCTTTCTTCATCTCCACTTATTCTCCACTTTCCGTCACATCAGGTCCATGGTACTCCATCATAATCTGAATCCAAACTGCTCATATCCCATCTTTCTTTGTAATACTCTGCATATTAATTTATCAATAACCTCCTCTAGCACTTTCATGCTGTATGACAAGAGTTTGATACCTCTGTACAGCCCACAGTTGTGAATATCCCTTTTGTTCTGACACTAGAATACCTATTTGTCACTCATCTGGGATGCACCTTTTCTCCATACCAAGTATAAGTTCCCTCAGGAGCCATTTCTCCACTAACTCAAATCTTGATCAAATCTGCCATGACTTCATCTGAGACTGCAGCTTTCTTTTACTTAAATTTCCTTTGTACTGTTCTTGCTTCTTCTAGGGTGGGTTCTTCTCCCTCTTTCTGTGTATGGGGCACGACAGCTTCTGTGAGGTTTTTTTTCATTAAGAAGCTGATGGACATATTCCTTCTATCTATATTTTATATTTTATGGAAGGGTGAATAGACTGTTGCTGGCATCTCTTATGAAAAGTGTGTGATGACTCTCTTCTTTATCTTTCTGTCTCAGTCTTGAGTGTGTTTGTGTCATCTGCTGAGTCACTTTTTAGAAATTGGTAGAGTGTTGCTTTTTTTTCAAAAACATGTTTGTTTTCATTATAAACATACGCAAATGTACATATAACAAATACAATAAAACAATGTCAAAACTATTTGCAATCTTTACATTCATCCATGATAAACAATCATTTTATCCATGAGAATTTATCAGTATTTGTTCAAAAGGTTTTCCAATTTTTGTCTTGCTATTTTTTATGAGGAATGTTATGAGTTCTATAACAAATGGTTTGCAGTTCTTTTTTACAAACAAATTTTGCTAAATTAATAAAATCTTTAAACATCAAATCTTGTTTATTTTTCCAGTTCAAAGTAATAAGTTTTCTGGCAATTGCAAGAATAGACCAGAATAACTGAATCTGAGATTTAGGTATTACATTAGGTATAGGAACATTGAATAGGATTAGTGAGTTAGAAATATGAAAGTTATCAGACCATAAAGCATTTACAAAATATCTGAAATCTTTCCAGTATTGAACATTTCTACATTCAATGAACATGGAACCCAGTTGGCCTGTAGTAATTCATGACATTTCCTACATTTACTTTCACTGTTTTTGAATATAAGATTTATTTTATGTGGAGTATAGAAACCCCTATTCATAAATTTCCATGTACACAATCTCCAATATAATGAAAAAGAGGTACCATACGCAGAATTCAATAAAATTTTTTGGGATTCATCAGATATTTGTTCTCCATTAATCTTTACATAGTAATTCCAAAAATCTGAGTCAAACTTTAGAGTATCTTCTCTTAGCATCTTATAGATAGGTGAGATACTTAATTTTTGATTATCTGTCTTTTCAAGACACCTAATAAAAAGCTGAATCAAACTAGGTAGAGATTCAGTTTCTAGGTTGATTGATACTCTCATTTTGTTTTCTATAAACTGCTGTAATGAGTGTATAAACAGCCAACTGTCTTGACTAGTATCAAAACTACATAAAAGAGAGTTTAGTGGTTTAATACTCTTATTTTCAATAAACGGATGCAGAATATCAAGTTATTATCCTTTAATTTTTGCATCGCATTGATGTTGAAAGAATCTAGGCAATCAGGGGAGTATGCTATAGGGAATATAAGAAATAGAAATTGTTTAATGTTGTAATTGCAATCAATTATATTTTAAAGTTATTAAATATTTGATTAATGCCATAAGAAAAATGATCAAACTTCTTATTAAATAAACAATATCCATATTGTTCCTTAAATTGATTTTCTATAGTTCTGACATCAGTTATATGAATCTCATGTATTATTTTCCAGCCTGATATATAGGTAGGTGTGATCCAATGTAATATTACATTAATTATAACTGTTTTGGAATAAAGATCTAAGCTAGGGAATGCTATCCCATTACTGTTCCAAGCTCTAATGCGCCATTTATATGCAATCCTAGGTTTTAAGGGGAACCATAAAAATTTAAGTAGCATGGAATCTAATTTTTAAATAGGTTTTTGGGAGGGGGTATTATCAATGACTGCATATAAAACAAAATTTTAGGTACAATTATCATTTTAATTAAAGAGAGCCTATCTTCCACTGTGAAGAACATTTTATTTCATCTTTTGATTAGTTCACTAATGGTGGTTATTAAATTATTGTAGTTTGATTTGACAGACTCTTTCCATGTACTCTTTATACTGACACCCAAATATTCTAATACAGCATTCTCCCAATTAAACAGGCTATTCTCTTTTAGGTTTTTGTTGATCTTTTTGTTAATTAGTAATGTTTTGGCTTTATTATGATTAAATTTAAGCCCTGAAATTGTTTCAAACTTGTTTAAGGTAATTATAATATCATGCAAAGAACTATCAATATCACCCAATGATCATATCATCAACAAATAATTGTATCTTAGAACAATAGTCCTTATTATTATTAATATTTAACTATTAATAGTCCTCTCTATCTCATTTCCTCCCCTGCATCTCTCTCCCCCTTCCCTGAACAATTTATCTTTTTTACTTACCTCTGTTCCTCTTCACTGAAAATTTGTTTTATCCTTTCTTATCCTTTCTTTTTTACTTTACTCTTACTTTCCTCACACTTCTCCTCCCTACTCACCTTTCCCTGTTTATTTGCTTCTCTGTAGTTTACTTTGTTTATAGGTAATGATATTAGTTCCTATTAGTGAATTGTTTTTGCATGCAAATCATTCTTTTTTGTCTTTACAATTATCCTGGTGTTTTTGTTGTATTACACTTCAAATGTTGTATGTTTTTATATATACTGTGGAGCTTTTCTCCCCGGGCCTCTACTGAAAATGGAAATATATCCAGCTAGACAAGCCCGGTCAACAAATGTAAAATAAATAAATAAATAAATATTAATTTGAAAGCCATTTATATTTTGCTTGTTTCTGATATATGTAGCAAAATGTTCCATTGAAAGAGCAAACAATAATAGTGACAAAGGGCAACTTTATCTAGTTCCCTTGAGAATTTCTAGTGGTAAGGATAGACATAATCCGATTTTCACATAAGCTTGTGCCCCACTATAAATTTTCATTAATAAGTTGACAAAATCTGAGGAGAATTCAAAACCAATCAGAATTCTTTGTACATAAGACCATCTAATAGAATGATAAGCCTTTTCTATGTCTAGGCTGATAATAGTTAGGTTTTTTTTTTTTGTATTTGCATGCTATGTCTATAATGATAGTAATTTAATAATGTTATCTTGCACTTTTCTATGAAGAATGAACCCTGTCTGATTATTATGTATTAGATTAGGTAATATTTTCTTTATCCTATTAGCTAATATTGTCATGAAAATTTTATAATCAGTGTTTAGTAACAAAATTGGCCTATATGAATCACAAGATTTGGGGTGCTTACCTTGTTTTAATATGGGGAGATAATTGAGTATTTCCACAATAGGGGTGTTATACATATTTGCTTAACCATAGTAAAGGCACTCATCATTTTCTTTATTATATATTCAGGAAAAATCTTTTATAGTTCAGGAATTATTCCATCCAGTCCTGCAGCTTTATTATCTTTTAAATTTGTATTTGCTCTTTCACTTCTGTTAGTGTTATTTGTTTATTTAATATGCAATTTTGTTGCATTGACACCTTAGTAGTTATATTTTCTTGAATAAAAGTATTTATTACATTATCTGTCTCCAAAAGTGGTGCATTATTATTTATATCTTTATAGTAGTTTTTGAACGCTTCCAATATGCCCATTAAGTTAGATGTACTCTTAATTGAATCATCACTTTTATATTTAATCTCATTAATAAGATTTTGATTGTTTATTTTTTTGGATCTTATCGCTATTTTATGTAGATATTTGGGATTTACAAGATAGAGTGTTTCTGATGAATTATTCTTGCTATTTTAACTGCTCTCTTAGTCTCTCTGTTAGTCAACCAATATACATTCTTAGAATCTTCTGCCTTTTCAATGTTCCCATTTTTCATGCACTTCTTTCTTTTGATAGCTTTTTGGACTTCTGCATTCAAACCACTGGCTTTCCATATTCACCTTATCCCACACCTGGCTTAGTCACATATCTGTCTATAGTCATAACACATACTGTTCTGAGACAATGTAATTCTTATTTGACTTCACTTATTTCCTCTCCTTCCTTATATGCTAGAGTACTGTGCCCTCAACCTCCTGTTTATTTTTCACTCAAGCCAACTTCCAGGTCCTCTGCCTGGTCTCTGTTGACTTTAGAGCTTTCTCTGACCATTGTTTGTGGCTAATGTTGGCCACCAGGGCTTTAAACTGGGGAGTAACTGTTTCACTAGGGGTGACTTTGCAAACTCTGATTCTAGCTCAATATGCTTGTCTTATTAGGAAAAATCTACCTGAGTTGCTTGTTGCCCACTCTATTATGTGATCTCGTGACTGCTTGTCTTCATGGACCATGGGTTAGCCACCATCAAGACATTTGCTAGACAGAAGTTCAGTATGCCCCTCCTCTATATTCCTGCTTCTCACACAAGTGGACCCCAGGCAGTCCTCATATCCTATTCCACAAGTATTCAGGTCCCTGTCATCAACACCAGCTTATGTTGTGCTGCTTTATCTAGCAGGTTCTGTGATAACTGCCTAAATGCACTTTTTTCTCACTATCATAACACTGCTGTGGGACATGTTTATGAATGCTGCCTTATCTTTAAACTGGACTTTGATTGCTATGAGTCTATCACTAATTCTGACGGCATATCTGACTGCCTTTAGAAGACTCGGTCACTACAACTCTCACACCATTTCTTCTGGACTCTGGATACCAAGCTAAATGGCTTTGCTTCACTGCCCTTCTGTCTTCTTTTCTGAATACATATGATGTTCAATCACCTCCTTCCAACCATGCTATCCACTTACAAGTTGTGTCCTATCAGCGAACCTACATTCACTGTAGCAATTGCAAGTTATTTTGTTTTTTGCAGGTTCACTGGTTTATGTCCAGCTTTTGCTAAGCAGCGCTATCCAAAGTAACTAAAGCTGTTCACCATTAACTGATTTTCTTATTTCTTCCCCCTTAGCTAAAAACACAAACTAAATACTGTACAGAGACTGTAGGTGGTACAAATGTCATTTCATCCTCTTTACAGAATCCTCAATTATCTTATGATCCTTATAGAATGTGTGGTTTTCTGACATGTCATTGAAGACTTAAGTATCTATGGTAGCGTAATGTATCATGTATTATATAGGTTCATAGGTTCACAGGTTGGTACTAGGCTATCCGCCCTAGGGTCTATACAAGCCTTGCCATAACAATTCCCTGGATATTTCTTCCCACAATATTTACTTCTCTGGACCCCTTGTCTAGCAGGTTGACTGACGTGATCCCCACAGTGAATTTCCTAGCTCCCATCCAATCAGCAAGGTTCCTTTTAAAGAGGGACAAGGCGGTGCTGTGCTTCACATGTATGGGCAGTCCATTCCAGAGTATGGGGAGTCTCTGGGTTGGGAACCTATCCCTCCAGCATGTTTTGTTTATTGTGATGACAAGGTTTAGATCCCTGGAGCATGTGGCTCTGACAGATTGGGATTTCTTTAAGTGGAGCATGTCCAACAGCTCAGGGTTTGACATGGCCTTGTATGTTAAGCAGAGATCTCCTCTGAGTAGACGATATGTCACAGAGTATATCTGAAGTTTTTTTAGATGGTCTGCATAGAGCATCTGCTTTAGGCCTGTGATTCTTTTAGTGAGGTATTTCTGCGGCCTTTCCAGCTGCTGCAGATGTCTTCTGAGGTACATACCAAATGGGGCATTATATTTATAATGGGTCTAATGAGGGATGAGTACAGTGGGACAATTACCTCCTTTTTTCTAGATGAAAAACCCTTAGTGATGAGATGTGCCACATAGAAGGATTTCCTGACTGTTGTGGTGATGTGATTATCGAAGGTGAGACCACTGTCCACCTGTATTCCTAAGTCTGTCATCACAATTTCAGTGTTTAGTGTAGTGCCACCTATATGGTAATTCATGGGTACATGGTTTTTCCCAAAGGGAATAACTATACATTTCTTGGCATTAAGCTTGAGCCCATGGCTCTGGCACCAAGCATCTATTTCTGTAAGGCCCTTTTGTAGAATATCCACATCATTTTGGGATTCAGTAATGGCTTCCAGTTTGCAGTCATCTGTGAACTTTGTTAGCCAGAGTCCCTTAATGTTGGCCTGTACTTCAGAGAAGTAGATGCCAAACAAGAGCGGTCCCAGGACTGAACCCTGAGGTACTCCACTTGTCACTTGTCTGGAGCTGGATTTGGAGTCGGCTACTTTTACAGTCTGGGGAGTCAGCTACTTTTACAGTCTGGGTTCTGTTAGTAAGCCAGTTGGCAACCCATCAAGTGATGTAGGGACTTATGCCCAGCTTAGTAACTATCTATGATTCCAGAGTGGGGGATGGTGTCAAAGTTATGTTTTTGTTCTTCGCTCTAATAAATGCTTTCTGTCTTTTGATGCTCAGTCTTATTCTGTGGTCAATCTAAAACTAATTTTTGGTGTGTCACAAATATCTCAAAATTGACAGTATATTTACAGATAATAATTACAAAATGTATGTTTTGTTATTGTTTAATGAAGTCTGACTATTTAGGACTTTGATGACTTTAACTGACCAGGCCTGTTGATCCACTGCAGATTAAATTCTTGTAAATTCATATTTATTTGTTCAGTAATACAGACTTTCCAGCTTAGCCTCTGCAACCGTGTCTTTCCAGCATCTTTGACTTCTCCAATGAATCCAGTCATTGCATAATGTGGTTAGCGCATCTGAATTTTACTTTAACCATCATTCTGTCAAGTAAACATCGAGCAATTTGATCTTCTTGCAGCTCAAAGAATTCTCAAAAGTTTCCCAACACCACTGTAACAAAGTGTTGATTTTCTCTCATACAGCCTTACTTACTAACTTACTTTATTTGCAAATTTATTTATTTATGTATACTTGGTTAGTCCCAGTAGACCAGTGACATCTATGCATGGAAGACCTGAGGTGGTAATTATACTGACTAGGGGAAATTTGGTCAGGGCATCAGGGAACTTCCTCTACTGTTTTAGATACATTTTTTTTTACATCCACCTGTGCTACCACCGATTTAGGCAGATGGGGTTCTGATTTAACTTAACATCCCAAAAAATATGTATCACTGGGAAAACCATAGCTTTGACTATATGGACCTTTGTTGATAGTGCATTAATATATTCTTGCAATGTCAAGTTTCTTATATACACTAAAGCCAGTTTATACTTCATAGCCTTCAGTAATGGCAGTTTAACAGCATAAAAATAAGCCATCATATAGTTTAATGTGAGATATTTTTTTCTTTCTCATAATGCATATTTGTAGTGGATTAGTAGTGTGTGTGTGTGTGTGTGTGTGTGTGTGTGTGTGTGTGTGTGTGTGTGTGTGTGTGTGTGTGTGTGCGTGTGTGTGTGTGAATGTGTATTATATATGACAGTGTGTGTGTGTGAGTGTGTGTGTGTGTGTGTGTGTGTGTGTGTGTGTGTGTGTGTGTGTGTGTGTGTGTGTGTGTATGTGTGTGTGTGCGCATGTGTGTATTATATATGACTGCATGTGTATGTGTGTGTCTGTGTATGTGTGCATGTGTATTATATATGAGTACGTGTGCACACGTGCATGTGTGTGTGTGTGTGTGTGTGTGTGTGTGTGTGTGTGTGTGTGTGTGTGTGTGTGTGTGTGTATGTGTGTGCATGTGTATCATATATGACTGTGTGTGTTTGTGAATGCACCATATAATCTGACATATTTGACACTAAATGAAAGCATAGATATGCATTTTCAGAACCAGCCAGTCTGTGTACTTTCAGTGTTCTGTGATATCAGTCAACAAACTTAAAAACACTTCCAGTAGATTTTTACATCTCCGATATGCTTTGGACAATGCCAACAAAACTAGTGTATCAGCTGCTAAATAGAAAACCATCTTACAGATCCTTAAAGTGAAGAATGTTGCATCTGTGTAAAGTCACAAAAGCAATTTGAGTGAAGCCTCTTTTTTGTTATATACAACATGGCAGAGCAAGTTCATTGATTGCCCTTTTTCTTGTAAGCAACCTTTGAGCAAACCTATTAAATATTAAAAAGCAGCAATATCTATTAATGGTATTGGGAGGTTGGAATACGTCTGAGAGATTTATTCTGCTGTAAGGGAGCTGTACCTCTCTGTCTCCTCTGGGAATGTACTCCAGCTGTTTAAACAGTAATTCCATCACTGGCAAAGATGGTTGGGATGACCTCTTTGAAATGTTTTAATTTCTACTCTGCCTGCAAATTGCAAAATTGTAAAAATGTTAAAATACACATCCAAAAAATAAAAGTACTCTGGGTCAATAAAGAAGCTTCTCATCATGAAAGATATGCATTAGATATACTGTACCTAGCAGATGTGAGCCATAGCAAATTCATAAGTTACAGCTGTTTACTGGCTTTCATTTGTAAAAGACTGAGTTTCATTTGTGTTTGTTACTGTATAAATCTAGCTAATGAGATGGAAAAGGCTTGTATTATAATAAAATTTTGGCCTCTATATTTTTTTAGATTCGTACACTATGCAGTATTATTATATTTTTTCCAAAGTTAAGACCCTTTTCAATGCAAACAAAATGTTCTTCAAATTATGCCACATTGTATTTTACCTCTACTTGTTTCTATCAATCCTGCATGTACATATTCATTCTGGAAATAAAATTATCAATGCATTTGCTTTTTTTACCTTTTCCACCGTGTAATTGTATAGAACGCAGCAGTCTGGAACATATTAATATAATACATACTAGTTATTGTCTGACATTTCACATTCAGTAAGGCATCAATACAAATGGTTAACAATGAATGACAAGTAAATTTAAAGATACTTCAGTGCTCTACATTTGGCATCTTGAAATGGATCTTCATTCAAGATTCATTGTCATGGCAGGAAAAGAAACATCTCAGATGTAACACTCCACCTACAACTACTCTGAAATACTGGAATGCCATAGCACATTTACTTTGAATTGTCACAGGAATCTACTTTAGTATAACAGCTACATATCTTTGACATAGCTCATTTAAGTAAATGAGGTGACACAGTGATTTAGTGGCTAACATAGACACCTCAGTGCTCTTGATTTGACTGCACTACCTCTTGGTGATTCCCATCTCTCCGAGTCCCATCCCCGAACCTTGATTTCTAGGCAACGCTAACATCTCCACTGAGAAGCATTGTTATGAAATCATGCAGGTACTAAGTTCTATTCCCAGGTATTTTCCACTTTCCGCTTTACATTGCAACTGCAACCATGGAGTTGATTATATTATATAATTTAACTGGTGGGAGCACAGCTACTACCCCCCCCCACACACACACACACATCAGGGTGTGTAGGGGGCTTTACCCCTGCAAAAAGGCAATAAAATTATGTTTTGGGGTATGTTTTTTGGGTCTATATCAAAACATCGAAGTATTAAAACTTCGAATGTTCTGATATCGAACACTATTCAGCGAATGCTAAGAATAGCGAAGCTGCAGAACAACGAATTCTTTCCTCAGGAAAGAATTCAGTTGGCCGTTTCTGTGGCTTCGCTATTCTTAGGGCTGTAGTGGAAAGTTACGGGTTGGGTTCAGGTAAGTGTGCGATTGTTTGTATGTTAGGGTTAGGGGTGGGTTAAGTGAGTTAGGGTTAGGGCATGGGTTAGGCGTGTGTGCGATAGTGACAGACTTTAGGGTTAGGGGTGGTTTAAGTGAGTTAGGGTTAGGGCGCAGGTTAGGTGAGTGTGCGATAGTGACGGACCTTATGGTTAGGGTTTGGGATAAGGTAAGTGGGTAGATAGTAGTGTATGTTTAGTTTAGTGTAGTGTTAGATGTAGGAATTTAAGTGTTCTGAATGTTCGATATTTTCATGTTTAGATGTTTTGGGGCCAATGAAATAGTGTTTGCTATTTTCATCTTTCGATAACATGATATAAACGCTGTTTTTCAGGGAGTTTGGGTTTGGGGAGTTAGCACTTCTGTGAATTGACATTCATCCACTCATAGTGGAAGCTTGGGAGTCTGTAGTTCATCTCTTGGCTAGGTTGTATTCTATTTGGGGTCTGCAAGTCTTTCCTGCACCAGCTGTGGTTCTTTTTGTGATCAAGCTTCCTCTAAGAAACCATAGTCATGCTATTAGGTAAACTGATGAGTCTTTAAAATTGTCAAGTGTGTGTGTGTGTGTGTGTGTGTGTGTGTGTGTGTGTGTGTGTGTGTGTGCGTGCGTGCGTGCGTGTGTGCGTGCGTGTGTGTGTGTGTGTGTGTGTGCTTCCTGTCATAAACTGACAAATGATATAGGAGTAGTTCTTTGCCTCCTATCCACTCCACTGCAATCCTGAATAGGTTAAATCATGTGTTCTTGAATGTACATAATACAGGAATTAGTAATTGAATGAATGAATGAGTAAAAGACTCATTATATTCACTGAGAAAACAAATTTACCATGCATGGTATGGGACTGTATATACACCAACTCAATGCTGAGATGTATTTAATAACAGCTTCAATAGGTTTGATGGGGTATTCTGTGACATTATTGTGATGACAAGGAAATTTAGAGCAATTCACAACATTGTTGTGATACTATGTGGTTCTCAGCTTCACAAAGGTGCCCCACAGTATTGTAGTATTGTTTTCTGTGAGCTCAACATTTCCCCAATCCCACAAACAGATTCAAGTAAAGCTATCATACTTAACAAGCAGTGCAGAAAATCCTAAGCACTATTCTAATGTCAACAATATATGAGTTATGAAAAACAGGATACAGATCAGAATGATTTATGTTCTGAAAAAAAGCTGCACAACAATCAGAAATTGCCATATCAATTATTCCCACTTCAATCATAATGGCAAATGTATTGCTATAGTACAAATTGTTACTGAAGCCATCATTATAAATACCACCAAACAGCACTCAGAAGTGTTTTTCTGCCATTTGTTAAAAACATGCCTTGTTTGTACATTTTCTCTTTACACATAAAAATGTTTTCTTCATTTGATATTGCAGTTGTTATAAGGTATTCTGAAAGTTAGAAGTTAAAAATAAAACAGCTTGTCTGACATTCCAGTCACTCAGTCAATCAGCTAATAATATTTCCACCTGTAAATAAAACCAAAAGTTTGCAGTCTTGTTTAGCTGTACCAGACAGTCTGAGTAAACTTTACTTCAATGTAAAAAAGATGCATACGAAATGGTCTTTATCTTACTAGAAAATGGTAAATAGAAATGAAACATCTATATGCGTGACAGTCAGCTGAAAATCAGCAACTGGACAATTCATTTGTCTTTCATAAAGGTTTCAGTCTTTCATCTAAAAACAATGATTTTCAAAGTAATGTATAAAAAGCAGTGTACATTACAACTCTATGGTGGACTTCATTATAATGGTAATGATTTTCACCTCACAGGTATAGGGTTTGATTCTGACCTCTGGTTATTGGCTAGTCTTGTAATAGTCTGCAGACTGAAAGCAGAGTATTTACCCATGAAAGATGGTTGAATGTAACTGATAAACACCATTTTGTTTAAACTCCATTCATTTAAAATCTTTCAATTGACATTATCATATTTAAGATGCCTAGACACAGACAAGTAAAATAACTCAATATGCATTAAACAATAATTACTTAAGCAGAAGGGGATACATTTCTTGTGCCACACCAGTGTACAGGCTGCATCCTGTGGACTCTTGCTTTCAATATCTATAGGTAAAGCAGAAACATGCCTGTCTAGATCATGGTTATCTAGCCAAGACATAAGCAAGAAATGAATACATCTGCTCTGATATATCAACTTCACATTGAATGCCAATAAAGAAAAACAGTGCATATATTATACATAATGTAAATAATTTGCATATAAATTAATTTGTAGATTATTTCTGTTTGGCAAACCTTGGTATGCATGCATTAGATTATGCATCCATGTATATACTCTGTATGTTAAAGACTTTTAATTTTTCCTGATTATTGTTCTATGTCTGTATACTGCCAAAGCCAACTTTACCAAAGTAATGGCTGAAATAAGAGCATGGACCAGAACAAGTGCTTAACTAAGTGAAATAAATAAATAAATTATGCAATACTTTGGAATAAAGTACTTATTTATTTAGTCATGAAATTTGACTTTCTCTGGCTTTCACACAATTTCTGGTTCAGTTCAGCCTGGTACAGCCAAAGTCCCTGATGAGTGTTTTCTGTAAGAAATCTCTGTTTGTGTGTTTTTGTCCAGTCATAGAGCTTGTGTGTGTGTGTGTGTGTGTGTGTGTGTGTGTGTGTGTGTGTGTGTGTGTGTGTGTGTGTGTGTGTGTGTGTGTGTGTGTGTGTGTGTGTGTGTGTGTGTGTGTGTGTGTGTGTGTGTGTGTGTGTGTGTGTGTGTGTGTGTGTGTATATGTATATCTATATATATATATATATATATAGATATATACATATAGCTATATAAGTTTGAAGGGGGTGCAGTGGCGTTTGTCCCCACTTCAAAATTCCTTCACTTTTTTGCCTTTCATCCAGATGAACTTATGACTAGTTGTTTTTATCCAGGTACATTCCTATCCATGTGTTACTGGAGGAGTCATAGTGAATGGAGTTTGCTCACAACTTCAGTGTGGTATGATCTTACAGTAATCATTTTTCTAAAAGGTATTGTTGACTAAATGATTTTTAGTCAAATAAAATTTCATTGAAATGACATTTCAACCACTTGTATTGTAACAGCTGTCATTGAAATAAATGTCATTATTGCAAATGAAATGGAACCATGCATGCACGTTACACATCTACATCATGAACGTAAACATAAAGTAATGTAAACAGTTGTACATGAACAGTGATGTAAATTCATTGCCTTGTGAACCATCAGATTTAGGAATGAATGGAGTTTCTACTAACAGTATATACCCGCGGTGGTGGTACTGCGGTAGCGTTGTCGCCTCACAATAAGACACTGTCCGGTTCAATTCTCAGCTAGAGCGTCTTCTGCGTGGATACATGCATGAATGGGCGTACCTTAGTTGAAGGTTGTGCATCAGGCCTGGCAAGCCGGTACATAAAAATCAACTGCCAATTATTAGTGGACCGGAGTTCCGCTGTGGCGACCCCTAACCGGGAAAAGCCGAAAGACACAAAGAAACATTATTTAAACAGTATCTACAGCAAAAGGTGACTCAAACAGAAAGAGAGGTAGGGAGAAGGAGATGCAACCTTAAGAGGGACACTTGGAATGACCATTAATGTAATGTTGTTTCTGCCAGTAACTACAATAACTTTTTGACATTAAAAGTAATTTGCTACATTTGAAAGCATTTTGGAAATATTCATGCTATGATTATCTCAGGTCATGGTGGCAGACTGCATTAAAACATGATCCTTTCTTCCAGGGGTAAGATAAGCTTAATCTAGTCTCTTTTGTTGTGGCTGATGTAATTCATAGGCTCCAGGTTAAAGTCTTCATAGATGTAACTCCTTGGAATAGACTTTACCATTCCTGAAATAAGGAAGCTGAAGGCTCTTCCAGTGCCATGTGAGACATTTATACCTACTGCTAACATGGCCCGATATGCAGTATTTTTGTGAAGATGGTGCCATTTTTCATTCAGGTACAGTGAATAAAAACTAAAAAAAATATTATCCTTCCAAATGGTTTTCATAAAATTAAATTTCTGAATAGAGTGTTGTTCAACTAAGACATTCACAAAATGTATAACCTCAAGTTCCTAATGTTGCATCACTACATTTCCAGGTTATCACACTAATGCTGATAATAGTCTTTATGGATTTAAAAGGTCTTTATAGAGAAAATTATCGGTTAAAATGTCCAGTCAAAGTGATAATACAGCTGGATGGGATGATTTTAAAGTATCTAACATTGTAATTAATTGGATAGTGATGAAGCCTTTTCTGGCATATAGTTCTGATATATTACAGAGAGCATAATGTAGATAATCCACAACTGGTAAAGTGATAATGAAGAGTGTGCGTTAGGCTGGAAAGTGATATACACTGATAAAGACTAATATTTTTGACCAGAGGATTTTGGATTATTGTATCAACAAGATATGTCTTATTTAATGTTTATGTTACAAATCTGATTGTGGAGGACTATGTTTACTAAACTCTGTCCCGTATTCAACTATTTGAATAGAGTAGATTTAGGCCAGACATTTGCAGATTGGTGAAATAAAGCCAAATCCATAAGTAATGAGCTCATCTGAGAAAAAAAATGATTGGTTAAGGTCAGAAAAATAATGTATAATGGGTACGAATATAGCAGATATATGCTGGATATTGGGTGATGATTTAGTGGATATGGAAGATAATAATGAATTGACACTGCATTGTGAGAAGAGATCACTGATTTCTGTCTCTTCTTCATTGAGGTTTTGTTTATATTAATGGTAAAAGAGTGGCATGCATACTTTGTGAGATGTATCATAGCTGACATCTATTAATAAATTCTTGGCCATGCTATTGCTGCTTTTTTATAGGGACAGAAATCTAAAAAACCTGTACACAAGATAGGTATGGACTAACATGCAGACCTTTCATTACTGATGAAGCCTACAAAATGAAACCAGCATGTTTCTGTACCACTAAAAAGCCTTTTATCTAGAACTACTGGTCATTGCACTTATTTAATGAAATTCTCATATATTTATTTGCCGTGCATTTTTTGGAGTGGAGTGGATATTTTCAAGTACAGGTACCTGTTGGACTTGAAAAATGTATTTTTTTAATATGGTGCTGTAAATGCCCTCTGGACTTGAATGGATCAAGAAAAATATTTAACAATGTACAACTTTATTTTACAGTAGTTTGGAGGAGAATCCAGGGATGTAGCTTACATAACATATAAAATCTTATGTAGTACTATCATTGTTTATTAATTCCATATTTTCAAAGATATTTATGTTTCCAGTCTTGCAGGAAAGACTGCATTTGGGTAATTAAAATAGCATAATTATATATATATATATATATATATATATATATATATATATATATATATATATATAGTGGTGCTGTGGTAGCGTTGTCACTTCACAGTAAGACGCTGTCCGGTTCGATTCTCAGCTAGAGCGTCTTCTGCGTGGAGACATGCTTGAATGGACGTACCTTCATTGAAGGTTGTGCATCAGGCCTGGCAAGCTGGTACGTAAAAATCAACTGCCAAGCATTAGTGGACCGGAGTTCCGCTGTGGCGACCCGTAACCGGGAAAAGCCGAAAGACGCAAACAAATATATATATACGCACACACACACACACACACACACACACACACACACACACACACACACACACACACACACACACACATATATATATATATATATAATGTTAGCTTTTTTAACTCAGGCTGTTTGTGTCTGAGCAAGTAATGGAATTTCCTGTAATTGCTTTCAAGGTGCCAGACAGCTGCTATACATGCTAATAAGGAATAATGTAATGAGAGTATTTTCTAATAAATGTATGGTCCAACTACATATACTTTCTTTGTTAAAGATAACAGATTATACACATGCAAGTAAATTTAACACAAAAAAGTTAGTTGATAACCTAATTCTGACACTCTAATGTTTTGTATTCTTAGCCTGTCATATTTTGTGGCGTAATATTTCTCTGGGTACAGAAAAAAAAAGTCAAGCACATGATGCATTTCTTTCCTCTTTGTATCTGTAGTATACATATATATATATATATATATATATATATATATATATATATATATATATATATAGATATATAGATATATATATATATATATATATATATATATATATATAGATAGATATATGTATACACACACACACACACACACACACACACACACACACACACACACACACACACACACACACACACACGCGCACACACACACAGACACATGCACATACACATGCACACACACCACACACAGACACGTGTAAATATATATATATATGTATATATATATATATATATATATATATATATATATATATATATATATATATATATATATATATAGATCTATGCTGCATAGCTAACATGCAAAAAAGTCAACTTGCAAATAATAGAAAAGGGAACAGTGAACCTGCACAAAGCTGAATGGCGAAAACATTGAATGTACATTGCATCTAACTGTAGGTTTTAATGCAAAATTGTAAAACAGCAGGCATTTGGATTTTGCCCTTTCTCACCCTACTGGTATCTTAGAGCTAGTATGCATAATGCGTTGTCCATGTTTTGGGTGAAACTCTCGTGTGATTATGTTAGTAAAAACATGTTTGTTGTGCTTTTTTTCCTCTTAAGATGGCTAATAGTGGTATGCAGTTCTAACAGAGTTACGCTGCTTAACTGTGATAAGAATTTACCTTTGTTTGCCTAGTGTTACGAATGTTATAGAGGATATAAATGATAACATACATATTTTTTGTCTCCGAGCAATGTTTTCTGAATAGGCTACATTAGTCCTCTAAACCTCTTAGTGTAAAAAATCTGGACAAAGCAAAAATAATGGGGGGAAAAAAGGTCCAAAAATAGGGACAAATTTTTACTATTGCTCATATAAACTTAGAAGTTTGCTAAAAAAAACAGGTTTTGCCTTAGCATGTATTTTCTGAAGGATATGGCGAGTGAAACTGAAATGTTTTTTCATTTTGTGACTTCAGTCCTAAATAATTTTACACAAAATGAGAAATTTTATGAGGAACCGAAGAAAAATATGAAGCAAAAATTCTAGATATTCTATGAAAATCTGGGCAGCTGAGAGGTATGGGTTACAGTAGCATTTTTTATCAGTTTTCCTCGGTTCACAATTTTTTGGTATATATTTGTGTATAGTTTGTGACTGTTAAGTTGTACAGATATTATAGCATTTGTTATAGATTTTATTTTGCTCCAAGCATTACTGTACCATACTGTACCATTATTGACATTTATCACTAATTGTTCTTCTGCTTTGTGATTTTATCAGTGTTTATGCTATTCCAACAAAGTTTGTGAGTCCAGTAGTTCAGAAAAAAATATTACACTAGCATTTATTGCAAAGTACTTGAAAATGGAGATAGAATAAAACTGCTAGTATTAATTAACTAATTTATTTATTTATGGACATTTGATTACTGGGGAAAGTCTGAATGAATAGGTGCCAGTTTTCAGTAGAGGCCCAAGGGAAAAAATCCAAAATAAAAACATTTTATAACAATAATTTTATAAGCTACAAAATAATAGAACAGCAACTATTTAAATAATCATACCAAACTAGACACAATGTGACAGCATAGGTTAAAATAGATACAACTTGTATGACAAAAATGTAATATTTAGAGAAGTTTTAGCCACTTTAGAGAAATTAAAGTTAAATCAGTATAATACAAATAGGAACTGCAATGTGAAATGAGAGAAACAATAGGGTTATGACATATTTAAATAGAGAGACAGTGACGTTAGTAAGTAAGTAAAGATGGGAGAGTAAGGAGGTGTAAGGTATGACTAGGTACTTGTTCATATTTAGGAATATAGTTTATCCTGGGTTTGAGCAAGAGCAGAGCCAGATTTTGACTAGGACGTCTTTTAGACTGGTTTTATAGTACTGGAGGTAGTGTATTGACCTGATGGACATAGATAAAGATTTCTAGGCCTTAGCAACATGGTATGAGTACAGACAATACCCAGCAGATTAGATACGTTTTTATACAGACAGAAGTTTCTGGTCCTTGGATCATAATGACCAAGTGAGAACAGATTTGTAGAATGATATTTAGTGCTAGACAAGCATATAGATTCTGGGTAATTTTATATGTGATAAAAGCTGTGTATATGTTAGCTGAAGGGGTAATTCTAATCAATGTATGCTTTCTAATGCCATACAGTGGTAGGTTCTCAAAGGGGTATTTGCTGCAAATTTCGCCACTTTGTTATAGCATTATTCAGGTGGTGCCTGAACGTTCATAAGGATGAGAGTGCAATAAAGCAGTGAGGGGAGGAGGTAAGTAGTGGCAAGTTTAGTTTTATGTCCATTGGTAAGAAAAAAGAAGTTATGTACTCACTATAACATTCCATCTGAGTAGGTAGCTTCATTTGTCAGCAACCTGTGGGTATTGGATCCATCCTGGAGCCGAGCCGGCAGCTTTCCAAGCTAGAGATTCGAGCTCCAAGCTCCTCCCCTTACCCATAATACCCTGCTACCTCCCTCCAGTCCTCAGATTGAGTTTGCCCAATTACCAGACAACACCAAGACAAACAATACCTGAACATCCTAACCTGATGCATACCAGGACTGAATCATTCTATCATTCAGGTAACGAAAACCAGGTTAGGGGGAAGGAGGAGGGGTCGGTTGCTGACAAATTAAGTTACCTACTCAGATGGAACATTATGGTGAGTACATAACTTCTTTATCTGAAGTAGTTAACTTGATTTGATCAGCAACCTGTGGGACAGAGTCCCCAGCTATCAAAAAACTTGGGAGGTCCTCAAGGAAGAATATTCCGGAGCACTGCAGAGCCAAAGGCTGCCCTCCCTCTGGATATCAGATCTAGTTTATAATGCAAAATAAAGGTATGAGAAGAAGCCCAAGTAGCCGCAGAACAGATGTCATCCAAGGGAACTCTTGACCAAAACGCAGCAGAGGTAGCCATAGAATGGGTAGAATGAGCATGAACCCCCAAGGTCTCCGGCCGACCAGAAATTTTGTATGTAAGCAAAATGCAGTGGGATATCCATCTAGCTAGAGTCACCTTTGTTACTGGTTCACCCAAGGATGGTTTAGCAAATAAAACAAAAAGCTGCTCCATCTTGTGAGAGGCAGCTGTTCTGTGCAAGTAAAAGTGCAATTGCCTATGCACATCTAATGAATGCAGTCTGTACTCCCACTTGATCTGATAGTTAGGGAAGAAAACAGGCAAATTAATGGATTGGTTGATGTTAGCCTTGGAAGCCACTTTAGGTAAAAAGGAAGGATTAGTCCTGAGAGATACTCTGTCCTTATGGAAGACAAGATACTGAGGTTTAGTACAAAGGGCCTGAAGCTCAGATACCCTTCTAGCTGAGGTAATAGCAATTAAGAAGGCAGTTTTCCAAGACAAGAACTTTAAATCAACAGTAGCTGCAGGCTCAAAGGGTGGAACAGTTAGAGCCTGAAGAACTAAGGTTAGGTCCCATGGAGGAACCGCATTCTTGACAGGAGGTCTTAAAAGAAAGGTGCCCTTTAAGAAAGTCTTACAGATCTTAGTGG
This sequence comes from Protopterus annectens, assembly GCF_019279795.1. NCBI lineage: Eukaryota > Metazoa > Chordata > Ceratodontiformes > Protopteridae > Protopterus > Protopterus annectens. The sequence continues at coordinate 1,374,915,358 of NC_056731.1, forward strand.
AAGCTAAGGGGCTAAGATTGTCCCTGATGTGGAAGTGGGAAATGGCCACCATTTGAACCTTCACAGGAGAAGAACTGGCCCCTTAATGGAAAATGTGAGATAGAAATTCAAGTACTGCTGGAATGGGAGCCGTAAAATGGTCCAAATTCCTACGCCAGGCCCAGATGGAAAAATCTTTCCATTTACTGTTGTAGACCTTTCTGGTAGAAGGCTTATGTGCTGTCACCAGGATGGATTTAACTGTGGACGAGATACCGGGAGTCCTAGCCACTAACGGAACTGGATCGACCAAGCCGTGAGCTTGAGGTCGTCCAGATTCGGAGTTTTCAATCCAGAAGGATGAGAAATCAGATCCAGAATGGGATCCAAGATCCAAGGAGGAGCTATGAGATGAGACCATAGGTACAGGAACCAGGTTTGATGAGGCCAGAATGGGGCTATGAGGATAACCTTGCTCCCCAACCGACGAGCTTTCTGTAAGAATTTTGTCGTTAACGGGAGAGGAGGCTAAGCATAAAGAAGACTGGATGGCCAAGCATGAACTAGAGTGTCTCTAGGGCTCTCCCCCAGTGGGGGAATTAGAGCAAAAAACTTGCTGCACTTTGTGTTCGAAGGTGATGCGAAGAGATCACAGCAAGGTTGACCCTATTTGAGGAAGATCTGTTTCGCTACTAAGGGGTTCAGAGACCACTCGTAAGGTGAGAGGATAGTTCGACTCAGCTTGTCCGCTAAAATGTTGGACCGACCCGTAATGTGCGTTGCTAGCAGAAAATGGTTGGTGGATATCGCCCACTTCCAAACTCTCATGGCCTCTCGGCAAAGAGGGTAAGACCTGGTCCCCCCCTGTTTGTTGATGTACCAGACCACTGACATGTTGTCTGTCTGAATTGCAATAGTCCCCAGAGGAAGAAGGGCATGGAGAGCCTGCAACACTAGAAGCACTGCCCTCATCTCCAGAACATTGATATTCAGAATGGTCTCCATTTGAGTCCACGTGCCTTGGACAGTTCTGCCCATGCAATGCTCCCCCCCACCCCAGGTGAGAAGCATCCGTGGTCACCGTGGCTTGGGGTTGAGGCATCAAAAAGGGCCACCCTTCCTGAAGCTCTCGGGAATGGAGCCGCCAAAGTAGGGAGTCCCTGCAAACTCTGCTGAGGGGAATTGGGAGTCCAACTGATGTCACAGGATGGACCACTGGACCTGTAAGGTCCATTGAAGAACCCTCATGTTCAAGCGGGATAGGGGTGAAAGGTTGATAGCTGCTGCCATGGACCCTAGGGCTCTCAGGACTAATTCCGCTGGTGGGGCCGGAGATTGTAGAAGTGTTAAGACGTGGAGAGTTAAACTGCGGAGTCTGTCTGCTGTCAAGAAGGCCTTGGACTGAAGTGTGTCTATTCTGGCCCCTATGAAGTCCAGGACCTAAACAGGTTGAAGGGACAATTTTTTGTAATTTATAGTGATCCCCAACTGGCAAGCCAAAAGCAGGAAGCAATCCCTGGCTGAGCATAGTAGATGCCTGGTGGGAGTGGCAAGGAGCCAGTCATCCAGGTAAGGAAAGACCTGTATTCCCTGAAGCCTCAGGTGAGCCGCTACAACTGCCATGACCTTGGTGAACACCCTGGGGGCTGTGGTGAGGCCAAAAGGGAGGACCCTGAACTGATAATGACTGGCCCCCAACCAAAAGCGGAGAAACCTGCTGGATTGCCTGTCCATGAGAATGTGGTAGTATGCATCCTTGAGGTCTATGGAGCACATCCAGTCATTCTCCCGCAGAAGGGGGAGAATAGATTGAAGAGTGACCATCCGGAATTTCTCTTTGGCAATGAACAGGTTCAATGTAGACAGGTTGAGAATTGGTCTTAAGTCCCCCGTCTTTTTTTGCACCAAAAAGAACCTGGAGTAATTGCCCGACCCAGACTGGCCTGGGGGGGACGTGCTGGATGGCCCTTTTTCTTAGTGGCTTCTTTATTTCTAAAGCTGCCGCCTCCCTCTGACTGGGTGGAACATCGGGAAGGTGCCTCAACTGAGGGGGAAGATTTATGAAGGGGATAAAGTAACCTCTGGATATTACTCGGAGCACCCAGTTGATCTGTCGTGATGGACTCCCAATGTGCTAGGTGTTCCGAGAAATGCCCCCCGACTGCCTCCAGAGAGGAGCAGTCGGGCAACCCCTTAGGGTTGCTGCGCAGGTTGGTCGGAAAAAGGTTCCCTCGACCCAAAATTCTTCGGCATCCCTCTGCCTCTGGGCCAGCACCCACCTTGCCCTCCCCTGCCTCTGAAGGACGAAGGGTCCGGAGCGTAATGGGACTGCTGAGACTTCCGGAACCACATCTTCTTTTGTCCTCGCTGGTTCCTGGAAAAGGACCTTGAGGAGCCGAGAAGTGGATTCCGACGGCAGACAGTGTCATCCCGTCTTTCTCGCTCTGGAGCAGCGGATCACAGATGGTCTTGCCAAACAGCATAGAACCATCAAAGGGAGCATTCACGAAGGACACCTTGAAGGGTTCTGCAAAGTCACAAAGTCGGAGCCAGGCATGATGCCGTAAGGCGATACCTGCTCCGCTGGCTCTAGCCGCCCCCTCCGTGGCATGGGAGAGAAGCCACATAGAAGTTTTGGATATCGATTTTAGAGTGGCCATGCAAGCCAAGAAAGTTTGTTTGTCCTCAGCTGACATGGACTCCGGGGGAGACCCAGCGTACTCTTTTACTAGATCCCGCTGAAGCCTAATCAAGTGTGCCAAGTAATTCAGTGCCCTTATGGAAAAGGTGGCTGAAGCAAACATCCACTTTACGATGCGATCCATCGTCTGAGACTCCTTGTTGGGAGGATGGACCGAGGAACTATCCTGCACCAGTTCCTTCTTGGTGGCAGCTGCCACCACCATGGCATCTACCGAGGAACCTTTACTCCATGCTGTCTTGTCTGCCGGGGGACTAAGGATCTTATCTGGTCTCCTGGGGATTGGCTCTACAGTGTCCAGCTCCTTCCACACCCCGGTAGTAATTAGGTCTACCAGGGGATTGGCCGGAGAGGACACCCAAGAGGTAGACGGGCCTGCGTCAAATGCCTCCAGAAACACTGACTCATCCGAGGAAGGTTTCTGGGCTGACTACCCCCCTCTAATGTGCAGCATCTCCATAATGTCTCCAAAGGAGACGTCCTCGGGGGGTGACCTGGGGGAACCTTCCCCTTCCTCCAAGTCAGTGTCTTCTGTGAGGGACTTGGGGGAGTCCAAGTGCCTCCTTTTACACTTTCATTTGTGAGGGACCTCCTTGGAGGGACTGTCCGAGGAGGGCTCACCAATGGTGTCATGCTCCTCTACAGGAATTAGCTTGGGCATAGACGCAGGCTGTCCCTGGGGCCGGATGATGGAAGACAGGCCCATCTGTGAGGGAATGGCGGGTGGATCTGTAGCACGAGCCGGGGACCTCAAATCCCTTGAGAGGACCCTCTCCACCACGTTGAAAGCCGAAGGTGAACCACTCTCCCTGGGATCCGGGAGCAGCCCCCTTGGATCCGACGTGTGGATCAGCGCCGAAGCCGAAGCGATCGGACCCGAAAGGGAAGTGTGCTCTGACCACATCAGAGCCAAAGACACACTCACCCCTCCAGATCCGAGGTTTGGCTCATGGCCCCGATAGCTCTGATCCAAAAAAGGACCCGATAAGCTTGAAGGTAAGGCCAGTGTCGAAGTAGCGATTACTATCGGTGCCGACTCCCCGGCTCCAAGGCTACTCGGATCCGACAGCTCTGAAACCCGATAATGGATCAGAGAAGGAGCAATGGGGCAAAGAAAGGGACCGAGCTCCCCCCCGGAGGGGGGGGGGCAAGGGCACTCCCATCTGCATCTGGGCCTGAAGGAAGCGACCCATCATCCGGTCCATGTCCGCATCAGAAAGGCTTCTCATAGACCTAGAAGAGGCCACCGAGGCTGGCCGGGAAGACCGCCTCGACGACCTCGAAGGTGGCCGCGGCTCCTCCTCTGGCTCCAAAGAGAAACGTGGGGAATGGAGATGAGAGAGGGAGGACCCAGAAACCTTCAAGGGAGAATAGAGCTGCTTAACCGGCGGGGCTGAGGGGGCCTAGTCGGCCCGTCGCTTGTGGCTCCTATGCCTCTCCCTGTCTTTGTCTTTCTCTTTCTCCATCTGTTTATCTCTCTTCTCTTTCTTGCTAGGGTCCCTCTCTCCCTGAGACACAGTGGGAGGTTGAGTCCCGGCCAGGAGAGCAGAAACCGTTGGCTGAACAGCCGCAGCCGTGACTGGTGCCACTGAGGGAGAGGAGGAAGAAGTAGAATCTGCGGGTAAAAGGCCCGCTAAGATTAACTTGTTCCTCCTGTCTCTCAGACCCTGGGGGTTAAAGGCAGCACATATCTGGCAGCCTGATGTTAAATGTGCAACCCCCAGGCAAAGAACGCACTGAGTGTGGTCATCGGCTGGGGACAGCTTATGGCCACACTCAGAGCATTTGGAAAAAATGGCCTTAGGGCCTTCGGCCATGTCTATCACAATCACACTCCCTAACACACAGATAAGGGGAAGGAGAATACACTAAAATTAAACTAAACTAAACTAAACTAGTCTAAGGGTTCGACTATCACACACACACACACACACACACACACACACACACACACACACACACACACACACACACACACACACACACACACTTTTTAACTAGTACAAAGGTAGAGAAAATTCCTATCCTTATCTTACTTAATCGCAAGGAGCTCGTCACTCATACTTATAGAAGCCTAGGCAAACGAGATCTGGGGACTGGAGGGAGGTAGCAGGGTATTATGGGTAAGGGGGAGGAGCTTGGAGCTCATATCTCTAGCTTGGAAAGCTGCCGGCTCAGATCCAGGACGGATCCGATACCTACAGGTTGCTGATCAAATGAAGTTAACTACTTCAGATCCTTTTGTTTCTATAAAGTATCCCTAGTTTTTAATGTTTTTTTATGTAACTGTATATGTAGGACAAATTTAAGTTTATCATATCTAATAATTTGCTGTGAGAAATAACTTCAATGGTTGTATTATTAACAGGGAGAATTTTATATATATATTTTTTCACGAGAGAGAGATTTGAAGAAAAAAATAAGTATTTTTTTTGCGGGGGGTGCTGAGGGTTGAGCATGAGTTGCGAGTTTCAAAGCCATATTTCGGTTGCTGTTAAAGCTTCCTGTGTATTTTTTTGGAGATGTGCCAGGTTGCCTGATGTGCATATGAGTGTGGAGCCATCAGTGTACTGTATTAGGAAGGCCTATTGCATGGATGTGGTGAGAATGCTAAAGAAAAGGGGGCAAGGATAGAGCCTTGTGGTGCACCCGAGGTGACTGGGAGGTATGAAAAGAGTTCAGAGTGCCATTTTATTGATTGATACCTATTCGGCAAGTACATTTTGAAACATAGAAGAATGGGCTGAGATAGACATAGTGAGGACGTTTGATGTAGAAGTTTGTTGTGACAAATTGTGTAAAAGGCTTTAGACAGGTCTAGAAATAAGGTGGAGACTAATTTGTCATTATCTCTAGCTTTATTGACACTATCTATAAAGGTTAGAAGTGCAGTGCTAGTGCTATGGAGGGGGCTGAAAGCCATAGAGGGGGCTGGAAGCCATGTTGTGAGGAGGACAGGAGTTCTTCCTGCAGGAGATAGTTTTATCAATTGTATTTGAATACATTGTTCAAGTATTTTGGAGAGGGGGAATAAGATTGGTGTAAAGTTAGTATAGTCTGTCAAATTTCTTCTTTTGATAAGAGGGTTAATGTGCAATTTTATCCAGAGAGAGAGAGAGAGAGAGAAGGAACACCAGATTCCTGGACTGACCTATTTATAAGGATTGAGACAGGATAGAAAATTCTATTATCTGTTATTTTAAGGTACTCACTTGGAAGGTTATCAACTGAAGCAGAGCACAGTTTGTGTTTCAGAGTATTTTATATAGTAAGCAGGCACAGGTTTGAAGGTGAAAGTAGATATAGTGATATGTGACTGTTGGGCAGGGTTGGGATTAAATTATGGGGAACCCTTAGTTAGGGAAGCTATTATGGCTATGAAATAAGTGTTGAATTCTGCTGTAGTTTTGAGTGATGAATTATTGGGAACAGAGTTAGGGTTAAATTTTTGGCCTGGATGTAAGATTTCTTTAATGTTTGAACAATTTTTTTAGGGCTTTTAGTATTTGATTGCATATCAACATTTTTTCTGTCTGTTTTTAGTACCTTTTAATTTAAATGTCCTAAGTAGTGTATGATATGCCACGGGCATCATGGAATAATACGGGTGGCTTATCTATAACAATATCTGTTTTACCATCAATATAGAACTGGATTCTGTACTATAGTATTTTAATAAAATCTATAAATCTAGCATTCATTCTCCACACCCTTCTAGTGAGTATTTCTAGGCAGTCATGTAAATGCTCTAAGTGCCATTAGTTTAGTTATGAGTCCATATCCTATGTGCAGCATTGTGTAAATGTGTCTCATGAGTCTTTAGTTTCATTGTTTACTTGTATATTTTGTATATTGTTATTGATGTTCGATCAATGTCCATAAACTTTTCTACTTAATAAATAACAGTTACAGATGTCAAATTGCTAGCATGTTGGATTGAGATATTGAAATATTTAGAATCATGCGATTTTTGATTTGAGAATGAGTTTGGATCAGCAGAATAATTCTGTAGTGATATTACATGTTTGTATTATTTTTACTTGTCAGCATGACTGTGTTTATTAATAACCTTAGTACAGTGAAAATAGAATCATTCGATTTGTTGAGGAATTTAAATCCTGCATCTGTCTGATTTGATTCTGTGAAACATGAATGAATATTCTGTGCCATGGAATGTTGCTTTGCCAGATTATAAGTGAGTTAGGTCAATTAAAATCCCCATATTCTGTGCCATGGAGTATAATTTTGCCAGATTATAAGTGAGTTAGGTCAGTTAAAATCCATATCATTCTTACCTAACAAATTTAACAAAGTGAAGCCACCATACATGAAAAAATGTAGATATTTCCTGGTGTAAACGTCAGGCAATTTCATTTGATTTTAGCAACATTAGTGTCACCACTTTCATACATTAGGTCTAAAATGTTGATTGCACTATTTTGTTTAATTAAAAAGCTAACTCCTCTGTCTTTCTGATGGATGACAGGAAGAACATTCCAATCAGTACCCCCTATTTAATTTGGCTTATTCCTGTTAAGAAATATGCACTTCTTGTAGAAATGCCATATTAGGGTGTGCAGAATGAATTATTTTAGAGAGTACTACATGAAAGTGGGATACAAAACTTATTGATGGTTAGATGTAGTATATGCAAAGGCATATATGTTTGGAATAATGAAAATAACTCAATGCATGTGTCTTTATTCTCTTATGTTCACTCTTATACATAACTACAGGAGCTTATGTGAAGTGTTGATCTATTCTAATAAAGCCAGAGGGTTTGTACTGCATCTGACAATTAGCTTTCCAATCCAACAAGTGGTAGAGAAAGAGAAAGGAGAAAGGATTATGAAACATGAACACATTGAAAATCATGTATATTTCAAATGGAACTATTATAGAAAAAAGGATGAAACTGGGAAATTGATATAATGAACAGAATCCCATAACACATATACTTAACTGTATCTTTACCAATGGAGTCCTACTACCAGCATTTAGACTTGCAGGCATAAACCCATTACCAAACACTGTATCACAAATATCTCAAGATATTACCAACCAATAGAAAACCTGCCCCCTTACTAAATAACTAGAAAGATTATCCATGTCCCAATTATCAAATATATACAAAACTATAGACTGTTATCACAAACCTGTTAAGGATATAGGGAAGATTACATTGCATAAATAGCTATTTATTTTATTATAAAGTCAATCATCCCTAGCACTTAGAATGGCCCCCTGAGTAAAGTGATAACTGGTTTTGGAGATGGTCCTATTAAGTGACTGTATAGGAACTAAAGAAGCTATACTTTCCAAATGTTTAAAGGCACTGATGATTTCATATGCAGAACATCAAATTTGGTACACTGCAGAGATCAGTTCTTAGTCCTATTATCTTTTCAGTGTTTATCAATCATATATGCCCAGATTTCTCCCAAATCAAATATATTTAATATTGTATGCTGCCAAGCCAATGTCCCCATAATCAGGCAGAACTGCTATAGTAATTCAGGACTTCAGACAAACTTTACTTCACTATGACAGTAGTTGCATTAAAATAAGCTCATAGTTTACAGCAATAAAACTTGTGGTATCCATGCATGTTGTTCCAAACATCTGCTTAACATTTTTGCCTGTTATATTCATCACTTCTTGGAATCTTGGAACCAGTTATTATCATGTAATATAGTGGTGTAACACTGATACCCAGAGTTCAGTTGTTCACTAGTAATTTGATATTGTAGTGTACTGAATATTGCTTTGGAATACTGCACTGTAATACCCATGCCTGCTGTTTAGCCAGTACTTTAATAACTCACTGCAATGAGCTGTACTCAACCATATCATATTGAGCTGTTTTCAACTGTACTATATTGTGTTGTATAATACTGTATGCTATTAAACTGTCTTATACTGTGTTCCACTATTTTGCACCGTGATTGCTGTCCCTTTGTATATCATACAACTCCACCTGCTTTCTGTATAGACCAAGTGTCACCGAAATGCCATAGCACCACAAACCATATACCACCAGTTGTTTGGAGACAAGCCATGTCTCCTTATCCATTCTGTGCTGCATCTGTGACCAGAAGAACAGTGCTAGGCAGTCTGAGGCAGAGTACAAACTACCACATGATTATCATTAGCTATTTGCTTTTACCACAAAATGAGTCCATATGTAAGAGAGAGTATGCAAATTCATATAATGGCTGCAGGGAGATATCTCACACAAACTTGTGCTACATACCCATGTTAAACTATGCCCAGACTCCTGAAGACAAGCACAAAACCATGTTATGTTATGATGCAAGAAACCACTTCCAAACTTGCAAATATTTTGTAGGCATAGCATTGTAAACCCTTGCACCACACCCAAACTTCTGCAACACACTAAGCTTACTCCACCACCAGCACAGACAAGAGTCAGCAAAGTGGTTTTGTCAGGCCATTCAGACTGCAAGAATAGCCCACATGTCATGGAAATGTACCTGCTATAGGTGACTCCACAGTATAGCACCAGATACAAAGCTAAGCAAAAAAAGGTAATAATCAGTTGCAGGTCAGGTGCTAGAATTTGCTATATCACTAGGACACTCAAGCCCCTTCATCCCAAGTATGAATGCAACATGGTCATTGTTCATGTGAATGAATCTTCCTGCTATCTCTGTAGCCATCTTGGTCAATATGGTCATCCTGAGGCAATGTAGCAATCGCCTCATGTTTACTGACAACCAACAAATTCTTAAGCAAACTAAGGTATGTGAGAGATGAGTTTTATTGGCTGCAGGGCTTATTAATCAGCTTATCTTGTTTTTAGCCCCTTTATAAATTTCATGCAGTTGAGTGGATCTTGACTCATTTAGACAAAGTGATGTACTTTTATTGAATAATCACACTTTTATAAGCTGTTTAAAGTACACTGATGGATCTGTATCTTTAAGTTAGTCTGTGGTAGCATTTCATATTTTTTAAGTTTGTTTGTGGTAGTATCTCACTCCAGACACTCTTTTACTGTGATTTTACATTACATGGACTGGGATTATTTATCTAGTGGCAGTAGTTGTTGACCTGGTGTATCTGAGCTGGTAAGTACACAAAAGGGCTCTAAGTATTTGTTTGCACTTCTCTTATATACTGTGACAGTACTTCATCAGTTTCAAGAAGAACTGTACTGTCTGCTGCTGCTTTAGTTAATTAATTGCACTGTATTACATTGTATCTGTTAGTTGTAGGGCTATTGTAGGTAGTTTGTGTGGTCTTGTTACACTTAGGCTCCAAACCAAATATTCTACATTAAGAAGGTGTTTTCCTGCACCCTTATGGCAGAAGTATACCACTCTAACCTGTCTGAGCTGGATATTGCTGGAGAAAGGCTTATTGTTTGTTTTCCTGATTGGTAGATAGCTTAAAACTTGTTTCTCTTTGCTCATATTTAAGCCTCACATTTGTATGGGCTTTGACATAGATACTCAGAGCTGCTTGCCATTTGGTGACTTTGCTACTGATTCCTGAGAATCTGCTTTCACCTGGAGCAATCCACTACTGAAAAGACAAAAACATAAGCATGTTTTGTAATTCTCTTATATTCTGTGACTGTGTCTTAGCAGTTCAAATAACTGTACTATCTGCTGTTTCTTTAAGTAGTTAATTGCACTGTATTACATTGTATCTGTTAGTTGTAGGATTGTTGTAGGTATTTTGTGTGGTCTTGTTACACTTGGGCTCCAAACCAGTTATTCTAAATTAAGAAGGTGTTTTTCTACAGGCTTGTGGCAGAAGTGTGTTGATCTAACCTGTCTGCATTGGGGATTGCTGTTGGAAGTCTTATTGTGCACTTTCCCGATTGATAGTTAGCTTAAAATTGTTTTTCTTTGCTGGCATTTAAGTCTTGAATTTGTGCGGACCTACTCTTAACGCAGCAATGGTTAGCAGTGTCCTGTATAGATTAAAAAGCCTAGACATTTATTTTCCCTAAAGAGCTGTCAGTGAAACCCTTTCAAGCTTTTCTGCTGCTCTAGAGCAACTCAGTTGTGCACTGAGCAGTGTTGCCTTATTGATCAACCTTAGCCTACACAAAGTATAGGTCCCTCTTATAGTCTCAGCATTATCAGCACGGTGCTATAAAATTAACCCATTCCCTTTCCTAATAAATCATACAGTAAGAGCCTGATATCCTGTACAGACAGCTTCCCATCATCTCTCTGGCCAGCCTGATAGACATGGGCATCATGAGGCAAAGTAGCAATTGTCTCATGTATACTGACAACCACATACTCCTGAAACAAACAAATACTTTATGTGAGAGATGTAGTTACACTATGAAATTGGAGACAAGATTCTCGCATAAGGACATACTGAATGCCAAACAGGTTGTAAGCACACACACACTTCCCACAATAAATAAGTATACAGCACATAAATCCACATATACGGAGGTACTCAATAGTAACTTCCCAAAAGATCCGAGGCCTCCCAAATGGAAACCACTTACACACATAATGCAAAAAACAACACAACACATAGTAACACACACACTAGTGTCTCAACAAATAAGCACATAATGCCAGTGGCGGCTGGTGACTTCAAATCAATGGGGGGCTGCAGGAGACAGCTGAATGGGTGGGGTCAATGGGAAGGGGTGTGGCCAACTAGAAAGGGGAGGAGCTCTGCTCAAAACCACAAAAACTGTAACTTTAATTAAATACGCTGCCCTGGGTGCCAAACCATCATTATGAGAGTCCAATCAAGACAAAATGAAGTGTAGAAGAAAAAAATATTTCAATGCATTGGCTGCATGACAGCTTACTTAATATCTAGATGGAAACAAAAAGGTTGTGAGGCATGAATAAATAAATTACTTTTTAAATATATTACTGGAATGCCAATCAAAATCAAGTATAAGAAAAACAAGCAGCAGTCAACTCAAACACTTCTCCTTGCACTGCAGTTCTAATTATAATTTATATTCAGCTTTATTAAAGTACCAAGTAACATGCTGAAAGTAGCAATCTCTGTGATACCCCACCTTGTAAAAATGTTTGTTATCCAAATAAGACCTGCTGCCTGACAACAACTATCTACTTGTTTCATGGGGAAAAAAATAATCAAAGTAAAAAATGAAAAGCAAACAAGAAACAAGCTCAAGATACATTGCTTAAAGGATTATTGCGCAGGTTATGGACCACACACGATAGATTGACATTCTGTTTAGTTTACACGCAAAGCCTGCAAAGATGACTGCAAGTCTCCAACAAATGTAATGAGCTTCTTAAAATAATGTAATCCTGTCCTTTATTACAAATACTGGCATATGCATTTCAATACCCAACCCTTATACATCATCTAGTTATGTAAGTATTCTCTGCATGGCAACAACAGAAAGGCTTTCAATGCTGGCAGTTCTTTAACAGTATGCTTATTAAAGCTTACTTGCATCTTACAATCTCAGGCAAGCTTACCTGATGGTCATTAAAGCATTGCTACCTAAACACAGAGCAACATGCACTTTCTGAATAATAATAAGCATAAATCAACAGTATAAAAATATGACAGAAACCAGAACATTCTGCAAAATCAAGGACAGATGAAAAGCTAATGTAGTACTTGTGTCTACCTTGGATGGGGGGATACTCTGCACATTTATACTGCATAACTGCTCCTTGCTTTGCTTGGACACATCCAGAGTCACTACATGGGGGAGTGGGGTGCAACAAGTATGTCACAATTTGAAATGTCTCTGGCTGACTGTAATGGCCCTGACACATTTGCCATACCTTTCAACCTCAGAGCAAGAAATCTGGACAAAGCCATACACAGAAGTGGGGCAAAGGCCCAAAAATAAGCACAATTTTTAAATATTGCTCTTATAAACTTAGAACGATAATAGAATAGTAGGTCTTGCATTAGTATGAATTTTCTGAAGGGTCTTTAATGATTTGCCACTAATTTGTCAAAAACACACAATTTTATGAAAAATGGGCCAAAAATGTGATGCAAAAATATAAAATAGCCACACAATACAGCTGGGAACCTGTCAAAGAAGGGACTTTTTTTAATATTAGTACTGCTAACTTGAACAGCTGACAAAATAAAAGAATCGACATGCATTTCTGAAATAAAAGTAATCTATAACTCTGATTATTACAGTTATTTATTAATTGTAAACCCTCCACATTTTCTTCCAAAATTGCCATTTTGCGGAAGGATTATTAGCAGAATAGCAACATTTTGAGCCAAAATCGGGGACAGTAGAGAGGTTTGGATATGTCTAATTCTATAAAGCAATTTATTTGCATGTACCTCTCAACCTGTTAATGCAGGAAATCTGGACAAGGCCAAATATATTGGGGGAACATACAAACAGTACTAAAAATTGCTCTTGTATAAACTGAGACAAATGATAGAATAGCAGGTCTTGCTTTAGCATGCATTTTTCTGAAGGTTATGAAGTCTGAAACTCAGTGTTGCATTATTTAATGACTTAATTCCTAAATGATTTGACAGAAAACCACACATTTTATGAGGAACAAACCAAAAATAAGAAGGAAAAATCTATCCATTCTGCAAAAATCTTGACAGTTGGGAGGTATAGTTCAGCCGGGGTTGTCTGTGAGTTTGCCGCCCTTCCTACCTCACAAAATCATGGTCGAATGGAGTCTCCTCCCTGCAGCCATTCCAATGAACCATTACTTTGCTATTTCACCCCATTTACCATAAACACTAATGTGCATACTGCTTTACTTCTGGGATGATTTGGACTTCATTTGAAAGTTTTATTTTGCATTTTACTGCACAAACACTAGTGGATATCTGCTAAACAAAGCAATTCAGTCTCACAATGAAAACATACTTAGCATTAAAACTTCTCTGGCCTTGAAACTCACATTCATTGAAACAGCACTGAAACCCATATTTAAAGAAAATACATTTTGCCTGTGGCAGATAAAGATTAACTTTGGGCTGTTTTCAAATCACAAGCCCCTCACACACAAAACATACACATGCTCTTTGATACACCTTCCTGACTGTATTAAATTATATTCCTTGTACAATACAGTACAGCTTTAGAGGGTGTTTTAAATTTATTGTTTTGAACATTTTTCCAGTAAACAATGAAACAAAATGCATGCACCAATAATGACAGAACTGCCCAATTCAGAAAAGTTCCATCATAAAAGTCTACTCAAACTTCTACAGTCCACCAGTATCAGTAAATATACACAATCTCTGAAGAAATAAAAGTCATCTAAATAATTCCACATTAAAGAGATCTGCAACTAATGAAGAGGTTGCTGCTACCAAACAACTTTATATTTCATTGTTTCATCTACAAATAAAGTGCCTGTTGCCCTTGAGGAATAAATTGCTTATGTTACAGTAAAAAATGATAAGCTAGTAATATTGCAATAGGGAATGGATGGCAAACTGATAGGTTCATAGTTACTAGGTATCTTCACCAAAAAGGACTGCAGCATCCACCCCCTTTGCAACACAGTACACTATCAGCAATGCATCTAGCTACTGTGGGAGTAGAACCCACAGCCTTCTGCATTAAAAGCAAGTACACTACCTGTTGTGCTATTAACAACGCCAGCAGACTCAGCATAACCAGCACTAAACTTTTGCTCTCCTGCAGCTCCCTTGTAAAATCTACTCAGCACACAGCTGTATCTCTGAACTTCGCAGCACAAGAAATCTGGAAAAAGCCAAAATTTATTGGGGGGGTCAAAAGCCCAAAAACCAGGGACACATTTTAAATATTGCTTGCATAATGTTGGCAAGTTGCTAGAATAAACCGCTGTGTTACCACCATACATTTCACTGCCAAGTCTTGAACCCAGGACCCTGTGCAACACAGTCAGAACAACACACCACTATACCAAGTCAGCTGTTTTGTGACAGAGAGGAAGATGGAAACTTAAATGACTATCATTTAGTGAGTTCAGTTCTCACCATAGCTGTCGACCTCTTAGTACAAAACACCTGAACAAAACCAGTAATGGGGGAATACAGCCCATAAACATATTCAGTGAATTCATTTATCACCATAGCTCTCAACCTCTTAGCAAAAACACCTGGACAAAGCCAGTAATGGGGGAATACAGCCCCCAAACATATTCAGTGAATTTAGTTCTTACCATAGCTCTCAACCTTAGCACAAAAAACCTGGATGAAGCCAATAATGGGAGAATACAGTCCCAAAATAGGGACAAATTTCAAATAACGATCTTATAAACTTAGAAAATTGCTAGAATAAAATGTTTTGTGTTACCATGCACTTTCTGAAGAATATCAAGTCTGAAATTCAAATGCTTGTCATTTTTATTTATTTAACATTTGTTAACCAGGAAAGTCTGACTTGGAACAAAAGACAATTTTCAGCAGAAGCCCAGGGAGAAACACTGCAGACACATATCTTTGCAATATGGGAAGACACCCACAGAAATAGCACCCCAGCCAAGAAGCAAACCAGAGAACCTGTAGTTGGCAGGCAACAATGCTACCACTGCACTTCTGACTGTACCAAGACACAAAAATACAGAAACCACAGATTTTATGAGGAACAGAACAGAACAAATATGAGGCACAAATCTGCAGATTTTTTTGCAAATGGTGGTGAGTAGGGAACTCATGCTCTTGCCACCTGCACCCAAGGTACAGGGTTCAAGCCTCTGGTGTTCTCTATCTGCCACCATATAACAGCTGGGGCATCTCACACACACACAGGAGTCTGTGTGCATGCTCCAATCTGGAAATGCTGCACATGCACAACTTGCATTTTGTTTCTTTTTTGTTTTACAGCTGGGGAGCTGCAGTCCTGCACTCCAATAGCACAAGCCACCCCTGCATAATGCATAACACCACAAAACCAAATGTATTGGTCATAGGTGACTCCATTGTGAGACACATTGTTGTTCCCCTCGCCAAGCTCCATAAAGAGTGGGTTACAGTTAGCTATCTGTCAGGTTCCAGGATCTGTAAAGTCACTCAAATACTCAAGTCACTCAACCACAAGTTCTGGTATGACTCTGTCATAGTCCATGTGGGGGTGAATGACTTGAGATGTACCTCAATGGACTATATGAATAGAGACATAACTGAGCTCTCAGATTATGTGTCACTGGCAGTTATCAGCCTAGCCTTAAGCAACATTTTACCTCCTCCAAGGATTATGCTACAATACAAACAAAAAATAATTGACTTTAACAATTGGCTTAGCTTCTGATGTCAGTCCAAGGGGATCCAATATCTGTCAGCCTGGGAAGACATGTCAAAAGGCCACATTGTTTTAACAGATATGGTCTGCACCTATCTCCTCTAGGCATTTGGATATTGGCAAAAGCATTAGTCATCCCTATTGTGCCTTTTTTAGAGTGTCAAAACAACCAACCTCACAACATGACAAACTCTCTCTAGATAAACTGAAAGTACTGCTGCTTAATGCTAGGAGTCTAACAAGAAACTGCACTACCTGGAAGCACTCCCTCGTTTGGAAGATGCTGAGGTCTGTGCAGTCACTGAGACATAGTTCAAAGGTGCAGAAAGCACCGCTGCAATGCTTTCCAGATGTTCAGACCACAAACTGAGCATGAAAGAACCAAAGGAGGAGGAGGTGTATCCATCTTCATTAAGGATAGCTACACCTCAAGACTGGTCAAATGGTATGACTCTCTTGAGCTACTCCATGTTCAATTAACTAAAGGCAAAGCCCCCTACCACATCATAACTAGCTAAAGGTCTCCACCATGAAACAGGAAAAGCATACAGCATCATGCCTCTCAACTGTCCAGATTTTCACAGAATGTCAAGACTTTTGCCTCATATTTTTAGTCTGTTCCTCCTAAAATTTGTGGTTTTCTGGAAAATCAGTGAGGAATGATGTCACTAAATAATGACAGACATTTGAATTTCAGGCTTCATATACTTCAGAAAATGCATGGTAACATAAAACCTTTTATTCTAACAACTTTGTAAATTTATAAGAGGAATATTTAAAATTTGTCCCTATTTTTGAGCCATTGTCCTGTTATTTTTCGCTTTGTCCAGACTTCTTGCGCTAAGAGTTGAAAGGTATGTACAGCATACCTGTGCTTACTGAAGTCACTAACCATACAGCCCAACACCTTACTCATGGGTGATTTTAATTATCCTACCATCGACTGGGAAACATACATGACCACAAACATACTGGCTCAGAGGTTCTTGGAATTTGTCAATGTAAATGGAACAGCTAGATAGCATACCCACAAGAGGCTCAAATGTCCTGTACATAGTACTCACTAACATGAGAGAGCACTGCAACCCCCCATGTGATGCCTTCTCTGGTAACATCAGACCATAAATCTGACTCGTTCTATGTAATTATAAAACTAGATACCCAGTCAAGTTCAAAAATGCTTAAGAACTTTTAAAGACAAATTACCTCCTACTAAGTGATGGTATAAGAAGTTTCAAAGTCCTATCAAACACAGATAATACAGACTCCTATACAGAGGTGTACACCAATGTAATGTATAACCACATAAGCAGTTGTATAGAACCAGTTGTACCTGACCAGATTAAAAATGTGGCCTTGCAGAAAAAACAAGCCACCCTGGTGGACCCTGAGAAAAAATAGGCTATATAACAAGAGAAAGAAAGTAATATCCAAGAACAAGAAGGAACTGGCTCAGCAGAGAAAAAAATCCCTGTCTAGATTAAACAAATTAGATATCTTGTCAAGTCCTCAAGAGCTAATTATGAAGCGAAAATAGCATCCCTAGCTAAAGATAATCAAAAGGCATTATTTAACTACGTCCAAAATCTAAAAGAGAATACCCAGCTATGTACTGAACTGGTTCTGGATGACACCACCCATGCTCAGCTGAAGGTATTAGCCAACCTGCTAGCTGACAGATATGGAGCAAACATCAGCCCCCTGTCTCCTCCAGTCAACCCCATTGTATACCTGCCACCATTCCTCAGCATATTATCTCAAAAGAGCAGGGTCATCTCTGTGTTCTCCAAGACCAAAAACATGGCATCAATGGGACCAGACAACATCAAAGGTTACCTTTGAAACAACTTAAAACATGACTTAGTAGACCCACTTGGATCCCTGTTTAACCAATGCCTGTGAATTGGCTATGTTTGGGCGAAATGGAAGACAGCAATAGTAATCCCTCTGCACAAAGGGGGACCATCAACCGACCCAGGTAAGGCTAGACTCATCTGCAAGGCCATGGAAAGAATCATTATGGACCTTGTTAACAAGGATATAGGTAATCTCCACACTCTGTACCCAAACCAGTTCAGATTCATTAAAGGTAGATTAAGTCTGTTAAACACGGTTGACTTCTTCAAGAAAGTCACCAAGACCCTGGACAAGGAAAAGCCAGTGCATACCACCTACCTTGACCTAGCCAAGGCATATGACACAATCTCCCACTCAGGTATTACAAACAAACTCTCCTAACTGGGAATTAACCCTTACATTACCAGATAGGTAGCCAACTGGCTCACAGACAGGACATGTGCTGACAAACTGGGTGACTTCAGCCCTAGCAAAAGACCACTCACTACTGGCATACCACACGGCTCTGTGCTGGATCCCTTACTGTTCAGAATGTATTTCCCAGAAGTTTAGGCAAACCTGGATGGCCTGTGGCTGACAAAGTTTTCTGATAATTGCAAGTTGATAGTAATCATTGAGTCCCCCAATGATGTTAATATACTGCAGACAGGATTAATGCAGCCAAATGATTGGTGCCAAAACCATGGATTAAAGCTAAATGCAAAAAATGCATTATTATTCACTTTGGGAAAGCTGACATCCTTACTAATTGCATTATAGACAGCACCCCTTAAATATAGACCCAGTGGCACATGATCTCGGTACTCAGGTTGATCACAATCTGAATTTTGACCACCACATATCCAGAGCAGTAAGGAAATCCTTCTGTGTGGCACATCTTATACATAAAGGCATCACATCTAGATCTAAGGATGTTTTAATTCCATTTAATGTGGCCCTCATCAGACCAATAATTGAGTACAATTCTCACTTTTGCATATACCTCACCAGACACCTGTGACAACTGGCGAGACCACAGGGGTTTCTCACCAAGAAATTACAAGGGATACAAAACAAGTCTTACATGGAAAGACTGAAAGCCCTGCCACTGTATTCCATTTCCTACAGGTTACTAAAGGGTGATCTGTGCCTGGCTTACAGGGCAGTCTATGACCTGGCCCTGATGGAAATGCCACATGTTTGTAAATCAAACTACAAGGGGAACTCATTCCAGGGACCTTAACCTAGACTCTGATATGAACAAGTTATGCTGGAGAGAGAGATACATCCCCTTGAGACTGCCACTTCTCTGGAGCAAGCTTCCAATCCATGTGAAACAGAGCTCTTCCCTTACCATCTTCAGGTGCAACCTAGATCAATGGATAGGTCACCACCTGGGGTGGCATCCATATCCTTCCTAGACAGACAAAGTTGGTATTAACTACCATAGTCCCTTACTTCTGCAAACTTCACTCACCTAACCACAAACAATTGGGACAACTCAAGATAAATATGACTAGACTTGTAAGGGTTCTTGGGCATTAGCCTAGTAACACTCTATGAAGCTATGAACGCAGGTATTTACACAATGTCACTGGAGGCAAAGTTCTCACATACAGGCACTCATAAAAACAATTAAGTTGCCAGAAATGCAGAGACTACACACACACCACACACACACACACACACACACACACACACACACACACACACACACACACCACTACCAGTACAACACACACACACACACACACACACACACACACACACACACACACACACACACACACACACACACACACACACACACATGCATACAGCATACACATGCAGTATGGCTCAGACACATAGCCAAACATATGCTAAGGGACTTAAAAGTAATCTTCCTAAACCTCAAAGACCTACCAGACACTCGACTTACAACAAACATCTTCAGCAGCCCCAAAAGCACTCAACCAAAACAATACCCACTGCAACACATATAGCCACATCTCACTCAGCCTCATCTTCAAAGCTCATAAGGCATAAACACCACACAACACAATATTTTAGTCATAGCAACCTCCATTGTGAGATACACATATGTCCCACTCACCAGGCCAATTAAGGAGAATGCTATGGTTAGCTGTTTATCAGAGGTCGGGTTCTGCCAGATCACACGCATACTCAGTTTATTGGACAACAAATACCAGTATGACTCAGTCATAGTCTATGTCGGAGCAAATGACCTCAGATATACCTCCCTGGACTATGTGCCCCAGGTATGAGCCTAGCATTGAGCAGCATGCTACTTTTAACAGGAATGATCACACAATATGAATACCAGATAAACTCTTTCATTTTTTCCCAGTTAGGGGTCACCACAGTGGATCATCGGTCCGCTAATGATCAGCAGTGGATTTTTACAGTGTCAAGTTGCCAGCCCAGCATCCAACCATCAAAGAAGGAACACCCACACAAGCACACACCTACCTGCATGTCTTTAATACTCACTCAACCATGGGAAGAACTTTCAGATTCCACACAGAAGGCACTCTAGCTGAGAATCGAACTGGAGAACCTCTTGCTGTGAGGTGGCAACACTTACCGCTGCACCACCATGGCCTACACAATATGAATACAAGATGATTGACTTTATTGATTGGCTTAGCTTCTGGTGTCACTCTGAGGTACAATAGTCAAGTGTCTCCACATCCAAATTACCATAGGCAAAGTCCCACACCATATCATTGCAAACTACAAGTCCCCCTCTATAACCCAGAAAACTCTTAACTCATACTTAAACTTACTGGAGACACTCGCCACTCAACCCAATACCATATTTTTCGGCAACATTAATTACCCCATTATAAACTGTGAATTGTAAACAACCCCAAACTTGCAGGCCCAGAGATTCCTAGACTTTGTAAATACAAGCACCCTGGACCACATAGTCTATATGTCCACTAGAGGCACAGTCATACGGAATTTGGTCCTCATACACATGGGAGAACGCTATACCTCCCCTAGTGCAATGTCCTCCCTGGTACTGCTGAACTATAAAGCTGTTTCCTTTGAAATAAAATTAAAACCCAGGACCCCAGCTAACCTCATAATATTTAGGAAATAATTCTAAGGCAAACTTCCTATTACTAAATGATAACCTGGCAACATTTCAACCCTCCAAACCCTGAAAACACAGCTGCCTGTGTGGAATTGTTCACAAAACCTTGCTACAATCATGTTAGTAGTTGCATAGAGACAGCTGTGCTTCTCAGAAATAAGGTCAGAACAAATTCAGAAAACAAGCCTTCCTAGTGGAATTCCAACATCAATAGGTTATACAACAAAAGGAAGAAATTCATAGCAAAATTAGGAAATGTATCACCCAGCAGGATAAAAACTCTAATCAATCTAAACTAACAACTTAGAGGCAAATCAAGTCTACTAAAGCTAATTTTAAGGTAAAGATAGTCCCCCAGGCCAAGGATAACATAAGACTTTCTTCAGGTATGTCCACAACCTCAGTAAACAACTATGTGCAGAACTGATTGTAAATGAAATCACATACACTGAGACAAAGATAAAACAAATCTACTTGCCGACAAATTAACCTACAGTTTTACCCCTCTCTCTCCCCGGCCACCCCTCAGAAAATATAATCAAACATAATCCCCCAACTGTCACTATGGAGCAGGTCTTAAATACAATCTCTAAGACTTAGGACACCTCATCAATAGGCTCTGATAATATCCCAGGATGCCTCCTAAATAGCATGCATCCTACATGAGCTACAAAATGAACTGGCACCACATCTGTGTGCCCTTTTCAATCACGGCCTTACCTCAGGCTATGTCCTAATGAATTGCACACTGCTACAGTAATCCTGCTCCATAAAGGGGGAGCAACTACGGACCCTGGGAACTATCAGCCCATTAGCCTGACAAGCCCGGTATGCAAAGCTATGGAGCGCATCACCATGGACCTGCTTAACAAAGATACAGGCAATCTCCAAACTCTTGATCCCACACAGTTTGGCTTTGTCAAGGGGAGATACTACCTGCTGAACCTGGTTTACTTCTTTGAGGCAGTCAACAAGGCTGTGGATGAGGGTAAGGCAGTGCATAAAGCCTACCTCAACCGGCCAAGGCCTTTGATACCATTCCCCACTCAGGTATAATTGATATAGTCACCAAACTAGGCATCAATCCTTACATCACTAGTTGAGTTGCAAATTTGCTCACAGACAGGACCCACAGAGTGAAAGTTGTGGATTCCAAGTCAGACTGTCGATCAGTCATGAGTGGAGTCCCACAGGGCCAGTCCTGGACCCTCTCTTGTTTGGCATGTACTTCTCAGAAGTCCAGGCCAACACAGAAGGACTATGGCTGACCAAGTTCACTGATGACTGCAAGCTAGGAGTCATTATCAACTCCCCAAGTGGTGCAGACATCCTACAGAAGGTTCTCTCTGAAATCAATGACTGGTGTCAGAACCATGGCCTGAAAATTAATGCCAAACTCTGTTCCCACAAATTACTATGCTGATGGGAGGCCATTGAACACTGAAAGGGCCATAAGAGATCCGGGCACCCAGGTCGACAGCCACCTCAACTTCAACTACCACACTGCCACTGTGGTCAGAATGTCCTTCTATGTGGCACATCTTATAACCAAAGGTTTCACATCCAGGAAGAAAGAGGTCATCATCCCTCATTAGTCATCCCTCATTAGACCAATCATCGAATATAACGCCCCATTTGGCATGTACCTGGCCAGGCACCTACAACAGCTGGAGAAGCCACAAAAGTACATCACAGAAAGAATTCTAGGCCTTAAACACATGTCCTACATGGACAGTCTCTTATCATGTATTTAGAGGTGATCTCTGTTTGACTTACAAAGCCATGTCTGACCCAGCCCTACTTGAAATGCTACACCTAAAGAAATCCCAATCCCCCATGCCACATGCTCCAGAGATCACAACCTCATTACCACAATTAACAGAACATGCTGGAGGGACAGGTTCATCTCCCAAAGACTGCCCATATTCTGGAATAAGCTTCCCATTCATGTCAAGCAGAGCACCTCACTTGCCCTCTTCAAGAGAAATCATAACGAGTGGATGGATAACAGAAAGTTCACTCCAGGGATCATTCCAGTTGCACTACTGGATATGGGCACTGTGAACTAACATCATGTGGCACGGTGCCTGGGCAATTTTTTTTGGGCTAGGCTTGTAAAGGCTCCAGGGCTATTAGCCTAGTACATATCTATGAACCTATGAACACTCTATCAGGACCATGAAAGTTACTATTTAACAGCAGCCTCCAGACAGGCTTTGTGTTGCATGAATGGACAGCTGCAATGGTCATCCCTTTGCATAAGGGCGGGCCTGACATACCTCTCAACTGTACAGATTTTTGCAGAACGCCCAGATTTTTGCGTCATATTTTTGGTGTGTTCCTCCTAAAATCTGTACCTTTCTGGCAAATAGCTGAGAATTGAAGTCATTAAATAATGACAAAACATTTGAGTTTAATACTCCACATCCTTCAGAAAATTCATGCTAATGTAAAACCTATTATTCTATCAACTATTTAAGTTTGTAAGAACAATATTTAAAATCTGTCCCTATTTGTACCCCCATCATTTTAGGCTTTGTCCAGATATCTTGCTCTAAGAGGTTGAGAGGTATGGCGGGCCATCTATGGACCCTGGTATTTACAGACTCCTAAGAGTGATTAGTCTCATATGTGAAGCCATGGAAATAATTATCATAAATATAATTAATAAAGACATGGGAAACCTTTAGACTTTGGAACCAAACCAGCTTGGTTTTGTCAAGGAAAGATCATGCCTACACAGCCTGGGATGGACAAAGAAGATCACCAAGGCAATGGATGAGGGTAAAGTGGTGCACACTGCCTACTTCAACCTAGCCAAGACACTTGAAATAATACCCACTTAAACACTGTAAATAAATTCACAGATTTAGGTATAAAACACTTATAATGCACCCATGTAGATTATACAAAGGGGACATGATAGAGCTGTTGGAACATGTCCTTAAGACTGAAAGGAAAGCAGTCTTGAACAATATCTTAATTTCAGTGAGAGTGATGACACAATATAAGTAAACATTATTTGACATTAATAACTGGCTTAAATACTGGTGTCATTCTGAGGAGATCCATTGGGTGTCAGCCAACAATAAGAAAGAAGACAGTCCCACCTGTTTCAGCAAGGATGGCCTGCACTTATCTCCCCAGGGCTTTTCATATTGGCTGATATATCCTCTACCCCTGTACTGTCTTTCTTTAGACAATGCTAGTGTACTCAGGCAACCAGATTAGTAAAGTCAAATTTGAACCTGGCAAATATCAGTGCAATGCTATTCAAAGTGAGGAGCCTAAATAAGAAAATGTCCCCCCCAGGCCTTCCTGAGTCCAGATATAAATATTTGGTTCTAATGCAGTGGCAGCACCACTTATTTACTACGTTTTACTGCATACTACTCTTTTAACCCCCCCAAATGTAAATAGTAGTGATGTGTTTGTCTTTACCTGATACATCATTACCTATATAATAATTGAAAAAGGTAATGATCTTGAACCCCTTTGTAGCCAAGTGTTTGTAAACAACATATCATTTATAGGTTCATAGGTTCATAGATAGGTACTAGGCTATCTGCCCGAGGGCATTTATAAGCTTAGCCAGAGTGTGTCAGCTTTTGCCGCCCCATTGATTAATTAACTGATCCTCTGTCAAGCAGAGCCAATGAAGTGATCCTAGGGGTGTATTTTTTGTTACCCATCCACTCGTCAAGGTTTCTCTTTAAGAGTGTTAGTGAGGGGCTCTGCCTAATGTAGTTTGGAATTTTGTTCCAAAGCATGGGGAGTCTCTGTGACAGGAATCTATCCCTCCAGCATGTAATATTTATTGTTGTGGCGAGGTTTAGCTCACTAGAGCGAGTGGCTCACAGTGACTTGGATTTATTTAGGTGGAGCATGTCCATCAATTCTGAGTTGGACATGGCTTTGTAAGTCAGGCAGAGATCACCACTGAGTAAGCGATATGCCACTGAGTACAGCCAGAGTTTTTTCAGTTGGACTGCATAGGACATATGTTTGAGGCCAGTAATCCTCTTGGTGAGGTACTTTTGTTGTCTCTCCAGCTGTTGGAAGTGTCTTGTGAGGTACATCCCAAATGGGGCATTGTACTCTATGATGGGTCTGATGAGTGATGAGTAGAGGGGCACTATAACCTCTTTATTTCTAGATGTGAACCCTTTAGTAATTAGATGGGCCACATAGAAGGATTTCCTAACTACTTTGGCAATATGATTGTCAAAGGAGAGATTACTATCTACCTGGGTCCCCAGATCTCTTATTACCTCTTCTGTATTAAGGTGGCTGCCACCTATGTGGTAATTCATGGGTGTTTTGTTTTTCCCAAACGAGATGACTATGCATTTTTTGGCATTTAGCTTGAGGCCATGACTTTGACAACAGGTGTCCATCTCAGTAAGGCCCTTTTGAAGGATGTCCATGTCAGCCGGTGAGTCAGTTATAGCTCCCAGTTTTCAGTCATCGGTGAACTTCGTTAGCCATAGTCCTCCTGTGTTTGCCTGCACTTCTGAGAAGTATATGCCGAACAGGAGGGGTCCCAGGACCGAGCCTTGCAGGACACTTCTTGTGACTGGTTTAGAGTCGGACCTGGAGCCTGCTATTCTTACCATGTGAGTTCTGTCTGTAAGCCAGTTGGCAACCCATCTCGTGACATAGGGGTTTATGTTCAGGCTGGTGAGTTTTTCTGTAATACCTGAGTGGGGAATGGTATCAAAAGCCTTGGTGAGGTCAAGGTAGGATGTGTGAACAACCTTTCCCTCTACTATGGCCTTGGTGACTGTCTCGAAGAAGTCAACCAGGTTTAGTAGGCATGATCTGCCCTTAACAAAGCCGAACTGGGTCGGGTCAAGTGTTTGGAAGTTCCCAATGTCTTTGTCAATGAGTTCCATGATGATGTGCTCCATAGCCTTGCAGACCAGTCTAGTCAGGCTTATGAGGTGATAGTTACCAGAGTCAGTTGTGGCCCCTCCTTTGTGGAGTGGAATAAACGTTGCTGTGCACCATTCTATGGGCATGTAGCCTGTGGAGAGGCTGAGGCTGAACAGCATGTTTAGGTGGGGGGTAAGTTCATTCTGTAGTTTGTGCAAGATGCAGTCTGGGACACCATCTGGCCCCATTGACACTGTGTTTTTGGCTTTTGAAAGGGCTATTTTGAATAAACATTCATAAGTTAGATAAAGTGTTCAAGTCTTACTGCTTTCAAGGAACACTATCTCAGTGATTGCCAGATCGAACACCGTAGCCACTGGCCAATCATCCAAAGACTTTTTGAATTTCACTAGACTATTCACATGTCTGATATACTCAGGTAATTTATGCATTAAATGTAACATCCTATGTTTTAAATAACAGGTTTTATTCTTTTTATTACATAACTCTAAGCAGAACTTTAAATTATGCTGTTTAAATGTTTTTAGATTATGATATACTTCCATACCTAATGAACACTGAAAAAAAGAGTCATTCAACACCTTATAGGTAAGAAGTTGACCCCTGATATATCTATAATGGAGGGTATAAAGACCAGCTGAAACACATCTATCCTATAGCATAACTGCTTAATATCAGTTATTCTTTTAGTAAGTTTACTTTGTACTGATTCTATATAATTAAGGTGTCGATTAAGTTGGGAGGGTGGCCTAATGGCTAAGGTGTTTGCCTTACAAACACAAGGTACATGGTTTGAATCTCACAGGGGATAATTGGCTAGGCTTGAAATGGCTCACAAGGGCAGTTAGTCTAGTACTACTCTATGAACCTATAAACCTATTATTTAGAACACAGAACATTATTTTGTGTTCCTCAATTGGTCTGATATATATATGATCATAGGATCATAGGAGGTTACTAGGCTACTGTCCCTGAGACCCTTATTAGCCTAGCCAAGAGTTTATCCCATGTTTAGACAAATCAGCACCCGATGCCCCTGTCCAGCAGAGACATGGGTAGAATCCCAGGGGTATATTTTCTGTTTCCCATCCAGTTATCCAGGTTGCACTTAAAAACGGGTAAATAGGTACTCTGCTTGATGTGGAGATGGAGACTATTCCATAGAATAGGGAGTCTCTGGGACAGAAATCTGTCCTGCCAACAAGTCTTGTTGATGTCCCAGACCAGGTTGAGGCCACACATGTGGGTTACTTGAGTGGAGCTTGATGTGTGGATATGCAGCAGTCCCATCAAGGTGGGGTCCATGATTGCCTTGTATGCCAGACAGAGGTCACCTCTGAGGAGTCTATATGAAACTGAGTAGAGGGATATCTGTGTATGGTAGATGTTTGAGGTCCTGGATTCTCCTGGTGAGGAACCTCTGTGGTCTCTCCAGCTGCTACATGTGCTTTGTGAGATACATGCTGAAAGGGGCATTGTGCTCAATAATGGGTCTTATAAGGTAAGAATACAGGGATGTTATGACTTCCTTGTCCCTGGATGAGATACCCTTACTTATGAGGTGGACCATGTAGAAGGCTTTCCATTCAACAGAAGCAACATAGTGATCAAAAGTTAGGTCTCTATCAACCTGGGTGCCCAAGTTCCTGATGACTGATTGCATGCTTAGGATGTTGTTATTGATTTGATAATTTGTGGGGACATCACTCTCCCCAAAGGGGATGATGATGATGATGATGATGATGCATTTTTTTGGTATTCAGCTTGAGGCCATGTTTCTGGCACCAGTCATTTGTCTGAGCGAGACCCTCTTGGAGGATGTCCACATCACTAGGGGAAATGATGGCAGCACCCACCATCTGCAAAGCTGGTCAGTCATAGTCCACTGGTTTTGGTCTGCAGCTCAGAAAAGTATATCCCAAATAACAGAAGCCCCAAGACCAAACCCTGGGGTACACCACTTGTTATGGGTCTACTGCTTGAGGTGGCTTCCCCTATTTTGACTAGGTGGGTTCTGTCAGTGAGCCAATTTGCTACCCATCTGGTAACATATGGACTGTTGCCTAGTTGAGAGAGTTTATCTATTATGCCTGAGTGGGGAATAGTGTCAAAGGCCTTGGCCAGGTCAGGGTAGGTGGTATGCAGCATCTTACCCTCGTCCATGGCTTTGGTGACTGTCTCAAAGAAGTTGATGAAATTTAGCAGACATGGCCTTCCCCTTGAGGAGCCCAAACTGTGTGAGATCAAGTGTTTGGAGGTTTCCAATGTCCTTGTTAATGAGGTCCATGATAATCTGTTCCATGGCCTTGCAGATCAGGCTAGTTAGGCTGATGGATCTATAATTTCCCAGATCGGTGGACAATCCACCATTGTGTAAAGGGATGACAGTGACTGTCCTCCACTCAGATGGGATGAAGCTGGTACTCAGGCATTGGTTGAATAGGGTGCCTAATGGTGCTGCAGGTTTCTGCCTGAGTTCATGTAGGATGCTATCAGGTCCCATGGAGGCTGTATTTTTGCCTTTGAGAGAGCAGTGTTGACCTGTTCCCTAGATATAAGGGTAAGGGGGCAGGTACTGGAGATGTCCTCATTTACTGATGGGGGAGGGCAGAGGGGTAAAGTTTTTGCTGAATCTGTCAGCCAGCAAGTTTGTTATATTTACAGCATTTTTACATGTGGTGTCCTTGACCACCAGTTCTGAACAGATCTGGGTGCTTCCTTTGAGGTTGCAGACATAAAAGAAGAAGGCCTTATTATTGTCTCTAGTAGATGTGGCCAATTTGGACTCAAAGTTTGCTTTGAAAGCTTTCACTAGTGGTCTTATTTGCTTGTTCAGGCTAAGGACACATTGCTTCTAACTGGGCACTTGCTCTTTCTTGGTCTTGAACAGCAATTTTTGTTCCTTTTATTAAAGAGTTTATTTACTTATTTATTGCAGATGTCCACCAGACAGGTTTACTCTTCCTTGTGGATGATGATTTAGTCCTATCTGGTATTCCTGATTCCATGCATCTATATAAATGCTCACATAGTGCTTTGGTGTAGCTTTGGATATTGGTGCCAGTTCCTACAGAGGGGGAGGGGGGTGTGAAGCTGTTTATACCATCCCTCAGGAAGCTGTAATCAGCTTTGGAGAAGTTTTTTTTTGTCTGATTCTAGCTAGAAGGGGGTTGGGGGAGATGGTGACTTCGAAAGTGACCACTTTATGGTCAGATTTTAACAGGGAGGATGATACTATAGGGATGCTGCAGTAATTACTCATGTTGGTTAGTACCAAGTCCAAGATGATACCTTAAATACATTAGCTAATAGGTTCACTAGGCTAACAACTACAATGGCCTATTTAAGCCTAGCCATTCATCCCAAATCTCTGACAAGTTTTGGTACCCTTGATAAGTGTAAACAGGGGATTGGGAGATGAAACATTTACAGCTGACTGTGTCTATTACAGACATAGGTGCCAAACCAGGGATGAATTTCCTGTTTCCCATCCAATTGTTCAAGTTACACTTGAATTGGGTTAGGTAGGAACTCTACTTCACATGGATGGGGAGCCTATTCCAGAGAAGGGGTAGTCTTTGAGATACATACCTGTCCCATCTCTACTCATGCATAGAAAATTATGATGTTCATCATTTGATCACTGTCACAGTACCTAAGCTATAAGGGTTATATCTTGTCAAGGATATAACCCCCTGCCAGCTTCCAAAGCTTCAGGGCACCTTCCAAAATCCCAAACCATGAGACAGCTTGAGCTGAGCTGACTAAGAGTCAGGATTGGGCATCAAGCCATTCAGAGCTTTCCTGCTAGTGAAAATAATGTTTTTCTGTGGGCTTTTGAGGATCAGCAGTCAGCTAACACTGTTCAATTGCTAGGCAGATAAATTTCCTTTGAGGCGCAAATATCTTCTGCTTTACTTTTTATGACAGAAACTGATGGTTTTTTCTGTAGAAGTTATATTTTCTGTCAGTTTTAAGCATTTTGGCTGTCACACTATTTTTGAATTACTTTTAAATGGAAGCATTGCATTTCAACTTTGTGGCAAAATGTCATTAAAATTTGATTTAAACTACTTTTTCTGTGGGGAAAAATTTGTTAATTTACTTTTCAAAGCTTGTTAAGTGTAAAAAGTGCTTTTTCGCTGTGTTTTATTGGGGAAAAAAGTTTCTTTGTTACTACTTGGCTGTTTTACCAACTGCTGATGCTTGGCTTCCCGGGAATCAGGCACCTTTTTCAGCTTAACTATGGAACAACATACAAGTTCCTTGGTTCTTCCTTCTTACAACTGCAAAAAGAAAATTGTTAAAAGTCTTTATCACCACATCAGACTGATAAAGTACATCAGCCACAGGTGTCGACTCTGCTGTATCCAAAACTGGTGTCTTGGGCCATTCATCTTTTTCCTTGGATCTCACTGATATAGTCTTTACAGACATCATGGACCAGCAGTTAGACACATGTTGTACAGCTGTTGGAGTGTCCTTAATGAAGAAAGGAAAGCCACTTTTGCCACTCCTGAGAGGGAATGTATCTCTCTCTCTCTCTCTCTCTCTCTCTGTCTCGGACCAGAAAGTTATGCCGATCCCTAGGATGTTATTGCTATCAATTCTGGGTCTGTTTCTTCAGAAATTCCTGCTACAAAGAAACAAAAACTTAAATGTATGCATTCTCTTGACTCATTGACCCTGAATAAGGGTAATTTATTGGGCCTAGCTCAAAGCTTAGTGCAGTTTCTTGACTTTTCTTGTTTCATGGTTTCTGGTAAAGAAAGGGGATTCTTCATTTTCTAAAGATATTGAAGAAATGAAGAAATTGCACCTCAAAATAATTGTGAAGGGATAGCTTATGTTATCTTCACAGATTTCTGATTCAGATTCTGAGGATAGTGTGGGTTTGGCCAGTCCCTTTGAAGGACTTTCTTTCTCTGAAACTATTTCCTGAATGAATAGGTTGTTTCAGTGGGAAACAGTGATGTTTTTTAGTCCCCTAGAAAATATTATGATTTGTTACAACTGAAATTCCCAGACCCTACTGCTATTCCTCCTGTTGTGTTTACTTTAGAGGGCACTTTTGTCACAGTCTGCAGTTTCTCTGACAGATAGCCTGCTGCCCCTAAAAAACAGATAGAGTATATAAACTGCTTCAGTCTTTTAAGTTTTATACACTCTTCTCAGATCTGACCTAGCAGCTATTGATTTGTTGAATCCAGCTACTGATAAACATTTGCTTAATGCACGTCCCTTTCTTTCTGACATGGATGAGAAGAGATACGTTTTGGAAAAAGTGCATTCTTCTGCAACACTTTTTTTTAGAATTCTCAACTGTCAAGCTCATATGTTGAAGTTTATGCTTACCACTTGTGAGAATATCAGGAATATTTGGCACCTTTTTCCTCCTGTGAGGATAAATCTGCTTTGTGTAACTTGATCTCTTCTGTGAATCAAGTGACAGACAATCTATTGTTTTAAAAGTGCATATGACTTTGCTGATGACACCTCCAGGAATGCTTATTAAGAGACACTTTCCCTGGCTAAGTTCTCACCCCCCCCCCCCCCCAAGGATGTCAAAAATGAAAATTTTAATTCCCTCCTTGGATAATGAATTAGTTTTTAGATCTTTTACTCCAGAGGTCATTAAAAAGTGTAATGAGAGAGAATAGCTGATTAAAGATATTTTTAAGATTTTCAGCTCTCTTCTTTGGAAGTTTACCAAGGGATTTAACCCTGCCTCCACTACTTTCTTTAAAAAGAAAAATAAAGAGTATCAGTAAGCTGCTGGTAAGCAAATGTTTAAAAAGCAAAGACAGGAAGGTTCCAAAAAGAAAGTAATACACCCCCCCAAATAAAGGACAGTCTAATATGTCAGAATGACTCTATGAGGAACTTCACCCACCACTCCCACTCCCACACTGGCAGTCCCTTAATCCTTCCAGAAAGTCTAAACCTCAGTTTCTCTCTCTATGGGAACAAATAATTTAGGCAGATGTGTCCTGAGTGTAATCCATGATGTCTGCAGATGGCAGTAGGAGTCTCTCCTTCCTTTTCAGGGTATTTGTCTTGATCCATCAGACCAAACTCTTTATTTCTCTACTGTCATCCAGCATATGCTGACTCAGATGGTGATAGAAGTTGTTCCTCCTCCCCAGTTAGGAGGATGGCTTTATCCAAGAATGTTTCTGGTACTAAACAAAGAAAGAAAGAGTCTTGGCAACCATTTCTGGATCTTTATTGTCTGAACTAGTCCGGGATGGTGCCAAAGTTAAAAATGCTGCCACTTCACAAATTGTCACCTCTTATTTCCCATTTGAGTTTTCTAGTGACCTGCTTTGTGGCTTTTGTAGGGATCTGCTTTTAGTGGGGATTTTTTGTGTTTGTGTTTTTACATGAGTGCTTGGACCCTGAAGCATGCATGACCAGTGGCTGTCCATGACACCGCAATATAGATTGCCAGTTTTGGCACTCTGACTGTAATAGTGGGTTATCTTCCCACTATAATCTGACCAATCCAGAGCCACTTTAGTTTTGGTGGAATCTTACTTACAGCCACTTTAGTTTTGGTGGGATCTTACTTAGACCAATGGTTAGAAACTAAATGAATGGCCCAATCAAGTTTCTATGGCTGGTTCTCGTCAAATAACTCTCGTTGTGGTTGACTAGTCATCTACTGCTTTTTCATTGGTCCATCCATTTAGCCAATCATTTTTCCACCACTATTTGGGTGGGGATCCATCTTCCTCCAATTATAAAATGCCAAATCAATGAGATTCCCAACATCTCCCTCCCGTTAATGATAGACCCAGGTTTCAGCTGGCTCCCCTGCACATCCTGATGTCAGTGTTTTTTTCTTTTCTACCAATGCCCACTGTCTAATGGCCCCCAC
The DNA here is from genome assembly GCF_019279795.1 of Protopterus annectens. NCBI lineage: Eukaryota > Metazoa > Chordata > Ceratodontiformes > Protopteridae > Protopterus > Protopterus annectens. The sequence goes on from NC_056731.1 coordinate 1,374,947,975, forward strand.
ATCCCCAACAGAATCCTCCACTCAATCAAAGGCTAACATCGAGGACAGTGCCCCTTATTTCCACCCTATTAAAAAGCCAGTTCAGATTCCCACCACATCTTCTCTTGTTTAATAGAATGGCTGGCCCTACCCCATAACAATGCACTCCTACAGTCCCCACCTTCATTAACAATTGGCCACCCCAATTCTACCAATTGTCGACTTTATTTTCCAAGACCTGCCCCTCCTGATAGGTAGCTTGACCCTTCCAACAACCCATCACAAATGTTTTTCCACCCTTCCAATGAAATAGCTCAAGGGGAAATATTTGACCTATCAGACAATTTATTTCCTTCATGAGCATTAATATTCTAAAAAAGAAGTGAAGCAATAGGAAAAGAATAGTATATATTGGTTAGAAAATTAGCCAATAAGGACATAGCCAATCCCTGTCTCAAACTATAGAGTAAATGATATCATGAGAACCCACCAATCATAGGAACTAATACCAAATACATGTTTTATGAAAAAGGTGATTTCCATTAAGATCTCTAAGACTTGGAATTCTTAATTTTAAAGAATGAAAGTATTATGGTACGGCCTAAAAAGAAACTTGTTAATCCTTGAGAAACATGCTTTTATTCTCGGAACAATCTTAGAATATTGAATAGTTAAGATAAACAGCTTGGCACCAGTATATCGCCTAATAATACTGAATTTTCTAGTGAACTTAAATTTATAATATGCATATCATCACATTCCCATTGAGCTATATTTTAGATGTTTCTTATGGTTTTTTGTATCAAGGTTACATCAGTTTTTGCCTTACCCTTTGGACTATCTACTGCTCAAAGGGAGTTCACAAAGTGTTTAGCTCCTGTGATAGCCTACTGTAGACTGCAAGGCATTCACATTTTTGTATATTTAGATGACTCACTTTTCTTTGTAGAGCCTTTTTCAAAGTGCCAAGAATCTTTCACTTGTGTAAGGGATCGTCTACAGAGGATGGGATTCCAAAACAATATTCAGGAGTATTTTTTGGCTCCTTCTTGCAGGATTGTTTTCTGGAGTATCTCCTTGACACCTCTGTTCAAAGAGCTTTTCTTCCACAGGAAAAAATAGATCTGTATTTAGATCAATTCCTCAGGTTTCTCCACACAAACGTCCATCTTGGCAAGGGACTTCTTCAGAATTCTAGGTCTCATGGCCTGTATGATACTCATGATAACCTCTGGCAAGACTCCACATGAGAATGTTCAAATGGTATGTGAAATTTCTATAATCCCAGCATCAATATCCCTTGACTTTTCACATTCCAGTTTTGGGGTTTGTGAAAAGGGAGATCATATTGTGGAGATACCAAATTTATAGGAATCCAAGTCTCCCATTCTCCTCTCCTTCTCTAGCATAGTCAGTCAAAACATATACCACAAAATTTGTTTGGGGAGCAGTGTAACGTATATAAAAGTACAGGGCCTTTGGAACAAGAAAGACAGGCCAAAACACATAAACATAAAAAAGATCTTAGCTCTTTTATGCTAAATGCTCCCTCAGTCTTCTATGGTCTCCAGGACCTCTACACATGTCTGCTGACAACACCACAATTATGTGGTGCAAAAGAAAGGGGGAACTAGATTTTACCCTCTGCTCAGGCTAGCCTTGGTAGCCTGGGATATAGCATCTCAACAAAATCCCACTCTATGGACATCTTACATTCTGTCAAAACAAAACTGTGTAGTACACAAGATCATCAGGACTATGACAGACCTTCATGAATGAAAGCTCAGTCAGAGGGTCTTCCAAGATTTGCAGCATCTGTAGGGAGCACACTGATTTTTTTGCCTCTACTCTAACAATCAGTTGGCAAGATTCTGCTCAAGGACTCCATGCAAGAAGTCCTGGAAGAAAGATGTCTTTTCTTTTCATTGGACTATTATGTTGTTGTATGCTTTTCCAACCTTTCCACTAATATACTACTTCTGAAGCTTCAGAATGACTCCTAAAGATCATTGTGGTGCCTTCCATCTGGTCCAGGCAACAGTGGTTCTCTCTTCTGGAAATGTGGCAATTACCACATGCTCAATCACTGGCTAGATTTATTCACACAAGACCAGGGGTGTGTGATACATCCCATCCTCAAAGATCTATATCTGAGTGTCTAGCTTATGATGTTTTAATACCTTTTATGCATCTTTTTTCTGAAGACATTTAGCAGGTGTTAATGGAGACAAGAAAACCAGCTACTAGAAAATATTTTATTTGCAAATGGAAGAGGTTTTCAAGTTGATGCTAACAAAAGAACCAGTTCCTATTCAGGGCTACTGTTTCTGTAGTTCCACATTATTGGTGTGAGTTACTATCCTATGACTTGTCTTACTCCTCAACAAAGATTCATTTTGTCAGCCATGTTAGCATATCTGCCCCTGGATCCTTCTTTCAACTCAGTCTCATATCAAATGTTTTTAAAAGGGATATTACATATGAAGCCTCTTAGAAAACAGGTGGCTCCTCCTTCAGATCTGAAGTTTGTGTTGGAAAAACTAACACTCACTCCATTTGAATCAGCTTATCAGGCTGACTCGAGGTTGCTGACATGGAAAACAGTCCTACTTATTGTTCTGACCTATGCAAGAAGCTTACGTAAACAAGACAACCAGTGTCAAAATAGACTTTTTCCAAACATTTGTCTCATGCTTTTACTTTTTGTTATACCTACCACAACATCAGGCAGGGGCAAGGCTCATTCTACCAGGGCCTTGGCTTCATCTGTGCCCTTTTGGAAAGGGATGGATTCTACAAGAAGTCTAGAAGCAACAACATGGTCCTCTGTGCATACTTTTACAAAGCTATACCAACTAGATTAATTTTCCTGTTCTAGGACAGGATTCGCTAGGACCATTCTCCAGCGGCTCCTGGACTCTCATTCTTTCTTTTCCCATTCTATCTAAGCTATGGTAATCTACAGATATTGCTTAGGCTACTGCATCAATGATCAAATGAAGAACATAGTGCAATTGTGAAAATAAACTTACCATAACAGTAGCTGTTTGAATGATCACTTATGTAGAAGTCACTGCCTCCCTCCACCCTTGTATTTTTGCATGTATTTTTATGCCAGGATGTGGGCATTGATTTTTTTCCTAGCATTGTCTTCTCAGGACTCTGGCCTCCTTCTATCTCTACTGGCATGAAAGCTCAGAAGGGCTTAGCCTCCAAACCCGTCTATTAGCTAACATTTTGAGGACATGGAAGGTATCCTAAAGTTTTGGAAGTTGGACGGGTGTTACATTTTTGGCAAGATATATCCCATATAGCTTAGACCACTGCAGCAGTGATCATATGAACATCTACTGGTATGATATGTTTATTTACACAACTATGCTTTGCTATTTACCAGAAAAATCATAACAAGTTTACTAACAAACATTTCAAAAAGATCTCCATAATAAATACATTTTACAGCAAAAAAGGCTCATATTATTACCAGTCAAACAGGGAAGATGTAAGAGGTGTTATGAAGCGGATATTTTCTTTTCAGTGCTAATTGTGCATTTTACAAAGTTTTTTGTTTTGCCATGAATGAGAATATTTAATGGTGTACTATTGTGACTCATTTACGAACAAGTGGATTTGTGTTTAGATTGAGAAAAAGTATAAAAAAATAGGCAGGAAAAGTCTGCCAGATATACTTTTCTACCACAAGGTATCTATTCATCTGACACAGAAGGTCTGAACACTAGACAGAAAAAAGATGTTGGGTGATAATAAAATCCAAATGGCTGACTTATCAGAGGATTGATTAGATAAGATTATGGCCCAAATACAGAAAGTAAATACAGTGCTATCTGCTTATATTTATTTGGCAGGTGCAAGAACAAATACAATGGAAAAGACTCTAAATGATCATACCAATCATATAGGAACAAAAATTGCTAATGATGTATGCTACAAATCTACTTCCGTGGAAGTAAAGATTGTGCTGAGCTAACCATGTTTAGCTGATAATGATGATAAACGTCAGAGGAAGAAAGTGAGATTCTATGGGATTACAGAGAAGGCAGACATTCTCAGCATTATGTTTTTTTTTTTTGCAGAGGAAAAATGTTAGGGCTTGATTTATAGTTGGCTGTGTTCTATCATTATTTTGTACCTGAGTTAAGTCTGACAGTTGATCTTTAGACTGCTTTTCGTATTTGCTGGAATACATTATTGGTATTGAAATCATGTCTTTATATATATATATATATATATATATATATATATATATATATATATATATATATATATATATATATATGTATAGATATATATATAGATATACTTCGAAATGCCGAAATGTCAGAATGCCGACAGTCATATGGCCGATAGCCATATGACCGACATTCAGAATCTCGACATTTCGAGTACATCCATAGAAAGGAAAATGAAATTTCCTTTAAACTGTTAGCAGGGGGACTATGCCCCCCTGCACCCCCCATGTGGGACTCCACCCCCCCACACCCCTTGTACCTTTAATATACAAACTCTGAGATCGCACTACAGTGCAGGAATGGAAATCTTTCCATTCTGCAGCATAGTGAGATGCCAGTTTCACAGTGTCGGTATTCCGAATGTTGGCCATATGGTTGTCAGCCATATGGCTGTCGGCATTCTGGAATTTCGGCATTGTGAATGGGACCCATTTATATATATATATATATATATATATATATATATATATATATATATATATATATATATATGAGGGTTGTTTATAGATCTGGGAAATCGTTTATAGAACTGATGGGTAGTTTGTCACACTTATTATATGCAGAGTTTTTCTTTAACTGAGTGACTGTACTGAGAATATGGTGGAACTTTTTGCACTACTGCTGATCTTCTTATATGTTTTAAAGTGACATATATATTTTTGCTATCAGTATGTTTTTGTAGATATGTGGCTTTTAGCAGATTACAGGATGGCCTCAGCTCAGACATGAATGGAGAAAGGGGAGTGGTAGCTACTTTGTCCTCAGGTGCTGCATATTAGCCTGCTAAGCTCTGTTTTTTTTCCTAAGTTCAGTTAATGGCAGGTTACCCTCTCCTTGGAAGATGAAATCATTTGTAAATACTTCCTGTTTGAGTGTGAGGGGACTGCAACATTTTTAACTTGGAGCAGATGCTCTCTGCTGTTTGTTTTTTCTTTGGCATGAGTGGAACAAATCAAGTTTCTAAAAATGTCTTTTGTGGTTGATAGAGCAACTGACAAGTTGCATTACTGATTTGTTGCAACTGATTAACAAAATAGTTGTCGAGCTAAATTTATTGTTTTGTGGGTCAGTCGTTGAGGTGGAGGACTCCTTGGACAGCATGAGTTTGGTGGCTAAGACAATCCAATCCCCTGCTTACACTTATCAAGGGTACCAGAACTTGTCAGAGATTTGGGATGCATGACTAGGCTTAAAAAGGCCCTTGTGGTCATTAGCCTAGTAAACACCTATAAACCTGTGAACTTATAAGAATGTTGGTAAATTCATTTTATGGTCTTTCTAATATCTAGGAAGGTAGAGCTAGATATGAAGTACTGGACTTTTCCTCATATCCTACAGGTGATAAAATAGGGGTGGCTATCTACTTAGGAAAGGTATTGCTCTGATATACTCTTATTGAAGACTGATGAACAATGAAGGTTTTTTACTTTATGACAAACTGGAGAGAGTATGCTGCATGTTAATACATTTATATCTACAATCATTACATTTGTTGGACTACAACTTGTCTGTAAAAAAGTGTCTTAACTGAGATACTCAGGATCTGGAAATCTGAGCAAGTAGGTCTATCCATTTTGGATGGAGTCTGAATTGTGATATTTTCTTCACTGAAATCTATTCTAGGTCATCATTCAAGTCATGGATTTAGAGAAATTTATACAGAAATCTGTATCTGTTATGGGCATGATTGACGTTGTTGATGTTCTTAAACAATGAACTTATACACCTGTTTCCCTTATAGATCTAATTTCCAGAGTAAATAAGATTCTGATCATTAAAAAATATATATCTAGTGGGGAGTCTGACTGTATTGCTCCTAAGTTTGTATTTAGATAAAACTGTTTATGACAGACATATAATTATCAATTATCATTTTTGTTTGGAGGTAATTTTAAAGCTTTAAGTGAACTAATGTATGGGTAGAGGTATGTATATGGGTAGGATATGTCAAAAAACATATTTGTTGTATTCTTTTGTAGTCTTTTATCATAATTTAGGAAAAGGATATCATTTGTCAGACTAATTGTGACGAAATACAATAATATCTCTATGGTCTGGATCATCATATGATTTTGGATTCCTAGTCAGAATGATCTGACTGTAGATTTACAATGGAGGAAGGTTGGGGTATTATAGTAAAACAAGGAAAATGCTAACACTACTAGCCTACATGGCCTGCTGATTGAGATCTTTTTGTTGGTGGGGGATATAATCCTGATGGAATACAATAAAATGTAAAACTGTATTTAGTAGACAGGGGATACTCCAATGACTTGGAGGCAGGCAATTATCTCCTTTATTTTTAGGCCAGACAAAGGATCTACACAGATGGGTTCCTTTAGACCAATATCTATGTCAGAGTAGCTATAGGCAAAGGTATCCTTCTTGCTCAACTTGAGTACAGACTCCCCTTGCTTGCCTCAGCCAAATACTTAACTCCCCTTTGAACCCTGTCAAATAAAATCTGACACTTCATATCAAGCTTCCCTCAGAATAAACCTCATTGCCTCACTTTTTCTAAGGCTGAATGGCTGCCAGTGCAAGCCAGAGCCAACCTTCATCTTGCCTCCTTTCTTTCCAAAGTATTTAATCAAGACTATCCCTACTCCCCTCTCATCTCAAAGTTGTTTGCTGTATTTATGACCTACACCCTCAGGACCCAAGACAGATGTGGCCCATCTCTACAAACACCTTCTTTCAGTTTACATTCTGCTAGTCATAGCGTCTCAGTCCTTGCCCACAAATGATGGCAGTCCCTTCCCCATTATCTAGTTGAACTCACTGACTACTTAGCTTTCAGACCTCAGTTCATGCACTTTCTGAAAAGCAGTATGAATGCAAACTGTCTGAATACAAGGCATGTCACATAACTGTGCCCCCTCCCCAAGCAGGTCCCTAAGAACAGACCCTTTCTCACCCTTGTTCTGCTAGCATATATTCTCAGCTGGTTGCCTACCTAACTGTTTTAACACAACTCCACACAATTTGATCCCTCACTTACTCAGATGGAGGCTTTGTAATTTGTAGATGACATCCTACCTGTATACCGTTGAATAAGCTACACTCAAACTTACTGCTCCCTCCCTCCACTCCTTCTTCTCTTCTTCCTCTCCTCCGTTCTGTTCTGTTTTTTTTTCTTCTTTTTATTGCTTCTTCTTCCTACATAAATATGTACATAAACTTTGTATTTGAAATATCTGATTGCCTGCAACAAACATGTAAACCTCTATGTAAATACACAGTTTGCTGTGCTCAAGTATATGTGTCCACCTCTCTGCATGTGCACAGTTTCCTACAGTAATGTATTTTATATGTTAACACCATGCTGATGTACAACTTTCTGTTACTATTCATGTAACCCCGGCTGAGCCTACAATTGGTCTTTTGTGATCCATGCTCAACCTCCGTAATCAAATAAAAAGAAATTGATAGACAGATAATGAGTAAATTATGATTATATGTACTTCATAGCTTTAAATAGAAGAAAGGGTTGAGCCTCTTTTACCTTCATTGATGCATATGGAACAAACTGATTTTATTTCTGTGATGAAAACTAATAACAATCATGTTAAAACTAACCTAGTGATGGAGAATGCTAATAAGAAAATTTGCCCTGTACTGATAACTAGTAGGATATAAAAAAGATATTTTATAGAGTAAGTTGGAACTTTTTCCTTTTATCATGATGCAGTAACAAAGTGGGTAGATTGCCTAGGCAAGATGAATTGGGTAAAGACACAAAGCAGGGCTTCCCTTGTTCCCTTTGCTCTTTACCATATCTTTGGAACATTTGGCAATTGGGCTGATAAATATAAATCCTTATGTAACCCATTGGATTGCAAATTGGTTTACTGATAGAGCCAGCTCAAATAAAGTTAATAGCATATTATCCTCCAAGAGACTTATCAACATTGACATACACTAGCTATCTGTTCTGCGATCACTTGTACAGGGAATTCACTTGTCTGATGTGAAAATAAAGACCTTTGTTTCTATCCCAGCAATAATGAGGGGGAGTGCCTCCAGATTTGCTACCAAGTCTAGGAGGTTTAGGATTTTTGGGTGGGTAATGCCTATTTAAGTATTGTTATACTCCTGTGAGGTTCAGTAGAATGTATCCATGGGACTTCCCTGTTGTCATAGATTAAAGGAAATTGTTAAAGGTGACTTCAGGTATTTATATTGGAACAGTTGAAATTCAGATAGACTAAAGGCAGGTATATATACAGTTGTAGGCAGATTTGGGATGATCAGTTGCAACTGACTCCTTCTTTATCATTGATTGGTTTGGGAGGTCAGAACTGTATTATGGACTCATAAAGAGCTTTTCTTGAAAAATATTTAGCGGTAAAAAATGCCATAACTAGAAAATACAAAATAAATATTCTGCCATCCATTGTTAGAAGACATGAAGGCTATAATGAAAGAGATTCAGGATCTAGAATTGGTTGCAGCACTAACAAAATGAATAAAGTGGACATAACGTGTGTGTGTGTGTGCGTATATATATATATATATATATATATATATATATATATATATATATATATATATATATATATACACACACACACACACACATATATATATATATATATATATATATATATATACAGAGAAAAATAGAACAAGATATATATGTGTGTGTGTGTGTGTGTGTGTGTGTGTATGTGTGTGTATATATATATATATATATATATATATATAGAGAGAGAGAGATAGATATAGTTTTGTTTGACTATTTATATAGTATGTTTCAGGAGAGCCTTCCAAACCTTGCTATTTGTTTTTTATGTTTTGGAAGAAATAGTTTATTTTAATGCATGTAACTATGTATATATTTATATTTGTTTTCTATTTGCATGTATAAGACATCACTTATATTTGCTCTGGCTGTAATATTGAATTACCAGACAACTCAATGAGTCCACTTTTGCATTAAAAGGGAAATTACATGTCAAGCTTTTGTAAAAAAAAGCTCATAGTTCTAAAGAAAAACATAAAACCTGAGTGTGCTAAAATCAACTTCAAAATGGCTAATGAAGAACTGAGGAGTGATATCAAATTCTGCAAAACTAATTATGAACTAATATTGCTACATCAGTAACAAATTATCAGAAGATATTTTTAATTCTGTAAAGAACCTAGGGAATAATACCAGGCACTACAATGAGCTTTTCTGTAATGGCTGCACCACTCAGACCCTCTCCAGGACTACAAGCTGTTTCCTGGTTAGTATGAAACACACCTTTCAGCCCTCCTCCTATTTACATTGTTCTATGCTGCCTCTCTATTGACTACATTCCAGAAGCCATGAGAACAGCTGTAATGGTGCACCTCTACAAGGGAAGCCTCACTATGGCCCCCCAGCAGCTATAAACCTATTTGTCTCACCAGCAACATTTCCAAGGAGTTGAGCATATCATCATGGAACTCATCAGCAGGAACATATGAAAACCAAAATCCCTAGACCTCAAATCAATTTAGCTTTGTAAAACGTTGATCATGCCTATTAAACCTGTCTTTTTTGAAAGACTTACAAAACCAGTAAATGAAGATAAATCCATGTAGTCATTTTACCTTGATTTAATTAAGGACTTGGACTCTTTTTCCCAAAATGATATCATTGACAACTAGTGAAACTTAATATAAATCCCTGTGTAATCCATTGGATTGCAAACTGGCTTACTAATATAACCCACTGTACTGAAGATGAGCGATCGCTATCCTCCAAGAGACTTCCTATCAGAGGCATACATTAGCAACCTCTTCTATACTGAATTTACTTCTCTGATGTAAAAACCAATAATAAATGCCTTTGTCTGGCTGGGTTTCAAATGATTGCAGGCTTGGAACTGTCATCATCTCCTATGGGAGATATGTATTCGACAAGAGCACCAAACTCATGATGTCAGGATCATGCTGCAAAGGTAAATGCCAAAACATGTAGTATCTTAGAGTTTGAGCTGGTAACCATTTGAAATTCTGGGACTCGTTAATGCAACTCACCGAATAGCAAAACCTGAATGAGCAAAAATACAAACTTACATATACTAAGACCAAAATTCTTATTTTTCAGAATATTACCATTTCTCTGTGGTATGGTTCATATATATAAGTTTGAAGGGGGGGGGTCTTTCTTCCCTGCAAAAACACCTTTAAAGAGGAAAAGTTGTTGTAAGTTTTCTGCTTTTTTCATCATTCTGAAATTTATTACAAGTCTGTTTGAACAACAGAAATTCACACACGTACCACATGAAAGACACAGCCCTTAAAACAGACACTGTCATTAGTGACATAGGTATCTTCATCGACAATGAACTCTCCTTTGATCACCACATATCCATTTTCATGGGGAAAGCCTTGTACCTCACCTAGCTGATAAGTAAGGGCATCTCCTCATGGCCTAAAGAGATCATGATTTCTCTGTACCGATCTGTCAATAGGCCTGTACTGGAATAGAATGAATTATTTGGCATGTGCCTGCTCAAACACTCAACCCAGCCTTAGAAAAATGCTGTCTTTCCTCACCATAAATTCTCAATAGGAGCTACCTAAGGTACTTAAAGTATCTAGAAGCTCTGTCTCTCTTCTTGGTTTTCTATGGACTCTTTACAAGGCAGCCAATCACTGGTCAACAAAGATGCATATAACCCAACCCTGCTTGACCTACTTGTATATCTGCAAGATCTGTATTAGCAGAAATGCAAGAACAAAGGACCTAAGTCTATATTGCAATGTAATCTGGGCTTGTTGGCATAGCAGATAACGTTGTTCCCAAATAATACCTCTCTTGAAAAGCAAGCTCTCACTTTTTTAAAGAGAAGCACTTTCCTCACTATGTTTAAATCTAAATTAGATGAATGGATGGGAAACCACAAACTTACTTCACGTCTATCCTCCTATCCCTTATGATAGTGGGAGTAAGTAGCTGGGTGTACCAGTGGGATACAGTTGCTTGGCATGAAATGTCTTAACTGTTTTATTGTCTATTAGTAACATATGAATTTATAGAATCTATGAGGGAATCAGACCAGCCTGCATGTTGCATGAGACAATCTGATTTTGCAGAAATGCAAACAGGCCAGAGTCAATCTTCATGTTTCCAAAAATAGCAGTGTGCAAATGGAAACATGCTGGGGGTGCAAGCAATAACAATATAATTCAGCTAAGTAAAGCCTTCTAGTTCCAGTCCAGCCTATAACAGGCTATGCATGGAAGGGGTTTTAATTTGTGCTGCATACAAAACGGAGTGTATCTTATGCTTGCATAAGGGGACCATGGAGCATTCTCAGTAGAAACAAACATGCAGAGGAGTATTGCAGTGAGCACTTTTAACTATTCCGACAGGGGAGGTGCAGCATGCATTGTGCACTTGATAGAAGATTAGTACACAGCACAATATGATCGCCTACAGTGATACAGTACTTTCCTTAATTCCCACAGCCATAACTTTGGTTTGTCATTGTTTCTTTTGTGTGATATATGCACCATATCCTCCAAATGATAAATATTATTGCAAAAATATCATGAGCTACTTGGGATTTTTCAAAACTCCTACAACATTTTGACATTAATTACAGATAAGAAAATCAGTGCATGTGGATTGTTTATTTGTTTTTATTTGAAAAACACATGGAAATATGATAGTAGTGTTTTAGATCTCAGTTTCTCCTTCTTTCTATGTGAAGCATGTCAGCTAGTTTATTAATTGAGTTAATGCTGTTGTATAAACCTGTTTAAAAATGCTCTTGCACACAGTAGGAATAAGGCTATGCAATCTAAAGGGAGAAGAAGTGCATCATCCATGTTCAAACCTCTAAAGGAATGTCCACCTTCATCTACTGCAAAGGGGTCCTGACGAGAAGTACAAGATCCAGAACTTCGAGTTTCACAAAATGAAAAAAATAAAGCGCTATTTTGAAAATATGATGAATGGCAGAACTCACTTTTAATACCTTTAATGCTTTTTGGGGGTGACAAGCTTCCTAACATGGGGGTTGTATCCCAAATCTACTGATATTTATATGTACTATATCTAAAATTACTAAAGAAGAAGACTAACAGAAGCCTCAGCATGGAGGAGGACAGGAAGAAGGAAAGAGAGAAGTTGGAGAAAATGTTTTTTGATATGAAGCTTCAGAATGTAAACAAAGATTCTTGTGTGGCACATGCTACAAATGAGCACGGTTTAGTTATCTCCCTGGAGAAGGAAGCAAGCAAGTCTAATTAAGTGGTTTAGGTAACAGAACTGGTGCCAGGAGGGATTGTAGATGATGTTCTGTTAAAAAATAATTGAGCAGGATGATCCAGGAGACAATTCTGCTGTTTCATATGGTGAGATGGCAGATATTTTTTTCAGAAGTGTTAACGATGGTAATGTAGAAAAGAAATCAGGTAATGTGGCAACAGAAAATGCAGCAGTTAAAAATGTGTGCAAATGTGACAGAAAGTAAAAGTGGAACTCAGCAACAAACTGATAAGGAGTCTGGTTTTGTGGCAACAGATAATGCAGTAAGTAAAACATATGCAGCAGTGATAGCAGGCACAAAAGGAGACCGGCAACAAATTGCAAGTAAAACTTTTGCTTTAAAAAGAACAGGAGGCCAAATGTGCGAATAAGAACAAAAAATGAGACTGTAATAGACAGATATTATGTACAGGCTAGTTTGGTAACTGTTTTGGGTTTTAAAGCTCAAGAAATCCATTCTTTTATGTATATTGGGGCAACAACATTTTATTACTTAATGTTTGAAACTGATAGACTAATAATGAAACTTCTGGAACTGTGTAACAAAAAGGGCATTTATCCTCGGAACACTTATTTGTTTTCTAGTAGTAACTTAAATACTAAAAAAATGTTACTTTGCAGTTTAGAAATGATGAACTGAAAGAAGAAGACATTAAAAATGCATGCAGGCTCTGTGTGAAATTGTTGATAATATTGTGAAAGTTAGAGATGAGATGAGCTTATGGAAAGGAGAAGGAAGGGTGGAAGCTATTTTGAAAACGAAAAAAAAAAAACATGGTGAAACACTTGCCGACTGTTATTATTGTGGTTGGTCATAGAAGGTCATTAAGATATGCTGGCCAGCTTAAATCATGTTTCTTTAGTGGGGACTTTTTTCATTTAATTAATGATTGTGGCAAGGTGAAATGTAACCAGTGTGGACATACAGGGCATTCAGCAATAAGGTATGTGCCTGAATGCATGTTGTTTAAAAAGGGACACTTTGGGATGGGATGTCAAGAGCAAACAGTAGGTAATGAAAAATGAAAAAGTAAGGGAAAGGGAAGGAAACATACATAAGGCAAGACAACACAAGGATGGGAGAAATGGTGAACTAAGTGAAGACGAAACCATGGAAGAAGAAAAAGTATGGGGGGGTGAGGAAAGAGAGTGCATGCAGGAAGAGCGGTCGGGAGACAGGATTTATACTAATATTTGTTTTAAAGTTCTAGCCACTGAAAAATCTGATTCTGAGGAGCAAGGATTATTTGTGCATAAATCTAGGAAAAAATATTCAGTTAGGGAAAGAGTAAAAATAAGGACTCAGAAATGTAAAAATATTTCCCTAAACTTAAAAAGAAAGAAAAGCGACAGTTTTAGAGTGCTTTCAGTAAATTTAACACTATTATAAACCTTGTAAGAAGGATAGGGATACTGGAATGGTGTGCTAAATGCATTGAGGATGTTATTCTGCTAGATGATGTGAGATTCCTGAGAAGTGAGGAAAGACTGCAAACAGAAAAATTGTGGGGTGGGAATATAATATGGAACTTAGGAAGTGAACGTTGTTCTGGAGTGGCTGTGTTGTGTAAAAAAGCAGTGAAAATACTAAATGTAGTGTTGGTAAAGATGGAAATGTTAACTGCTGTGTATATGAGGTACAGAGGACATGTTTATAGAATTATAGCATTATATGTATGCATAACTAGCAAGGAAAGAGACAATCTGGGCTGGATTAATGAACAACTTATTTCCACACTGCTTCAAAGCATGAGAAACTGGCTTGCATGCAAATGAACCTACCCAGTATGGCAGAGTCATTCAGGAAGAGATAAGGTAACCGTGTAGAGATGGTGTACTCCTTGGCTATGAACACCAAAACCTACTGGAATACAGCCACCATCACACTTAAAAAAAAGCAAGGTTAAGGGCTGCAGCTGTTCTCTTGCATGTCTACTGTATATGCAACAGACTCAAATATACGCTTCTGATGCTGCAGATAGATCTTGTCCAAGGAAAAGAATGGTGTTTAGACCCTGTTTAACACATCATGTACTGCATGATATTGAAATAGTAGAGTGATACAGGGTTCATAGGGAAACACTACAGGAAATCTGCAACCTCAGCCACCCCCACCTCAGACCCAGGGGAAATCAAGGGGAACCTATACCAATGGAAGCTAAGGTATGTGCTGTTTTAAGGATATTAGCAACTGGTACATTCCGGAGAACCAAGTGAGATATACTAGAGGTGTCACTTGCCTCAGCTTCCAGAATATTTCACCAAAATCTAAATGCTAGCTACAATATGCAAGGGGGTACATCTATGTTCCATGCACAACAGAGGAGAGAGCAAGAACAATGCAGGAATTATATGCTGTAGCACGCTTCCCTGAAGTCTTGGAGGCCATAAACTGCACTCACATAGAAATAAAAGCCCCATCTGATGAACAGGAAAGGACATATATCAACAGGAAGGGGTTCCACTCAATCAACTGCCAGGTTGTCTGTAATACCAGAGGGATAATCCTCATTGTCTATGCAGGCAGCTTAGGTAGTTATCATGACTCACACATATGGCATACTTCATGGCTTTACACAATGTTTGCTAGGGGTGATATCCCAGAAGGCAATCTACTAGGTGATGAAGATTATGCACTGGAACTGTGGCTCGTGACACCCATCAGAAATGTACACACACCCACAGAAGAAGGATACAATGATGCCTATGCTCAAACTAGAAATATCATGGAGCATGTGTTTGGCATGCTGAAGTAACGTTTCCTCTGTCTAGACACGTTGGGGAGGATGCTTTGCAGTACAATCCAGGCACCTGTGTAGAAATTCTCACAGTCTGTGCCATGTTGCACAATATCATCTTGAGGAAACAGCTGTAACAAGGACAGTAAGGGCCAGGACCACACAAGTCTGGACCACATGCAGGGTCAGCACCTCTAGCATACACAGATAAAGATTCTGAGGAAGAACATCCAGCTTCAGAGGGAGCCCACAGATGTAGCATGCACAATATGCCCTTGCCCTGGCTAGCAGGCAACAGATGGCACACACGCTCACTACCTAAGACTCAAAAGTCAACACACACAATATACAATATACAAGAGGCAAATGATAGCACACATACTCACCAGTGAAAGAATAAACATAACAACCTAAGCAAATATTAAAATTGATGCCATCCGATGTTCACAAACACTACTTATCCATGTAATATCTGTTTACGGATAGCATCAGAGACAGCCAAAAAGCGCATGACTCCTAACTGCAGTAGTGTTAAGGTAAGTGTGGAACCTGTAGTACACAAATAAATGTGTAAAAAGATGCACTACCTGCATACTGTCAGTCTTGTACCTATCCACTCTGTGCATCACACATATATGGAACCCTAAGTCAAACAGAAATTAACAAAGCCCATAGCACAGTCATCATCATTCTCACAGGGTGGGGGTGCAGTAAGAACTGTCATTTGTGCAGTATAGCAGCAGTAAAATATCAAAATTGCATAGATCACAATTTTTTTCATTACATATTGAAATATATTCCACATATGAATATGTAAGAAGTGGGTGCAGAGGGCAACATAACTTATGAAATAATGCATTGTGATATGTAGCAGTATCTCTGCCAAGTAACTATTAACAAAGCTCTGTCTGTATACACTCAGGCTCCCCTCCTTCCACTTCCATAGCTACATTATTACCTTTCTATAGTGCAGATTCAGACATCTGAGCACTGTAAAGATGCAAATGAGGTGTGAAATCATTGACATTCCTGAATACAAAAAAATCACTTGGTGTAGAGGACGTAAATATGGTGTAGGTAGCTACTTGATTGCATGCACACATCCTATGATGATGGGGAAGAGAAATAATCATTAGCTGCTAATAACTTGCAGCTGTTTCTGATTGCTCTAACAACAATTAACAAGAAATACTGAAGTGACTGTTTTCTCTGAAGTGTTTATGTCATGAAAAGTAGACTTACAATAAGGTGCAAACACTTTGAGAGCTATGAGAACAACCTTAACAACACTGACATCCTTGTAGTAAGTGTACACTGCCCATCATCTGCTAAAAATATGTCTGAAATGCTGATCATCTATATTATAAATTGAACAAAGATGCAAATAAATGGCCATGATATTGCATTTCTCTAGTTATGCTGATAAGAGGGGAAGATGGTCAGAAAATAAAGAGAAATAGTAGCTGGCAGTGTTGGCAACCTGATATTAAAATTATATGGACCATTATTACTGTAAAATATTATAGCAATAACCAACACCTGGGTGTGGGTAATGCTGGATTTACCCACGGTTGGTGTGGTTTGATCACGAGGGTGAAGCCCGAGTGGCCAAAAAAAGCCAACCATGGGTAAATCCAGCATTACCCACACTCAGAAGTGGGTTATTGCTATTATACAATGACATTATTTAAGAAAAAAATAATTACTTTTCTTAAATAATGGCATTGTATAATGCCTCCTTGCTGCCCTTCCACAGCTGTCTGGTATTCTGCGGCAGTTCTGATGTACTGAGCATGTGTATGCCCACGCAGTACATCAGAGCTGTGGGCAAAAGCAACGGAGGAAGCAAGATCTCCGTTGCTTTTTACAAACTGTTTTGCTATGTTAAATGGGTTTAACATAGCGAGACAGCTTTAAAAAAAGCAACGGAGAATCTCTGTTGCTTTTTTTAAGGCTGTCTCGCTATGTTAAACCCATTTAATATAGCGAGACAGTTTTGAAAAAAAGCAATGGAGGAAGTAAGCTCTCCGTTGCTTTTTACAAACTGTCTCACTATGTTAAAGGAATTTAACATAGCGAGACAGCTTTAAAAAAAGCAATGGAGAATCTCTGTTGCTTTTTTTAAAGCTGTCTCGTTATGTTAAACTGTGGCAGAAGTTATAAATGCAGTTTCTTTGGATCTTTTACACAGTTTTTATCGGGTTCAAATCCATTCAGTGTGAAGGGACTGTGGAAATCATTACTCCCGATATAGGAATCACTGCCATCATAACTTCGTGTGCTTTTAATTACTATTTTTCCCTTGTGTACTTACTCTCTGCTCAGTGTTACACAAAAAAGCATACCTGCTTAAGGAAAACAGTTAAAAAATGTTATTTGGGCAGCCTTCTGTAGTGCAAAGAGTCTTAGCAGTGATGCATGGCCATCAGCTCTCTAGATAGTTCTTAGTGGGGAAAATCCGCTTGTGAACCTAGCTTTCTCTATGGTATAAGTTATAAGTGCAGTGTCTTTAGAAACATCACACAGGTGATCCAGGATTCAAATCCAGATAACACTTTAAAAAAAATAGGGTGTCAGAATACAATTTCTAATAGCACTTTGATTAGGAATGTAACACTACATATAAATAGCTATCATAATTATGTTTATTACAAAAAAATGTCTCATTAATGGTTTGATAAATACATTTTCTAAGTTATCTGTCTCATAAATAATTTACTTATGAAACACCGTTGACTGTGTGTGTAATTGTTTAAGCCAAATAATTATGAAAATGAATTAAAAATGTACTTTCATATCTATGATGGACAGAATACTTAAATTAAAATCATCTTCTCTCCTGAAATAGTCAGTTCATAGGATCATAGGAGATTACTAGGCTATCGAGCCAAAGGTCATTTTAATCCTAGCCATTTCTTTCTAATGTAATACCATAGAAATGCTAGTGAATACCTAAGATTACAGCCCATGTTCAGGAAGGTTGTGGGTGCTAACCCTAGTAAGAATTTATGATGCCCCATCCACTAGTCCAGGTTCCTCTTGAACAGTGACATAGAAGTGCTCTGCTTCACATGAAGGGGCTTACATTCAGTTTGCTAAGTTTATCAGTAATGCCTGAGTATGGGATTGTGTCAAAAGCCTTTGCTATGTTGAAGTATGCTGTGTGCACATATTTGCCTTCATCAATGGCCTTGGTCACACTTTCAAAGAAATGCACCAGATTTATCAGGTAGGATCCGCCCTTCATGAAGCCGATCGGATAGAATCCAGGGTTTAGAGGTCACCTATGTCTTTAATTATGAGGTCCATAATGATATGTTCCCTGGCCTTACAGATGAGGCTGGTCAGACTTATGGGTCTGTAATTCCCAAGGTCTGTTGCTAGGCCACCTTTGTGGAGGGGAATAACTGCAGCTGTTCTCCATTATGCAGAAACAAAGCCTATGGTTAGGCTACGATTGAAAAGGGTACTTAGTGGTGAAGGTAGTTCATGTTTTAGTTTGTTTAGAAGACAGCCTGGGATTTTGTCTGGTCCTATTGAGGCTATGTTTATTGTGTTGGAAAATGCTTTGAGGACCTGCTCTTCAGATATGTAGGGTAGGGGAGGGAATTTGGGGGAAGGTTTGTTGTAAATTTGGCGGTGATAATGGAGTGAAATTGTTGCCATACCTATCAATTACCAGGTTTGCTATCTCTGTGGGGTCAGTGTGTGTGATACCATTGGCCACTAATTTTGCATCTGCTTGAGTCCTTCCCTTTAGGTTACATATGTAGCTGCAAAAGGCCTTATGGTTATCCTTGGCTGTACTTGCTATGTTTCTGTCAAAGGAGCCCTTGGAGGATTTGACAAGTTGTCTTATTTGCCAGTTGAGGCTGAGGAGGGTGCTTTTCCATTGCCTTGCCTTTGTTTTCTTGGACAGCAACATTCTGTATGTATTGTAAAGTCTGTTGATACTGGATGTCCACCATGGCAGCTTGTTTTTACTTGGGGGTCTTGCTTTGATTTTTTCTGATACAGCCGAGTTTATACATTTATGCAAGTGACTGTACAGGGCTTTAGTGTAAGCTTGGGCATAGTTACCACTTCCAGCTTAGGGAGGGGCTTAGAATGCATTTATACTCTCACCTAGGAGGATATAGTTTGCCTTGCTGAAGTTTTTTAGTCAATTTCATCCTTTGTGGTTCTGGAGTTAGTGCCAGCTCGAAGGTGACTGATTTGTGATCATTTTTAACTACAGTGCACCTGTTTGACATGTTGGTGAGGACCAGATTTAGAATGTTTGTTGCCCTTGTCAGGGTATGGGCAATTTTTTTCAGGATATTTCAATTAACAAAGTCAAGGAAATTTTTCACTAGCAAGTTAAGGCTATCATAGGTTATCCATTTGATGATGGGATAATTGAAATCCCCCATGACCAGTGTGTTTGGTAAAATTTGGATTGTCTCCAGTTTGGACAAATAGGCCTCATGGGTGTCGTGACCCATGGAGAGAGATCTATAACTGGTTATGACTGGAATGGGTGTCTTATTAACCGTAACTTGGACCTGGAGAAACTCCATGGAGTTGTCTAGTATAACTAGACATGAGGTGAATTTATCTCTAATATAGATTGAAACATGGCCTCCATTGGTCTTCATGCGTTCATTTTGCAGTCTAAAGATGTGAAAGGCATTGTAGCCTTGCAAGGCCTGGGTACACTCTGAGGCCTTGAAACAAGTTTCTGTGACTGCAGACATCTACATCTTCTAGTGGTAGAAGTGCTTCCAGGGAGTTAAGTTTTTGGTTTAAGTTCCTAGTATTTAGCAGCATGGCCCTTATTTTGCTCTGAGTGGTTAATTTCACATCAGAAAAGTTGTTTTTGAGACCTTCCCTAAAAAAGGCACTATGGGGAGGCAAGAGCCTTTGCCAGCAGCAGAAAGCCTAGAGGTGCCAGCTGCAAACCATCTCTGGCAAAGCAGAGAGGTTTGTTGACTATGGCTTCCCAGGCTGACAGGAACTGGATCTCGTTTAAACGACACCAAAAACTGAGCCAGTTATTGAAATAAATCATTTTTTTGTGTATACTGTGGTATCATTCTAGGTGAGGGTAGTATGTTTTGCAAGGACATTCCTGCCTAGAACACATACTCAGAGAGTTCAACCAGTCTCTCTTCATATAGTCCAGTGAAGTAAGTCTCAGGTCATTCACATCAACATGAACTATGACAGAGTCATAACGGCACTTGCTGCTGAGAGACCTGAGTGCATGGTTGATTTGAGGAATCCTGGCACCAGATAGGCAACTGACTATGACTTTCTCTTTGTCCAGCCTGGTGAGTGGGACATCCGTGTGTCTCACTACTGAGTCGCCAATGATGAGAAAACTTGTTTTTTGAGTGTTACACCTTATGGGCTTGGTGGATGAGACACTGGTGTTGCTTGTGTGTCATGGGAGCTGTGAGGACTGTGTTAGCTGTAGCAGTCTGTGTTTTGGAGGTCTCTGGTGTTTCAGTACATTTTTCAAGAGAACCTCTAAGTATGTGTATTTATGTATTTGATGCATACTATATGTATGAGTAGTGGTATGTGTATGAGTAGTGGTACTATGTGCATATGTAGCGGTGGGTGAGTTGGCAACCTTCTCCATGTTACTGTTTTGAGAGAGAGAGAGAGCATGGATTCTAGATTCTTGGTGTAAATACATCTCTTGCACTCTGTACTAGAGTATGTCATTAGGAGAGGGTTATCTGTGTACATGCAGCAATTGCTGCACTGCCTCAAGACACCCCAGTCAACAAGATTGGCAGAAGAAACAAGGGTAGTCCAACTGTCCATAATGTTAGGTTGAAAACTGTTGTCACTAGGGTGGCTTTTCAAAATTGATCACAGAGGAGCTCAGTGGATGGATATTTCTACCTGGGTTTTATGGAAAATTTGTTGAATTTAACTGTCCAGCTTTGGTGCACAATTGTGCAGCAGTGGGTGGTGCTGTGCAATGTGCAAGCAAGCAGAAACCTGCTCAAATGCAAGGCCTAAATACCAGAACCTAAAAACTTGAAAAGAAAAACTGAAACGATTGCAAACGATCAATGAAGATGCTTATTCCAAGCCTTAGACAGGCCTCGCTTTACCAGACAGGCCCCAATCAGCACAAACATGGCTGAAAATTAATTCTCCTGTAGCACCTTGCTTGAAACATATGAATTGCTTATTCCTTAGGTTTAATTCCCATGTTGGTCAATTAACCTTGTACAGTGTATAATTCCAGAAAGTTATGTGCAAAGTCATTCTATTTAACCTAAAAAACACCAAGGATAACAACCCAAGCCATTGAGGCTGTCAGTGTTGACCATCTGAAAAAGTGTGAATATGTTCAGCATCACACATGGCAACTCTCTCTGCCATGTCTTACATCTTCATCGCTGCTTGATAAAGCAACTTCTGCCTTGTATACAAGTGCCTCTTTGTGCTTACCATTGTGCAAATGCAGTTGGCATGGTTGTGTGTGTTTGTGCACTAGCCTTTAAATGTGAGATTGGAATTTGGCACCAGTTCATCTTGAAACTTGCTGCTTGACTTCTGCAGGCATGACTGGTGTTGGAGATGATGGTGCTAAATTTAGGGCATGGGAGTGGGGTTTCAAGGAGTTCAGCATTTTTGTGGTACTCCTCATGAAGTGCTACAGTTATAGGGTACAGAAGGGGGACTACACTGGGTTTCAGTATAAGACAGAGGCTTGGAACAGGGTAACCAAGGCTGTCTCCAGGGCAAATGGCATCCCACGCACCAGAGTGAATTGCCATCCCCACTATAGTGACCTGAAATGGTACAAGAAGGACCTCCTTAGCTGATGGCCAGATAAGTTTAGGACTGCTGACATCCCACAGTTGTGTAAGTATACTGAGCTATCTGTATTAAATGATATAGAATACAGTACCCAGCCAAGACTGTTATTCAATATGCTTTCCTGTCCTCGTCTGTTTTGTACAGCTGCTGAAGACATTGCAGTAAATCATGAGGCACACCAAGAGAGGTTAACTCAACTCAGAGGCACAGGGTACATATGAATCAGGTCTTAATCTAAGCATAATAACTATTGTATTTGTATCAAATATGGGAATACAGTACTAGTGTTATTACTGATATCTTAGCAGTACGGTTGATTAATGGTATAATAGAGTAAGACCTTCCCATCATACCTGGCTGTGGCAAAGGTGCATAGATTGGGTAATCATAACTGTTCACTTTCTGAAATTCTATAGTCATATTATGTTCCATGGATCTAATTTTCTCTCTCTCTTTATTGTCTCGCCCCCACCCCTTCGCTCTCACGCTCTCTCTTTTTTTTTTTTTGTGGAGGGAATATTTTATATGTCTAGAAGATGTTCCTTACATGCAGCATAGAGAGGTAAACTGACCACTGCAAATCAGCCCACTGTCCCTCCACAGATTGCAGTACCAATACCCAGCACTTCTGGGTCTTATGCTGTCAGCACTATCTCCACAACCCCTGGCCTACCTAGCCCATCCACATCAGGTGGCTCTACCCTGGCAGCTGGTGCACTGGTACCCTCCAGGATGATTATTAGTGCAGGCCATGATTTTGTCACTTGCTAAGAGCTTGACAGGGCTGATCTGATGTCGAGTATTATGGAAAGGGACCCCAGTGCCCAAATTGGCTGTCTCAAAAAGGTGCTTTGTCATGTTGAGAGGACTATGCTATATTGACCATTAACACAAGAATCTCAGACAGGAGACAGTGATGACAGTTCTGAGGGTAAAGACTATATTTTCACTATTCTCAGGCTTGATGTGAGTGTGCCTCAGATGCCTCCTACCCATCCCCAGTCATGGTGTCCTCCAACCTTTTGTGTCCATCACCATCCATGTCTGTCTAGCTTGTCTTGTATGTCTGCACCTGATTCCTCACCTAGCCTTCCTATCCAACCCTCATATTCCCAAGCATCTTTCCCAACATTCCTCTCTCTTTGCAAGAAAAAAAATGGGTACCTGTCCCTCAAAAAATAATGACCCATACATAGCCTCAGTCCCCAAATCAGCCATGCTGAAAAGATGCTTTGTCACATTGCTAAGAAGATGCCAAGTTGAGCATGAGCACTGACACAGGAAACTGATACAGGAGAAAGTGATGACAAGTCTGAGGGTGAGGACTAGATTCTCACTGTTCTCAGGCTTGATGTGGTTGCTCCTCCAAAGTCCCCTACCTATCTCCAGTCATGGTGTCCCCCAACCTTTTGTGTCTTGACACTCACATTACTAAGTGCCGTCCCCAAAATTCCTCTCTCTTTGAAAGAAAAAAAAACTAAAACATAGACACCTGTCCCACAAAAAGAAAAAAAAATAATGACTCATACATAGCTCTTTACTTCACCTATGTGTCTTGATGACACACTTTATTTGGTACAACTGGCTGTATGGCATTATTCTATTGTTCTGTTGTTGTCACCTATGCTTGATGTGGTGACAGTCCAAAATCAGCAAGTTCTGGCTACACTTCTACATTTATGTTGTGAAGAAATGGATAATTATAGTTCTCTCCCACTACCTTCCTGCAAAATCTTCTATACTTTCCCTTGTGTCATCCCCTCTGCTTGCCCTCCCCCTCCCCATTATATCACTTTTCCATCAGCCCTAAACCCCACTTTCACACATTTAATCTGGTCAAAAAATAGAATTATAGACAACACACTTGGCCAGAAGTGGCCCAAAAGAAAGTCTCCACTTTTTGACGTCATCCTTTGCATGGAGTTTGATATTGCACACCAGTGCTGAGTAACTGTAAATGGCTGTTCATGTCCTCTGGCAAAACCTAGTCAGTTGTTGCCATCACCCACAGTAGTCCAGATATCATCACACAAAAGTGATAAAACATGATGTGCTTTTGGAATACATAAAGGCAGAGTACAGGCCATACTTTGCAACAGGGTAACAGTTCTTTGACTATGGATGTAGCAAAGTGCAACTTCTTCTGTGGAGTGTTGAGATAAATCACTTGTCTGAAGATTCCTTTTTGGCCATAGCATCAAGGGTTCAAGTCCAAATGTATGTCACATTATTTCTTACTGTGAAGTTATACTTATATGATATCTTTAACGACATACAGCTAAAATGCTATCCATCAACAAATTTTCATGAACCAGTTTTGAATAGAATTGCAAAAAAGCATTTGCAAACACATTCACACACATAAGGACAAATTATTAAACCACCCTTACCCTACCCATGTCAGCATCAATCTTTGCCTGTCCTACAGCTTCTTCACCACCACAGCCATTACTTACTGGGGCATTAAGTATTGCTTGGTACTGACAGGTAATATTGCCCATGCATGAGCACATACCATAGCTAACATTAGAAACATTCATTTTTGCTTACATACCATTATCATAACCTTATGATCAATGATTGAATGATTCATTGCCATCCTGTCTTTCACAACTATGCGTGTGTTTCATGTACAGAAGACAGGTAGGTATATGTCACTGTCAGTTCTGCAGTATACTTTAATGACAGCATAACTGACATAAGTCAGCAGTATGTATGGTTTAGTGAGCATAACATTGACCTAACCATTATATATCAACAAATATGGATTTGCACAAAACCTTCAACATCACAATATCATCTCTGACACAGAATGAGATGCTAATCCTATCTAAACTGCACTGTCAGATTATAAAGTCATATTTCTGCAGTGGCGCTTGGTTAAGTATTGTGTCCTCTAGCTTGCATAGATAGATAGGTAGAGTACTCTAGTCTCATGACATGTGTTTCTGTGTGCATATGGCATTGTGCAGGTATGATCTGAACTAATGCTGTCCACGGTAGTTAATTTTAAACCTCAGGGTGAGTCAACATTAATTTCAGACCCTTCATGCAATATTATCTTTTCAGCTGAACCACATAGATGCCATCATGTATAAAGTGCACTCTCACACTGTATAAATTAGACTTATGTGGTAGCACTTGCATTAACTACAGTGTCCTCTAGACTGTTTAGTTAGATAGGTAGGGGGTTCTAATCTTATGGCATTCAACTTGTGTGTGTATGACATTATGCAGATATGACCTGAGCTACTGCAGTCCACAACTGAGTAGTAGTCTGAAGTT
Source organism: Protopterus annectens (assembly GCF_019279795.1). Classification (NCBI taxonomy): domain Eukaryota; kingdom Metazoa; phylum Chordata; order Ceratodontiformes; family Protopteridae; genus Protopterus; species Protopterus annectens. The sequence continues at coordinate 1,374,973,303 of NC_056731.1, forward strand.
ATTTTTTCACCTCAGGGTGACTGCTCATCAATTTCAGACCCTTCTTGTAACACCATCTTCTTTGCTAAACTGCACAGATGCCATCCTGATAAAGTGCACTCTCACATTGTATAAGTCAGGCATTTGTAGTAGTGCTTGCCTTACGTACTGTGTCCTCTAGATAGGTGGGAGATTTGGATCTCACAGCAGTCAACTTGTGTGTCTGTGCATGTATGGAATTGTGTAAACATAACCATAACTACTGCTGACTTTATTAAAATATTAGCCTGGTGTTAATTTTACACTGCAAGATGTGTCCAATCAATGTTAGACCCTTCTGACAATCTCATCCTGCCAGCAACACAATGCTGATGTTATCCTCTGTAAAGTGCACTCACACTATATGAGTCAGACTTCTGTGGTGGCACTTGTGTTAAGTACTGTGTCCTCTGGATTTCATAGCTATATATCTAGTGGGTTCTAATCTCATAGTAATCAACTCGTGTGCATATGAAGTTGTGTAAATATGACCTTAACTATTGCTGGCCTTATTAAAATAGTAGTATGTCCACATCAATGTCCAACCCTTCTCCCAATATCATCTACTCAGCAACACAATGCTGAGGTCATCCTCTATAAACTAAAAACAAATGACAAATGGTACTCCACAAGAAACTTGAAATAAAATAAATCACCAGAAAGAAAACACACCGCACTACAGTAGCCCCATTAACTACTAACACAACACAGTGCAATTAAAAGAATACATGTTAACACCTTAACTGTTTAGCTAAATGCTTTCATTTGTTTTTAATAAGAACGTCATCAGAACTAAAAACAGTCCAATCACATGATTTAAAAAGTTCTTTTAAAATTAATCCCATGACATAAGTAAAAATAACATTGCTTCTTAAAGTGATATCTATAAATAGAAAATTGTTTAATCAATAAACGAACTATTTATAAATGGATAAACTAATATATACAAATTAATTAACTATACAAAGCTTATACATTCTGTGACTTCAGGCAACCCTTGATATTAACACTTTCATTTAAACCAGGAAACTTATCTGCCTACAAATAGATCTGCCAATTAATTTTTTTAACTTTAAAAAAATTGTTGATATCACCACTAAAAGGACTGTGTGATGAAATCAACCACAAAAATACAAATTTTCTGAAGTTAATACAAACAGATGAGTGTGTAGTCAATGCATTTGACAAATCTTTATTTATGACAAACAAATGCTCATATATTTTCTTAGATAACATTATATTCATTTTTACCTACATAAAAACACTCACATGATTTACAAGTGGCCAAATAAACTATGAAAGCAGAATTACACTGTCAGAAAAATATGTATTAATGTGTGTGCTTAATGCTAATTAGAAACTAAATGAGTTAACAAGTTTTTCATTCTATTTTATATGCACTATTTTATATACAGCTTAGTTTTATATGAGACTAAAAAATGCTTTTGAAACTGCAGTGTGCTTTCTGAAACTTGCAAGATGCCCTCTGACCTAGTAACTGCTAGCACAGCAAAATTCATGTTTATGCCTTTTGGAAATGTACTTGAGAAGCAGGTGATTATCTGCTAGGTCAGGAAGCAATGAATGAACAATGCCATATTCTATAATGTAATGATTTTGAACAATTAGCTCTGTTCGAAGTATGAGAACACGCACAGCTGCAGAAGGAAGAGATAAAGCAGACAAAGGACTGTTGGAAAAATGACCTGCAATCTATACTTGCTTTGTGCTCAGATTAGCCATAGTACCTTGAATGGTAACATTGCATATATCTAACCGGTGGTAGCCAAGGCCATGCTGTTTTTCTTAGGAAGTTTCTCACAAAAATTGATAGTACAAGCAGAATTTTACAGAAACAATCACTATGAAATGATGATGTTAAAACTTGTGATTTACTATGTCAGCTTGGTAGGCAATGTCTTATTAGAAAATGTATAAAAATGCTTGCATTTCTTGATACTAGTCAGACAAACTCTGTATTGGCACGTTTTTGTCTCCTTGCTGCAAGATTAAAGTGCCTTAACCTGAACCTACCGTGTATTGATAATTTTTAAAGTATATTTTTCCTTTGACAGTTTGGTCCTTCGAGCAGGATACTATATCTCTCACTCTAGCTTAGGTCAGAATTGGGCCCAATGGCATGAACCCGTACGGAGAAGAGGCCACATTGGTTCTTCTGCTTTGAAAGACCTCCGACTGAATTGTCGTTCAAAAGAGGCCAGCCACTGTTTCTGATCTGTGATTGGAGGACGAGTCAACGTTCTGGTGGGATCAAGACACGGAGGCTCAGGTAAGGAGGAATTTACCTTTTTCTGTTTTAGATCAGGGACTTGTTACCGTATTTTTGTTTTTGTCAGGGAGATTTTCATGTGCAGATCAGGGACAAAAAAGATTGCTGTCTTGTCATAGATCAGGGAAACAGAATAGGTAGGCAGTTATTCTAGATAAACTGTGAAAAAGTGTAAGTCATGGTACAACATGATAAAAAGGGTTACGTAACAATTTCTAGCTTAGCTAAGGCAACATGGGAAATCAGTGCACAAAAGGTTCCCGAGACCCGCCCTTAACCGAAGACGTGAAATATATGCAATTAAAGCATGCCGATAATGTTAGATATTATACAAAATGGGTTAATAAATACAAATTTAATGGCAATTTAAATAAACCTTCACTTATTAAACTTGTTAGACAACTTAAAACAAACACGAAAGGTCAGCTAAAAAAGCAACAACAATTAGGAGTCCCAAAGGCACACAGGTGGCTTGAGGAAGCAAACCGCAGGGAACAAAAGATTAAAAATTCAAAAGCAATGTTTTTAGATAAAGAAGACAATAACTTGGTAATAGAAACAGCCCCTCCGCCCCCTCCACTTCCCTTACCAGAATATGAAGCGAGTGGACAAGCTGATCCACCTCCGCTATACCCAGCTGTTCCTGCAAAACCAAAGCCTTTTGTCAGAGATCCTATTGAGACCAGGTCTCGAACACGCAATTTAAGAGGGGATATTGAATTGTATGAAATGAATAAAAATTCACAAGCTATGAGTGAAGAAGAAATATGTCCACTCATAGAAGTACCAAATCCGCAGGCAGGACAGGCAAGACAGGCAGGACAGGACCCAAATCTTCTAGTATATAGACCGTGGACACCGGAAGACATCCGGAAAGCCACAGAGGGAATTCCCCATCCAAAAGTTAATTTTAGAAAATTCTTAGAAGACTTAAAGGGCATGAGGTTAAGTTACCATTTGAATGGAGAGGAAGTAGAGAAAGTAGTCAGACAAATCATAGGTCCAGATTGGCACATGATCTGTGGCAACTGGAATCCCCATGACGCAGAGCTTAGACCACTCCCACATAGTAACGCAGAACTGGACAACAGAGTGAAAGGTCTGACAGACTGAATCTCTGAGAAGTGGAAGCCTAGGGCTTATTGGACTTGCATTAATCAATGCATACAACAAGAAGGTGAAACTGTTGATAGATATTATGCCAGATTATTAGAATGTTTTAATAACCATTGTGGAATGCAGGTACCTGAAGGCCAAACACATGATTCCCCATATGAGCAGCAGCTAAAGAATGCATTTTTGAAAGGCAGTATTGCACCCATTAGCAGCTTTATTACAAAGCACATGGTAGATCATCATACAAGTAGATTACAGTCATTACTTGAATATGCAAGACATGCCGAAAGGCATTTTAACAGCAAAAAGAAAAAGAAAACTCAAGTATTTGCAGTAGAAGAGGGATCAGAAGTCTTTGTCGTACAAACTGGGAAGAAGGGTAAGAAAAATGCCCAGGGAAACAAACAATCTGATAAACGATCAGAAGCACTTTGAAGAGAGAAAGAAAAGGGGTGAATGTTTTAAATGCGGGAAAAAGGAACATTTAGCAAGGGATTGCAGGCAAAATAAAAAGGTAACCACAGAAGACAAGGAGGGTGAGGACTGACTATATGATAGTCAAGAATCACTGGAAAGGAATAAACAAGAAAAGGCAAGTCCAAATGTGATAGAAGGGGTAGAGGACATGATAGAAGAGGTAGAGGATGTGCATGAAATCACAGATAATAAAGAAAATGAAATTTTGGACTTAGCATTATTGAGCCTAGAGCTCTACTTAGCAGACACAAAACCGGAAGTTACACTTCTGGTAGAGGGGAGGGAAGTTAAATTCCTGTGTGACTCAGGGGCTTCACGGACCCTGATACATCCTTCCAAACTACCAGAAAATTCAGAATCACTTGACTACATATTAGTGAAAGCAGCTAATAGACAGCTGTTTCAGGAGTCACTCTCCCACAACATAGCAATAACTGACCCAGTTTCAGGGATGAACCAGAAAAGCAAAATTGTTGTTTCTGCAAAATGCCCAGTGAATCTCTTGGGCTGAGACCTAATGCAGATATTTGGCATAGCCGTAGTTCCAACTATGCAGGGTATGGAAGCACAGCGACAGATGGATACTTTTGTAGTGCGACCGGAGGGTGAAACATTTTATTGGTACAGCCAGGACTTAGTTACAACTGGTCCAGGGGCAGTAACCGAAGAACTGATGAATGTAGCCATCAGTAAATCTCCCTCCCTTGACACTGATAAACAGCATTTGTTGCATTGCACTCTATATTACTGTAGCAAACCAGGACTTGATAAAGAATATGAGCAAAAACTGTTTAGAAACCATGCTAACAGATTAGTATTACGAAATTTGTACTGGGACACAGAAGGAAACAGTATAGTGAGCTGTTCATTGCCCCAGGAATTCTTAGCACTTTACAAATCTAATCGATTACCAAATGTGAGTTTGACTAAAGATAAAAATGTGAAGTGGGCAGACCTAGGAGAAAAAGTCACAAAGTGGGAAAAGCAGACAGAGTTAGAACTTTCCAAACAGGGAGTACAAAAGCAGAAACTAAATTGGATAACGCAGACACACCCAGCTGTACACTCACAGGCAAGTGAGGACAGCTGAGTAGCACTCTTACTAGAGGAAGAGGAAAAAGCCTTACGAGACATACCAGAGACTCTCTGGTCAACAGGGAAATTAGATGTAGGACTTATTCGTACAGCAGGACCAGTTACTATCATGCCAAAATCAGCATTTAGACCTCAAAAGAGACAGTATCCCTTGAGAAAAGATGCAGAAATAGGAATCAAACCTATAATAGCAGCCTTACTTAAGGAAGGAGTCTTGATAGAATCTCCCGATTCACCATGTAATACACCCTTATTTCCAGTTAGGAAAGCAAACGGAGAATGGCGTATGGTCCAAGATTTACAAGCTGTAAATGATGCAGTTATACCCAGGGCACCTACAGTGCCAGATCCACACACTTTATTAAATGATTTGAAACCTCAACAAAAGTATTTTTCTGTGGTAGATATTAGCAATGCATTTTTCTCAATACCGATACACCCTGACAGCCAACATTTGTTTGCATTTACATTTCAGGGGAAAAGGTATACATATACATGACTACCACAGGGATATTGTGAAAGTCCAACAATATTCACACAGGAAATGGCAAGTAACCTGGCAGGATTTATCCCACCGAAAGGCAGTCAGATTTTACTTTATGTAGACGACATTCTGCTGGCAGCCCCCACCCAGCAAGAATGCAGAGAGGATACCATAGCATTACTACAATTTTTAGCTACTCAGGGACACAAGCTAAACAAGAACAAACTGCAACTTTGGAAAAAACAGGTAAAATACCTGGGATATGTAATATCCAAAGAAGGCAGAATATTAGATGAAGACAGAAAAATAGCAATATTACAAGCACCTAAACCAACTACCAAGAAGGAAATGATGTCCTTCCTGGGTACTACTAACTTTTGTTGGAGTTGGATTCCAAACTATGCCTTGGAATCTGCTCCACTGACCAACTTGATATTCAAAAAGCCTATGGCAGCACAAGATTTATTACAGTGGACACCTGAAGCAGAATCAGCTTTCTGCAAATTGAAACAACTGATAGCTTCTTCATTAGTTTTAGGATTACCAAACTATCATAAACGATTTTTCCAAACTGTAGATTGTAAGCAAGGTTATATGACATCAGTGTTAACACAACAGCATGGGGACAAACAATGCCCCATAGCTTACTATTCATCACAGCTGGACCCAGTGGCGCGATCCCTGCCCCACTGTGTACAAGCAGTAGCCGCAGCTGCAATGGCAGTGCAGGCTTCAGCCTCAGTAGTATTGTTCCACCCTCTCACATTGAGAGTGCCTCATGCAGTCGCGATTATTTTACTGCAAGAAAAAGTAGCATATCTTTCTCCTGCTAGACATCTTTCCTGTATGACTATACTGTTGAGCCATCCTCATATGACAATTGAATGATGCACAACTTTGAATCCGTCAACCTTGCTCCCAACCCCTGCAGATGGCAAACCACACTGCTGCCTGCAGGGGATTGAGCAAAAGACACTACCTAGAAAAGATCTTACAGATGTTCCCTTGGATGATGCCGAGGTGACATACTATGTGGACGGCTTGTGCAGGAGGGGTCCTACAGGACAGAATCTAGTGGGGTATGCAGTAGTTTCTGATACTGAGATTTTAGAAGCAAAGTCTTTACCACACAACTTATCTGCACAAGCAGCAGAATCGATTGCTTTAACAAGGGCATGTACCTTGGCAAAAGGTAAACGAGTGAATATTTTTACTGATAGCCAGTATGCTTTTTCTACTGTACATGTTTTTGCACAGCAGTGGAAAAATAGAGGAATGATAACATCTACTGGTAAACCAATTAATCATGCGCAATTTATTTTAGATTTGTTAGACTCTATTCAGTTACCTCAGAAAATAGCTATTTGCAAATGCGTAGCTCATACCAAGCAACAGGATAGAATTTCAAAAGGTAATGCGAGGGCTGATACAGCTGCAAAACAAGCAGCTTTAGCTTCAGAAGTATTTCTTTTGAGTGAGGAATTACAACCATCTGAGATTTTAGACTTAGAAATGTTAAAAACAATGCAGACACTTACTACAAATGTAGAAAAACGAAAGTGGATAAAACGAGGAGCAATCCTTGAGAAGGGACTGTGCATCTCCAAAGAGAGGAAACCGTTTTTGTCATCTAACTTGTTTAGATATGCAGCTTTGTTGAGCTATGGGCAGTGCCATGTCTCAACAGGGGGGGGTGGTACAGTTAGTGAATCGAGTGTTTACGACGTATGGATTTACAAACTACACAAAAAATTTTTGTGCAGCATGCCATGTTTGTAACAAGCATCATGCACAAGGGGCATTAAAACCTAAGCAAGGGAGTTTCCCTACACCACCATATCCATTCCATACTATCTGTATGGATTTTATAGAGCTGAACAAATGCGAAAATAAGAAGTACTGCCTTGTCATTATAGATATGTTTTCCAAATGGGTGGCAGCTTTTCCAACTAAAAATCCAGATGCAGCTACTGTTGCAAAAGTCCTCGTTAAAGAAATTATTCCTAGATTTGGCATACCGGAAAAGATTTATAGTGAAATGGCACACACTTTGTAAATCAAACTATACAATAACTAAGCCGTTATTTCGGGATTTCTCTGAAAAATCATTGCGCATACCACCCCCAATCTGCAGGATTAGTAGAGAGGCACAATGGGGTTTTGAAAAACAAACTTAGGAAATTGATTAGTGAGACACAAAAGAACTGGGAGCACTGTCTACCTCTGGCACTGTTGAGCATGAGAACTATTCCAAATGTAAAAGGGTTAACTCCTTTTGAAATTCTGTTTGGGAGGGCATATTATACACCTCAGTGGAAACCTCTCATGCCTGCAGAGCAGGAGGCTGACAGTTCACTTGCAGGGTATATGAGGCGATTTTTGAATAACAAACTTTTGCAGTTAAATTCTGTTTCAGATAAAGAGCAAGCCAGACCATCGGAAGAAGCAATAGCCCCAGGCATATGGGTCTGGGTGAAGGTTGTGAAGAAAAAGAACTGGAGTTCTCCGAAGTGGGAAGGGCCGTACCAGGTACTACTGTCAGACCCCACTGCAGTCAAGATTGCAGAGCGAGCGTCCTGGATTCATTTGACACATTGTAAACTGGTTAAGAACTTTGAACTGGGCAAAAACCTTGTTACTGTTGTACAACGAGAACAAAATGACCAGGTATAGAGTAAACAGAGATGCAGAACAACCTCAGAAAATTTGCATGATTATTCTGATAGCCATACTGATAACATTGATCTTTTTGTTGTGGCCTTTCCTTTTCCCAGCCACAAGAGTTGAACTGATCAAACGTGATACATTACTCATAGACTGGCATCAAAACTTTAACACTTATCAAGTAATTAAATATGTGTATGCTGAGACTTTTAATGTTTTGAACTGCTGGATTTGCACAGCTATACCAACAGCATATGAGGGATTATTAATGACTGCTGTCCCCCTAGGGGTCAATGAGACCTGGGAAAACTTGATTTTTGATACTACACCTGTGAAATCACAAGACAAAATAGCATTGTACCTACCTGTTACACAAAAAGGGATTGTATGTTTTTACAAGAATGACACTATTCAGGTGGGTTGGAGTAATTGCAATGTGACTGTTTCTTATAAATGTTATATTAAAGCCAGTAAGACTAAAACTATTTGTGATATAAACTATGATGCATATTTTGCGAAGATGCATAGAAATGTTGACGAGATACAACATAATCCTGTTCTTTTAAAGCATCTTTCTATTATTGATAAGAAAATGTTTCATGCAGGGCAAGCTTATAGCAATACTAAAGTAGAGAATTGTTATTTTGTTTGTGGGAAAAAAGCATATAAATGGCTACCTGAGAATTGGTCCGGCAGTTGTTTTTTGGGTTACCTGGTTCCGACCATACGACACACTGCAGCTTTGCCTCAGGGAAAAATTTGAAACATAAGAGAGGTCAGCAGTAAAACTAGAAGTCCAATTAAGAGACCCGAGAATCCAGTGGGATGAATCGAAGCAGGGTGGAGAAACCATAACTCCATAAAGAACAAAGATAAACTGACACACATGGACTTCAGTGACACCATTATATCATGGGCAGGCATAGCCCCTGCATATGGTGCAGTGAAATCGATTTGGGAGCTGAAAAAACTGTCTAAACTTCTCGAAGTTATGAGCAATGCAACTTTTTCTGCTCTCGGATTGTGACTGATGAACTGAATGCTATGAGAACTGTGGTACTTCAGAACCGCGTGGCTCTCGACTTCACCCTAGCGGCGAGAGGTGGTATGTGCACTTTAATCAAAGAAGAATGCTGTTTTGTATATTGCTGACAACCAGCATGAAATAAACGACCATCTTGAGGTGATCCAGCAAGTGTCGAGTATGACCAAACCAGGCCCAAACCCTCTGACAGACTTTTTCCAGAATCTGTTTGGGGGTGGGGTTCCATCCTAATGAACATCCTGATTGCCACTTGTGTAGGATTACTCCTATTAGGAGCATGCATTTGTTGTGGTATTCCCTGCATGAAAAAGTTAATCAAAGATTTTATAGACATGTCAGTTTCTGAGACTTTGTATCAAAGTACTGAAATTGAAGAGTTGCTGAAAAGTGAAACACTTTCATAAGTTTAAACTGAATGACTCTCTTAACTGCAAATCCTGAATGGAAGAGGTTAGGAGAAGAAGCAAACTGTTTATTCTTTTGAAAATAGAATAAAAAAGTATCAACAGGGGGGAAATGTCAGAAAAATATGTATTAATGTGTGTGCTTAATGCTAATTAGAAACTAAATGAGTTAACACGTTTTTCATTCTATTTTATATGCACTATTTTATATACAGCTTAGTTTTATATGAGACTAAAAGATGCTTTTGAAACTGCAGTGTGCTTTTTCTGAAACTTGCAAGATGCCCTCTGACCTAGTAACTGCTAGCACAGCAAAATTCATGTTTATGCCTTTTGGAAATGTACTTGAGAAGCAGGTGATTATTTGCTAGGTCAGGAAGCAATGAATGAACAATGCCATATTCTATAATGTAATGATTTTGAACAATTAGCTCTGTTCAAAGTATGAGAACATGCACAGCTGCAGAAGGAAGAGATAAAACAGACAAAGGACTGTTGGAGAAATGAACTGCAATCTATACTTGCTTTGTGCTCAAATTAGCCATAGTACCTTGAATGGTAACATTGCATATATCTAACTGGTGGTAGCCAAAGCCACGCTGTTTTTCTTAGGAAGTTTCTCACAAAAATTGATAGTACAAGCAGAATTTTACAGAAACAATCACTATGAAATGATGATGTTAAAACTTGTGATTAACTACGTCAGCTTGGTAGGCAATGTCTTATTAGGAAATGTATAAAAATGCTTGCATTTCCTGATACTAGTCAGACAAACTCTGTATTAGCACGTTTTTGTCTCCTTGCTGCAAGATTAAAGTGCCTTAACCTGAACCTACCATGTAGTTATCATTTTTAAAGTATATTTTTCCTTTGACATACACGTAAACCTATTTTATGCCCAAATCTGCATCTTATTGTGTTTTATAACTGCATTTGACCTCTTATTTATGTACCTACAATGCTTACAACTATGGCAGAGGTGTTCGCAAACAACCTTTTCTAGTCATAGTTTTTCTTGTAACTAAACCTTGGTTCAACTCCCAAAACTGAACTTAAATCTCTATTCCTAAGAATAATATTCAAATTCCTACTTACAGAATTTCTGATGTTGTTAGCATCCAAAGAAATGGGAAAAAGAAAAGTCCTCATCATAGATGTATCATTAGGCTTTTCAATTTATTTGTTTAGACCAACCAATAAAATGGGAGAAACCTTTGTTTCCCTCAAATTACTCACCTTCTACATAATATCGTCCAAAATAGTATCTTGATAACCCTTGTTAATAAATTACTGTTTAAGATAATTAACTTCATCCTCAAATGTCACACTGTTACTCACCAAGCGACAAAGCCTAATAAACTGTCCCCCTAATAACATTGTTCTTCATAAATTTGGAATGTTGACTCGGATTAAATAATTATTTTCAAAGCTGATTTCCTATAAATACTACTGTAATATATACTATTCTCAATTTTCAATTCAATTTCAACATATAAAAAATTTATTTAATTTCCCATGCCACCTTTGATGAAGGTGAGAAAGTTTGTGCTGGAATTTAAATCCAAAATCAGCTCATCAAGCTCATCTTCTCAAATAAACATAGCTCATCAATGTACCTCCTATGGAATACTGCTTTATTGAACATTGTATGTGAGCTTAAAAATCCATACTCCTACCAACTCAAAATGAGGTTAACAAAAGAGGTTGCAATTCTTATACCCATAGCCACACCTTGTTTCTGTTTAAACATTTTACGGTTAAAGACAAAAAAATATTTTGCTCTGTAAGCATACAAATTATGTTACTAGAACAGCCATCAAACTTAGTAAACCTACACAAATATTTTCTAAGAAAATCTATACCAACCTCTTGTAATACGCATGTATATAAAGAAACTATAAGGTTAAAATCAACTTTTCCGGCCAGAATAATTATAGTGATGTAATAAGTCAAGTTTGTTTGTGTCTTTCAGCTTTTCCCGGTTAAGGGTCGCCACAGCGGAACTCCGGTCCGCTAATGATTGGTAGTGGATTTTTATGTACCAGGTTACCAGCCCTGAAGCACAACCTTCAACGAAGGTACGCCCCATTCACGTATGCCTCCACACAGAAGACGCTTTAGCTGAAAATCGAATGGGACAACGTCTTGCTATGAGGCGACAATGCTACCGCAGCACCAACACTGCAGTGTGATGTAATAAGTCAAGTAATGCCCAAGAATAAAGTCCAAGAATACAAAGCCATGCATCTGGAGCACTTCGCCTCAGACCTACATGAAAATTGGCTTCATTCCAAGTTGGACTTTCCTGGTAAACAAATGTTAAATAAATAAATCTTTCAAATAAAACTTAGAACTCTGAACCAAAGAGTTCAAAATAGAATCCAAAAAGACAGAAATAGTTTACGTTTTACTATGATCAGCTGCAACAATTGGCTTAAAAGATGGACAACTCACCTCACTAATGTCCTTATGAGTTTTTGGGTATACCTAGCATTAGGCAATGCTGCCTGACATACAGAAAGATTTTTTCTAAGTAATTACAGGGACACATGTTCCTTGATTCATACACATGTGACAATCAGCAATGTGCTTATACCATGGCACAGTCATTGATCCCAGCATGATATTCATTTTCCTATTGTTTAGGCAAATGCTACAAATGAGCTTTCATTGATTGTAATCATTTGTGTCCATACCTGTTCTCCATGAAAGAGATTCCCACCAATTATACTTTGTATGTATATAGTGGCAGACTTAAAGGCAGATAAAGTAGGGCTGATTGCATGACTTGACATAGGTGGAGTTCAACAGCTGTGATAACATTTCCACTGTGTTGAATGTGATTAATCGCCATCTTGTTATTTGAAGGAGTTGTACAGCTTGATGTTGAAATCTAGCATTTTGTGTGTACTGACGTCACACAACAACCATTGCATCATATTAGTGTTATCCCTTGATATGTTACACAAACACATGTTAGCATAGCTTTACAGTTCCTGAAATTACACATTTGTTCTGCCAATGTAATGGTGAGAGTGCTACCTTGGCACATGCATTGAGTACTGTCATGTACATGTATGTGCTCCAGTTCTTGGGTTGTATGTGTAGAGATATACAGAGAAGTTGCCTTGACCACAGACATTAATGTAGGACTGATCACATCTATAAGCATATGAGCATATTCATGTTATTGTGATCAATGTGACATGTTGCTATGACATTCATTATCAGTATCTTTTCTTAATTTCACACATTAATTTCATTTGCTTGTCACAATACCCATTGCTTCCTCTTGTGGCAGATGCCAACAATGCACAGTTTTGGGGAATACGTAGCATCATGTTGTAGGGTTTGCATCTATTGCTATCTCTCAGCACAATAACTATGTCAGGCAGGAGTCTTAAGCAAGGGGATTACATATGTCACACTCTGCTCTCACATTTGTAACACCACATGCACCTACATATGGGATACATCACTATTATAATATTGAGGTGTATAATTCCCTTCAAGGGTGATCATCCTCATACATGTCTTAGGTTTCTTTCTGTGGCATACACAGTTAATAGACAGAATATTGATGGCATGGGTTCAATTCTTGCAAAAGGTGATTGTGGCTTCTGAGCCATTCCTATTTTCCAACATGTAACACAAACGTAATGCTGGGCAGATATCCCATTTTGTATGTGCTGTCCTTGAGAACTGTTATCTCAACTCAGCAAATCGATGACATTTATATGCCGTGTGATTTCCCTCTGTTACAATGTAATATTGTGTAACTGTCACATCTTACAATATCATGTCTGCTTTTATTTACCTACATTTGCTCAGGAAGAGTGACCACCATTATTTATTCTGACATACAGATTGCAAAATGTTATTATTATACAGTTGTCTTTGTACGATAAACCCGTTCACATCTATTATCGTACTAGACTTGGAACATTTACCCTCCCCACTAACATCTTTCTGTATACATCTCTTTGATTTCTATGCACACTCTCCTCAGTGCACTTTTCCTGTCTGTTAACCCATGTATTGTAGTTGGCCTTGTCATTTCACATCCCCTTTTACTTGTTTCTGTATTGTTATGTTTCATTAGTGTGCACAGTACACTCAGTACACTTTCCCTGCCTGTGTACATCCATCATTTCCCTTTTGTAGCTCTTTGTGCTGTCCGTGTGAGCATGCTTAACAGATTTGCCCATAAACAAACCTGTTTGTTTACTGTGTGTGTGCTTGTTGTTTTACTCAACATGGTTTCCCGGCCACCGACACTGTTGCTGGCCATGGAAACATACTTGTATCCATGTTAGCAGGATGAGCAGCATGCATATGCGATTAGTGCTGCTGCTTACCTCGCTAGCATGCAAATTATTCATGAATCCCAGGGTCTGCTTCATCAAATATTTGACTATGTGGTGGTTAACATGAAGATTACAGTTGCAGGATACAGTTACTATGATTTAATGAGAAAATGGAAAAAGAAAGGGAAAGATGTAAAAAAAATTTTTCTGGGTGGCCTAATGGTTAAGGTGCTTGTCTTACAAACACAAGGTACAGGGTTTGAATCTCACAGGGGATAACTGGCTAGGCTTAAAATGGCTCTCAAGGGCAGTTAGCCTAATCCTAACCTATGAACAAGTAGAGTATATGGTAAAATGTGGTAAATTAGTTGTATAGAACAAACATCAATAGACTTATAGAAGGGGCACTTGGATCTGAAATTGATTATTTTGTAATATCAAAAGGCTTGGTGTAGCAAACAGTGATACAGTTGTAACAGGGTTTTCAGACCATTTGGCAATATGGGTGGAGGTGATGGAAGAACTTGAGTATATTAAAATAGGAAAGGGAATAAAAAGAATAAATGAGAAATTATGGGATATAACTGAAGAGTAGGGAGTATTGCAATTATGGAAGGATCACATAACCAAGAAGGACTTCTATAATACTGGTCTGAATGGTGGAGGGAATTTAAAAAACAAGTATAAAAAATGCTTTTCAATAGCAGGATGATGCAAGACAGGAAGAAAAAGTGAAGTATGGACAATGCATAGAAATGTATTAATGAATTTAAAGAATAAAACAAGAGAGAGTATTATAATATGGAAAAAGAAATATATAAAAGAAAAGAGAAAAACTAAGATTATTGTTTAGGCAGACGTTATTTACAAGGGTATCTACATATTTTGGTAAAACAGTAAAGTAGGATATTAGTATAATGAGGGAAATGAAAATTATAAAAAAAGAGGTTAAAAGAACATAAGAGCAAATTATAAGTATACAGCATATGGAAAATATATATAACAGAAGAATGGTTCATAGGTTCATAGGTTCATAGGTTGGTACTAGGCTATCAGCCCTAGGGCCTATACAAGCCTAGCCATAACAATTCCCTGGCTATTTCTTCCCACACTATTTACTTCCATGGACCCCTGTCTAACAGGGTGACTGACGTGATCCCCGGGGTGAATTTCCTTTCTCCCAACCAATCGTCAAGGTTGCTTTTGAAGAGGTCCAAAGAGGCACTCTGCTTGACATGTATGGGCAATCTATTCCAGAGTCTGGGGAGTCTCTGGGTCAGGAACCTATCCCTCCAGCATGTTTTGTTTATTGTGATGACAAGGTTTAGATCCCTGGAGCGTGTGGCTCTGAGGGATTGGGATTTCTTTAAGTGTAGCATATCCAACAGCTCTGGGTTTGACATGGCCTTGTATGTTAAGCAGACATCGCCTCTGAGTAGACGATATGTGACAGAGTATAGCTGGAGTTTCTTAAGGCGGTCAGCGTAGGGCATCTGCTTTAGGCCTGTGATTCTTTTAGTGAGGTATTTCTGCAGCCTTTCCAGTTGTTGCAGATGTCTTGAGAGGTACATACCAAATGAGGCATTGTATTCTATAATGGGTCTAATGAGGGATGAATACAGTGGGACAATGACCTCCTTTTTTCTGGATGAAAAGCCCTTAGTGATGAGGTGTGCCACATAGAAGGATTTCCTGACTGTTGTGGCGATGTGGTTATCGAAGGTGAGACCACTGTCCACTTGTGTCCCTAAGTCTCTTATCACAATTTCGGTGTTTAGTGTACTGCCACCTATATGGTAATTCATGGGTACATGTTTTTTCCCAAAGGGGATAACTATACATTTCTTGGCATTGAGCTTGAGCCCATGGCTCTGGCACCAAGCATCTGTTTCTGTAATGCCCTTTTGTAGAGTATCCACATCATTTGGGGATTCAATAATGGCTCCCAGTTTGCAGTCATCTGCGAACTTTGTTAGCCAGAGTCCCAAAGTGTTGGCCTGTACTTCAGAGAAGTAGATGCCAAACAAGAGCAGTCCCAGGACTGAACCCTGAGGTACTCCACTTGTCACTTGTCTGGAGCTGGATTTGGAGTCAGCTACTTTTACAGTATGGGTTCTATCAGTAAGCCAGTTAGCAACCCATTGGGTGATGTAGGGATTAATGCCCAGCTTAGTAAGTTTATCTACGATTCCAGAGTGGGGGATCATGTCAAAGGCCTTGGCAAGGTCTAGATAGGCTGTGTGAACCACCTTACCCTTGTCCATGGCTCTGGAGACTGATTCAAAGAAGTCAATCAGGTTCAGAAGACAAGATTAGCCCTTCACGAACCCAAACTGGGTGGGGTCCAGTGTTTGAAGTTTGCCAATGTCTTTGTTTATAAGTTCCATGATAATACGCTCCATGGCCTTGAAGATAAGGCTCGTCAGACTGATGGGATAGTAGTTTCTGGGATCCAAGTTGCATCCCCCCCTTGTGGAGTGGGATAACTGTAGCTCTGTGCCACTCAGTGGGCACAAAACCTGAGGTGAGGCTATGATTAAACATGACACTTAGGTGAGGTGCCAGTTCATATTGTAGTTCATGTAGTACACAGCCCAGGATGTCATCTGGTCCCATGGATGCTGTATTCTTAGCTTTGGAGAGTGCATTTTTTACCTGTGTGGCCATTATTACCGGAATTTGGCAATCTTCCGGTATTGAGATGGGCCGTTTAGGGAGTGAGAGGGGGGTGAAGTTGGTGCTGAATCGATCTGCCAGGATATTGGCAATATCCTTGGGATCAGTATATTTAATGCCATTCTGTTTTAGCTCAGAGCATATCTGAGCATTGCCATTTAGATTCTTGACATAGTTATAGAATGCCTTGTGGTTGTCTTTGGAATCTTTGGCAATTTTATTTTCGTAACTAGCTTTGGAGGATTTTATGAGGGATCTCAGCTTCTTACTGAGGCTGGTGAGGGAGTTTTTTGCATCCTGGGATTTTCTTCTTTTCTGCAACAGTTTCTTCCTTCTGTTGTATAGTTTGTTTATAGTAGGGGACCACCAGATTGACTTCCTTTTTTTGGATGAGAGCATCTTGATTCTATAATAATAAGAGAGAATGGAAAGTAAACAATCCAGAATGAGTTAAGGAAGAATATGAAAAAGAAATGATTATTAGTGAATTCTACAAAGTAGTTAGGAAAGTAAATATTGATTATGTATCAGGACCAGATGGTATACGGTATGGAATATGCAAGAAATTAAAGGATTGGCAAACAGAGTATTTTGCAAATGTACTGAATGAATGGTTGAAGGAAGGGTATGCTTATGAAGAGTTATGTAGCAGCATATTGAAATGTATATGCAAGAAAGGAAAGAATAATGAAATAAAAAATAGAGATCAATCGCACTGAATAACACAGATTATAAAATGTTTATGAGAATAATAGAAAAGGGAATGGAATGAAGGGTCAAAGGTATTATGGAAGAGTGCTATACAAGGGAAGGGATGTCAAGAATTGTTATTGGTTGTGACAGAAGTTATGATGATATTTTAAGTAAAAGTGAGGATGTGAAACTTATGATAGGTGATTTCAGCAAGGTATTTGATGCAGTAGGACATTATGTTTTGTGGGACATTATGGAGCAGTACTGAATAGGCAATAGAATTAGGAGAGTGTGTATATCAGCATATCAAAATAATAGAGTGAGAGTCTTCATAAATGTGAGGCTGAGTAAAAAATGATGCGTGAAGTGTGGTATAAGGCACAAATTCCCCATAAGTGGAATATTGTTTCCATCGGTAATGAATGGAATAGTGAGTAGTGTAGCTTATAAAATGAAAGCTGCTGAATATGTGAAGTAAAAGGAGGAGGTGTTTTCAGTAGTTTTGACATACACAGACAATATATTTGTAGTTCCCAATAACAAAATATGGATGAGTGCAGTGTTAATTTGTCTGAAAGGATGTTTCTCTGAAATGAGAATTACCCTGAATAAAGATAACAGTAAGGGTTTGGATGACATGGCGAAAATTAGGGGTTGCTTTTTTTTCCAATGAATGAGGTGTCTTTGGTAAAAATTATGTAGTTATGATGCAATGAGAGGGTTTGATAAACAGAATGAAAGAAATATGTCTTCTATGGAGGAAGTATAGATTAGCAATCAGGAAAAAGGGTTAATCTTGTGAAATCAATATTAATGGGAAAAAATAGCACATATGTAAAATGTTTATATGATCCCAGAAAAATATGAAAAGGAAGTTGTGAAATTGATGTTTTCTTTCATATGTGGTTCAAGATTAAACCCAGTGAAAAGAGGTATGCTGTATACGAGTGAAGATGAAGGAGGACTGGGGCTACTAAATACAGTTGTTTATTCTGCTTTTTTAAACTTGTACAGAGTATTAAAGTGGGTAAAGGAAGAAAATGAGAAATGAATAGTGAGAATGTTCAAAATAAGTATAAAATGTTCTGGGAGGTGATGAGAATAAGAAAAAGAGAAAATATGTAAATGAAATAAAAAATTATCAGTACAAATATTAACATGGAAAATAAAAACTGATGATAGAGAGAAAGAAGAATCATCATCTTCTTTCAGCTGTTCCCGTTAAGGGTCGCCACAGTGGATCATCTGTTTCCATTTCTTCCTGTCCTCTGCATCTTGGTCTGTCACACCAACCACCTGCATGTCCTCTCTCACCACATCCATAAACCTTATCTTAGGCCTTCCTCTTTTCCTGTTACCTGGCAGCTTCATCCTTAGCATCTTTTTCCCAATATACTCTGCATCCCTCCTCAGCACATGTCCAAACCAACATAGTCTTGCCTCTCTGACTTTGTCTCCAAACCTTCCAACCTGGGCTGACCCTCTAATATACTTATTCCTAATCCTGTCCACCCTCGTCACACCCAGTGCAAATCTTAACATCTTTAACTCTGCCACATCCAGCACTAACTCCTGCCTTTTTGTCAATGCCACTATCTCCAACCCATATAACATAGCTGGTCTCACTACCCTCTTGTAGACCTTCCATTTCACTCTTACTGGTACTCGTCTGTCACAAATCACTCCTGACACTCTTCTCCACCCACTCCATCCTGCCTGTACTCTCTTCTTCACCTCTCTGTCACACTCACCATTACTCTGAACTATTGATCCCAAGTATTTAAACTCATCCACCTTAGCCACCTCTACTCCTTGCATCCTCACCATTCCTCTATTCTCCCTCTCATTCACACACATATATTCTGTCTTAGTCCTGCTGACCTTCATTCCTCTTCTCTCTAGAGCATATCTCCATCTCTCCAGGGTCTCCTCTACCTGTTCCCTATTCTCACTACAGATCACAATGTCATCTGCAGACATCATAGTCCACGGAGACTCCTGTCTGATCTCGTCTGTCAACCTGTCCATCACCATTGCAAATAAGAAAGAAATAGAGAGAAAGAAGAATGTGTTATAATATGCTAAAACAATATTGTTATGTAATTCTATAGCAAAATTCACCAGAAGAAGTGATTAAAGCCATTAAAGTAAGGAAAAAAGTGGTGTACTAAGATAGTAGAGTGTCAGGATATCCTGTGGAGACTGGTAATAAATATGTTACCAGTAAAGGGGAGTATGCGTTATTAAAAAAAAGTTGAAAGAGTATGCACAAGAGAGCATTTTTTTATTGAAATGTAAAAGAGTGATGAAACTCTAGAAAAAGTTACGCAAAGAATTTTTTGAGAATACTAATAACATAAACAATATAGATAATATGATTATGTATGGATATTATACGAATAAGAAAGAATATGTGAGAAGGGTAGATCATTTATTTTATGTAATATGAGTTATTTGCACTGAAAGACTGAATGAACTTTTGTTTAATGGGAAATGGATTTTGCATATATATTGTGAAAATTTAGATTATGGTGTGGAAAAAGGAGTGGGAGTCAATTATGCAAGAATATCAATGAGGCTGTTTTAAGAAAATAATAAATAGTAAAAAATATAGAAATCGGTATACGTGTCTGTAAATATGTACATTTTATAAATATGTAAATAATGTTTTTATGTTATGTTAAATAAAAAAAAATCCTGCTCTTATTGATAGGTGCCATAGGATCTTTTACATCCACCTTTGCTACCACCAACTCAGGCAGATGGGGCCTCAGGTTAATTTTTCATCCAGAGGGCAATACACTTAAGAGTGCAGTACCTCCCCCCTCATGCTGCAATGTACTGTCAGCAATTGATCTACCTGGAGGGGGAATAAAACCTGCAGCCTTTTGTACCAAAGGTTTGCGCTCTACTTGTTGTACCACTGACAATGACTTGTCAGATTTATTCAGGGGGACTGCACTTAAGGCATGTAGGGTTTTATTTGGAAACAGTATTATATTCAGAAGTGACAAGAGCAGCTTTTTTCTCACATCAATGATTGAACAAGCATAAATGTAGATGGAATGGCAGAAAAAGATATGTAGTTAAAGATGGCGTGCATAGATTTGTTCAAAACCCATTGTTAATATATATATATATATATATATATATATATATATATATATATATATAGAAAAAACAGAATCACCACTCCAAGTAGCCAAGAACCAGACTTCTTCAGAAGTCTTGTATGATGAAAGTGCTTGACTGACTGTGGTACTACTGAGTCTTTCTTGTTGTGGAATTAAACATTTTTATTTGATACTACCAAGTCTGGTTCTTGGCTACTTGGAGTGGTGATTCTGGTTTTTCTTTGTGCATTTTTTCCACTCCGTACTCCATTTTGTTGTTTTATATATATATATATATATATGTGTGTGTGTGTTTGTGTGTGTGTGTGTGTGTGTGTGTGTGTGTGTGTGTGTGTGTGTGTGTATATATATATATATATATATATATATATATATATATATATATATATTTATATTTATATTTATATATATATATATATATATATATATATATATACATTCAGAAATCCAGCGACATAGGACATAGGAACATAGGAATAATATTAGACAAGTGATCAAGGAGACCATAAGATGATTAGCTGCATACTCCTTTTATTGAAATATAAAGTAAAATCTGAAGAGCAACATTACCTGGTTTTAATCATAGTGTTGAAACTGCAATAATGTTCCTAGTCACATGCCTAACTCTATGATCAGTAGTGGGTCTAAACAGCCTGGAGAAAGATGGATGATTCATAACATTGTTCTTTACCAACAGAGTCACTTGATGAATAATTCGTTAACATTCAAGTTATTAAGTTATGGAGTTGGTCTGTAAATATAGCGGTGCTGCAACAGTGTCTTTTTAACAGTAAATCTACGGATCAGCACTCCAGGTGCTAACTGCTGTATTTCATTACAGCAAAATTGTTTAGGTAATTAAGTAAGTTTTACAACATCATGAATTTGGCTATATGGGATGGGCCTCCTTGAAACTGATAACATGTATAGACCGGCAATTGTGGGACCCACACATATCTGCTGACCTCACAAGACCCAAACATAGTGAAAGTTTTGACACATGAGGAGAATAAAAAGATGACTTCTCTGCTCAATTTAGCAGAAACGTATTGACATCAAGCATGAATGGAAATCAAACAAGAAGTAGATAAAAATCAGGCAGCAAGTGAATGTGCCAAAAAACAAAAGAAAGAATATAAGGTGAAGGACCAGATGAAAAGGCAAGAAATGTGGAAAAAGCATAAATATAGTTGCAAGTATAGAAAACGTCTGGAAGAACCTCATGTTGATCAGAAACAAATGCAGGAATGGTTAAGGAGAGACAAATTCAAACCAAGTGATGAAAGGTTAATATTGGCAGCCAAAGACACTAGGCTATGTACACACTAGTTTACAAAGTCCATTGAACATGTGGGAGAAACAGACAAATGTAGGTTTTGTAAAACTGAATTGGAAACAGTTGCACACATTGTTGCTGGTTGTGACATACTAATGGCAGAAGGACTGTATACTGAAAGGCATAATCATGTGGCAAGACTGCTGCACTGGGGCTTGTGCAAACATTATGGTACTGAAGTGGCTGAAAAACGCTGGAAACATGAGCCACAAAGCATCATAGAAAATGATGAAGTTTATATCACATGGGATTACCCATTACCAACAGTTCAAAAAATAGATGCTAGAAAACCAGATACAGTGATCCAAGAAAAGAAGACAAAAGTAGCATTGATCATTGAAATTGCTACACCCTGTGACTCCATTGTCTTACATGCAGAGAGATACACAAAGTCATAAAATATCAGGATCTGCAGGCAGAAATGAGAGCAATGTGAGATAAAGATACCGAGACAGCTCCAATAGTTGTAGGAGCAACGTGTCTTATAAAAAATAATCTACAGTTGTAATTAGGTATGTTACCAATCCATGCAATGCCATACAAATTGCAGAAGGAGTCATTACTGGGCACACTGCGGGTACTGCAAAGAGCCTTTTTGACTGACATCAAAGATTAAAACAATACTAATTTCATGAACTTTAATTGTACTTTGACTTAGGAATGGGTCTATTCCTGTCATAGCATTAAAAACCCAAAAGATTTGGAGAAATTAAAAGAGTAATAATCCCCCTCCTTCTGTGGCCCTTGATCAAGGAGTAGTAGCCAACAGTTACATACTTCATATCTTTGCAGGTTGAGGCAATATGTTGCAAAAATCTAAGGGTAGGGCTCAAAAGTCATTTGTTTCAGCACAGTAGAATCAGTACAGTTGGAAGAGGGATACTGTCATGATAATATACCTTAAAAGGTGAAATAGATTTCTAGAATTTGTATAAAGAGCCAGACCAGGTAGATTTAATGTTGCATTGATTTCAAATAGGTCCATTAAATGCCCTTGAGATTTGCATCACCTGGAATCTTTCTGCAGATGACCAACTATATATTCTTTCATGCAATGCAAATTAGCATAATCACAAAAAGAAAACGGACATGCTACAGGGTAACAGAAGTGCTCATTACTTATGTGTGTCAACACTAGTGAAATACAAGTTATAGCGTGATATATTCATAGGTACTTATGAGGCTACTGATCCATGGGAATCTTTAGAAACCTAGCTTTACATTCCAATGAAATCTTTTAGTTCTTATATTTTAAGTATGAATAACACAGAAGCAGGCAGAACATTTACATGTTACCCCTAACCAAAGGAGACAAGGGTGCTAACCCAGGGATGAATTTTAGTTTCCCATCTATTTGTCCAGATTACATTTGTATAGAGTAAGGAAAATACTTTGCTTTATATGGAGTAGAAGATAGTTCCCAAAAGGGATAATCTCTGTGATATGTATCTATCCCCTCCAACATATTCTATTTATGTTGTAGAAGAGATTAAGCTCTGTTGAGCAGATGTTTATGCCACCACTGGACTTGTGGATGTGCAATAGTTCTGAGACGATTAGCTTTTTAGAGGCTCTGTACATGAGGCAGAGATCACCCCTTAGCAGCCTGTATGATACCAAGAAGAGGGACAAAGCTTTGAGATGGTCAGTGTAGTTTTTTATGATTTAGGACCTTGAATTACTTAGTGAGAGAGCATTGTAACAATTCAAGTTGTGTTGCGTTTGGACATACTAAAGGGGAATTATTCTCAATGATCAATCTAATAAGTGCCATATACAGTGGAATGATGACATCCATGGACCTAGATGCCATATCCTTACTAATAAGCTGTGGAATGAAAAAGGACTTTCCTATAATAGTCAATACTTGGTGACTGAAGGACTGTTTGTTGTGTACGTAAGTTTCCAGGTCATTAACTATCAGATTGATTTACAGGGGTGTGTTGTTGATGTGATAGTTAAATGAGATGTCAAGCTTGCTGAAGGAGACCATTATACATTTATCGGCATTGAGTTTTTGTCTATGGTTACAACACCAACTATTTGTTTTGGAAAGACTGTCTTGGAGGATCTTGGTGTCCTCTGCAAAGGTAATGATGGTGTTAAGATTATAGCCATCTGCATCATAGGTTCTCCCCAATCGGTATATACTGTCCAAACACTTGTACCATCTGCAGTGATCACAACACTTTCTCACTAAGAAAAAAAAATAAAATAAAATAATAATCAAAGGCTTAAATCACAAAAACTATGCAGACTGTCTCACAGCCTTGTCCCTCCCTCAGTGTTATACATGCTACTAAGATGCAACCTCTTCCTCACATATAGAGTGTCAAAAGACCATATCCTGTCAGACCTATTACACATTTGCAAGTCCAATGGTAGCGTGAACACCTGCTCAGGGGATCTCAAACTCTTTTGGAACATAAATAGAAAATCTTGGTGGAATAGGTATGTATTACAGACAATACTTTTTCTATGGACCCATCTTCTGTTCCACATAACACAAAGTACTTTTCTTACTTTCTTCAAACATAATTTAGAAAATTGTATGGGTGACTGCAAATTCGGCCCTCATTTAGCACACATGTCCCTCATACATAGGGGAAACAAGTAAATGTCCCAACATTTCCTTGTTCTTACTGCATCTTTGTTATTTCTGCACAAAATATATATGCTGGAATAAGTCTTAGCAAGGTTCTAGGCATGTATTGGGTCACATCTGAACTAGATCCTGGCTCATTTTCCAGTGAGGGGGTAGTGTGGGAACCACAGAATCAGGTGACAAGATGTGACATCATCCTGTAGCCAGCACTGAAATTGTATTTGGATATTAGTGTGAGATACAATAGATACACTCAGCAGTCTGTTAATGGAACTGACAACAAAGACACTCATCTATTTCATCTTGCCTTGCTCTAGCAAGTAAATAGGGAACAGTAGCTCTTCAGCCAGTTAGGAAAATATACTGAGACATGTTAAATATTGTTTTCCTGTACCTGTCTGAATCTTTCCATTTTATTGTTTTTTATATCTCCTGTGAATTTAAACTCTAGTGTTTATTGTAAATAGATATTCAGTATGCTCATGATTTCTATTTTATTATTTATTATTAAATACATATATACCTTTCAATAATGACTGGTCTTTTAGAAAATATTTAACCTTTGAGAGTAATTGCATTTATTTAGTGGTACTGTAGCTCCACACTCTTGAAAGTCTTGCTGCTTGGTTAACACTGCCATTTGTATTAATTTTACTAAAAGTAATTGGGTACCCTGGTAAGAGCCTTAAAGTAGCTGGCTGGTGGTAGTGAATCTACCTTTAACAAGCAAAGTATACTGGACTGGGTAGTTGTTTCATTCCCTCATAATACTGGATCAGTTAGAGTGATATTTTAAAAATTAATTGATCATCTTTCAGTATTCATCATTTAGTTTCACTCTAAAAACTGGTAAGTTGCAAAAGTACATATCACTCCATATACAAAAATATCCAATATATCCAACACCATACAAAAACCAAACCAATTATGGTCACAGCTATATAACCTGGAGCTATCTGCTGCAGTGCAGTCCTTCGAATAATACTTTATGCCCTCTCAGTCCATATTTTTGTAGCTCTACTAAGAGGAGTTTGAGACAAGGCAAGATCCTCACACTGGATACCAAAGAGCAAGACATTGTGCTAGTATTGTAATGGTAGTTCAGCTGAGAACCTCACACAGCCTTGCAAAAGTTAGGAACAAAGGGTCTGATTCCAAAAGACTTGCTCTTGGTGTAAATTGCCACTTGCACTGACAGCAGGTCTTTTGGAATGTGGACCACTAAACACGCCTGTATATATATATATATATATATATATATATATATATATATATATATATATGCCTTACACTGAATTAAGTGACTTACACTGAGAGTAAGTCATTCAGAATCAGGGCAGATTTGCACTGAGAGCAACTCTTTTGGAATCTGACCCAAAGTAATTTTTTTTTGTTCTTAACAACAAAAAGTTATATTTACATTTGCAAAAAAATATAAGTTGAAAGCAATCCTAAACAATTTGAGAAAAGCATATTTGCCCTGCTTAACTACGGAAAAATAATGCCCCCAAGCTTATACCTCACTCTTTACTTCCTTAGATTGCAAACCACTATTAACATTTATTTTCCATTATGTCTCCAATATGTCCCGCAGGCCTCTAAATGTGGATCTAAAGTATTCATGCAATAGAACTTCTACTTCTAGATTCTCATCTGTTCCAGAATATCTTAGCTACAAAACTACTAAACCATCCTTGTTGGCCATTAACATGTTTTTGTCCAGATATATGAAGTTGCCTACGTAAGTTATAACTTTCCAAGTCTCTGTTCTCATGAATTGCTCCTTACCAATATCTTGAAACCAGTCTTATAGTTTCTGTCCTACTACCATTCTATTGTTACCTTCCAAGATCATATGTAAGTGAATCCATGTTCATCTTCTGTCTCATCTTTCAACCCATGGGCTCATTTGTGGCATCATCATGGTTTTCACCCTGGTTATAGAACCAAAACTGCCTTTTTAACCTTGATTCACTCACTACTCTGCTAAAGGCTATTTTTATTGTTTCATGGTTCTGTATCTATTTCTTGGATCTATGTCAGTTTATCAAAAAAAACCCACATATTATCAAAACCCATATGGCCAACAATGCAGTTAACTGATAAACTGATTTAAAGCAACACAACACCTGACAACACAAACAATGTTTTTGCAGGGGGGCTTGCCCTCTTGCACCACATACAACTTGTTAATTATTTATACCAACTCTGAGATCACACTTTAGTAGGGAAAAGGGAAAATTCCCTGATCCCCACTGCACCACGATCTCAGTCAGAACAGTTCAGCAAACTAAATTGTTGACCATATGGTCTCACCGGGTCTACTTTATACCCTTGAAACACGAAAAACATGAATCCAAATTGTGCAACACATAATGAGCGAACCGCAGATACCTCAAATGTACTAAAGCACGAAGATGTAAACCTCGAACTGTCATAGTCGGCCAACCCACCTCCCGCAACACACTGCCTACCCAAACACAATAAAAAAAACACATACATACACTAACCAAATCTCTACTTCTAACCCTAAATTAAAGCACCAAAATCCTATTGCTACCCCTACACTAACCCCACATACACAACTGTCTATGCACTTACCTTAACCCCTCCCTAACCCTAAGGTCCGTAACTATCACACACTTACCTTACAGAGCTATACTGCAGACGGACAAACTATGCAATTTCGATATTTCCCCTTTTGCGGTTTCTTTCGTTCAATGTATTCGCCGTTCAATCTTTCAGCATCGCGCGATTCAGATTCGGGTTTTACTGCTTTCGAGAGCTTAAAGTAGACCCGGTCTCACCCATATGGTTTTTGACACTTTGGTTGTTCTATAAACTAAAATACATCCTTATATCTCAATTATGTACAAGATCAATTTAAAGTTGTAAGATGGAAAAATACTATATTACATCCCCCTCATTTTACTGGAATGCCTCAAGGGTCTGCCCTTTGCCCATTGATATTTTCATCTTTGTCAAACTTATGTTATTGACATTTAGGTTAACATCTTTTGTACAGTATCCACTGAAGCTAACTTCAATCTTAAAAATACCCTCACCCATATCCAGCAATTCTAATCTGATCTTTCATTCATCCAAAATAAGGCTATGTTGTTCTGTCCCAGACTAAATGACATCTCCACAAGCTCTAAACTCAAAAATTTGGCCTTCAAAATAAAGAAGTGAGGCATCAACACTAGGACCAAACAGTTTATGGCTGACATCATAAGAGTCATCAATGCTAGAATTTTACTTTCTGTTGTTTACTACATGTGCTTTTCATCTTTTCTGAAGCATCAATCTCAATTCTGCCCTAGAGCAAAGTTGTAACAGAACTGCCATGTTTGTTGCAAGGCAGCCTTATAGAACCACTGCCTCTCACAGTATTTATACATTGGTTAGACTTCTCACACAGTTTACTATTCTACATCTGCCAGATATCATATTTCATTGTATATCAACCAGACAAAAATGCCTGGAATTCCCCATTTCTAGAACAGTGTGGTCCCACAGATATTTTCGGTTCATCAGACTCCTTCTTCACAAATGCTCCTGCTATTCAAAATTGCTTTTGAGACTCTATGTTTTCTACAGTTACTTCAGAATTGTCTTGCATCATCTTTTCACATGGAATGTCTTAGGTAAAATGGAGTCTTAATCAAAGGTATCAATGGCACTCCTCACTATCCACCATCATCACCTCCACACACAGTCAGAGACCATCTATTTTCCTCCAAGTTGGGCTCCCCACTCCATCCAGATTACTTATTATTTGTTTTCTCATACTCTGTCTTACTGTTTAGCATTTCCCCACATCTTTCCAAAACATTCTAACAGGTCAAGTCTGTGATTTAAGAAGTGCAAATACAATAATCAAGTTAACCTGGGGATCTGGGAGTAGCTATTCCTCTAGACCTATTTCTTTCTAGATGGTCTTAGGTACATCATAGAAAAATTTTCCAACCCTATGAACTAGTGATTGATTGAACCAAAAACATAACCTAGGACAGAAATCTAGTCTTACGCTTTAGGTTTTTGTTGGCATCCTTTCTTACGTGCTTTAACACCTTAACTTGCCAAGTCTGTATTAGAAGATCTGTAGAGGGAATAAAGTAAATCAAGCTGGGGATCTGGAGACCACTATGTCCCCAAAAGCCACGGGTTTCTAGATCTTCAAAGGCACATTTTATGAGCTTTTTTCCACTCTTCTTCTTCAATGATGCCTGAAGAAAAAAATCATCACTAAGTAAAGAAACTCAGTCATATTTTTTACTTTCAGCAAAGAAGTATATTGTGTCCAAGACATGGGTCTACTTAATTACGTGGAAGCTTAAAACAGCGAATGCATATGCATCAAACCATATGCATCAAATCGAGAAACCATCGAGCCTCAATAAAAACGGAACTGCACAACAAACATGACATGTAACACCTGTAGGCAGGAGGGCAAGCCCCCCTACACCCCCCATACCCCCTCTCTACTGATATACATATATATATATATATATATATATATATATATATATATATATATATATATATACCAACTTCGAGATCACACTACATTGAAGTAAATGGAAATCTCCACCTACGGAGATTTCTGTTTACAGTTTTTGACGGTTTGCACTTTCGATGCATATGGTTCGATGCATATGCATTCGCTGTTTTAAGCTTTCACATAAATAAAGTAGACCCATGCACAATGCAAAAAGTTAATAAAAATAATTCCATAAAACTGTAAAGACCACTGCTTGTCTAGATACATAAATCATATGTCCGAATAATGCCTACCTCCCACAAAAAATATGACTACTCACCTTATCTGTAGCCCTGTAGTGTTAGACGAAGAAGAAAGGATGAAAGGGAAAAAACAACTGAACGTAGTAATATATCTCAAGTTTTTGCCTTTTCAAGCTTACTCTCCCGAAAGAGACCCATCTTCTGTGTACCCCTCTGATGCCAGGCTGGGATGAAAGTGAAAGCAATAGCATAGCTAGGGCAGGGTGAGAGGGGTAACTGCCCCAGGCAAAAAGTGTTGGGAGGAGTAAGATCAGCTGATCTTGATCTTTCTTTAATGCAATATCAGCTTTTAAAAGCCAGTATTGCATATGGGGTCAAACCTGAGTGCTGTAATGCTCCTTGAATGATCTAAACCATGGCAACTGCTTGCTACATTGTAGCAAGGGGTTTGCTACAGTTTAAAAGTTAAAAAAAAAAAATTTAACTAAAACCTGATGGCTGCAGCACTCCATGCAGGCAGGCTATAAACTGTACACCTGTTTGTTACATTTTAAAAAGAAGATTTTTTTAAACAAAAATATTTGCACTGTAGCACTCAGTACAGCAAGGTATAAACTGTAGCAACTATTTTCTGCATTTGTAGTGAATTCTTTCTACAGTTTAAAATAAAGAAATTATTTCTTTTAATAAAACATGTTGAAAGAGGGATGGGAGCAGGGCACAGAAAAAGTCCTGAATTGCTCGGGCAGGAGGCAGGAGGTGTGTCATGCAACCAACCACCTGGTTAATGTGCCAGTAAAAGGAATGTTCTACATCTAACTGTGATAAACCAATCATTTGCAATGTAGAATAAGCTTTTTATTTTTTTTGGCTGTTTAATTGATGAGCTGATGGAGGTTGGGTGCTTGATCATAGTACCAGCCTAGGGTGCTGGTTAAAACAGCTATGCTACTGGGTCAAAGAACAATGTGTTGCTATCAGACACATATACGCCATGCCTCCTTACCCTACCCTCAAAAGATATATGGATGATGTTTGCAAGGAAAGTGAAATACATTGTATTACAACCTGTTGTTCAGACAGTATATTGTCCATATTGTCCCTGAACATGCTCTAGTGCAAATGTATGCACACTTCTGAAGTTTGACTATGATTTTAAGGAAAGCTAAAAAATAATGACCACACTGCTCCCAACTCCAGCACAAGCTATACCATTTTTCAGTGCACATATCTAAGGTTGATTTGTGAGGAAAATTAAAGAAGTGATGACCACACTGTCCATAGCTTTTGTGGTCCATAGCTTTTACACATGCTACAAAGATGGTCTGTGCATATCTTAGAGATCTGGTTTAAAGAAATCAGTACCACACTGCCTCCATCACCAGAATGGCTATGCCAACCTTCTATGCACACCTCTGAGGTCAGTTGAGAGGAAATTAAAATGAATAATGACTATACTGTCCAGAACCTACCTCCCTCCACCAAAGATGCACAAACAAACTACCACAACCACTCTTTGCATGAATCTGAGCAAAGCTGGTTCTTGAATAGATATATTCCAGGCTTGGCATGTGGGGCTATCAGAACCTCAGATACTTTAAAGTCTTTAATTTCTGAGAAGCATTTTAAGTCTAATTTTTGAAAGATAATTACTTGACTGTTATTTATTTACTTATTTTTATAGCTACTCTGAAGACCTATATATGTACATACAAGTATTTTGTTTGCCCACAGATAAAAGTCAATTATATATTATTGTTTTAACACATGTACGCAGTGAGATGGCCCTTGGCAAGATAGATCTGCCACAATAAACACACACATGCTCACATACACACACACAGGCTGTGAAGTCTGAAACGCAAATATCTGTCATTATATAGTAAATTCAAGCCTTAATGATCTGTCAGAGAAATACAAATTTTATTAGGAAACGACTTAAAATGCAAGGCAAACGTCTGGATATTCTATGAAATTCTGGAAAGTTAAGAGATACACCTGTCAGCCTTTCTATCTTGCCTTAGCATTCCTCTGTTAGTGTATGGGCAGGGTCAGCAAGTACTGACAGTTGTCACTTGATATTTCTCTTTTGGTTCTTGTTTATGTTCTAGCTCTGCAGAGTAATTACCCTAACTCAGCCACTATCAAGTAGTTGCTCAAAGATGTAAACTAGGTCTTAGCTTGATAGCTGTACACCCCTGTTTGAAAGGTGGGTTTCCAAGCTCACCCTGTTCCTTCCACTTCAAATATCTACATATATTCGTGACTCATCTTCCACTATGTTGGTTTTCTTTGGAACTCCTACAGGATCCACCTTCTATATCAGCCTTATTTACAGAAATGGCAGCATATGTACAGGGCAAGCAGCATACAGCATGCAACAGCATCCACTACAGTAGTCTGAACTGTTTAGCTCTGCTTTGATATAAAAGTTTCATTTCTGGAAAGTAGAGAAGAATAACAGACAGACACTCATGAATAGTATGCCAGTCACTGATAAATGTGTGCCTTTATCAGATCTCTTTTTCTGCAATCTCTTTCTATAAGTTTTATGAAGCTGGCACCAGTACTGTTTCATAATCTTCCATCTGTCTCAGACAGACTGGCATAGCAAACTCTTGGAACCTTCATAAGTTGTGACACAGGCATAGAATAAAATAACTAAATGCATAATACAGAAGTTATGATATACTCATATTTTTTTCTTTTGTAATTTCTCCAGGTCTTTTGGGTTTCTAATACCATGATGGGAATGGACTCCATTCCTAATTCAAAGTATGATTAAAGTCTATGAAATTAGTATTGCTTCAATCTTTGATGTCAGCCAAAAGTGCTCTTTACAGCACTTGCAATGTGCCCATTTGTATGGGGTTACATGTATTTGTAATATCTAAATACAATTCTAGATTCTTTTTTTTATAAAACCCATTGCTCCTACTACTATGGGAACTGTCTGGGTATCTTTCTTCCACATTGCTCTCGTTTCTGCATGCAGATCCTGATATTTTATAACTTTATGCCTCTCTGTACGCAAGACACTGTAGTTACTGGGTGTGGCAATTTCAATGAGCAATGCTACCATCATTATAAGTTGACCAAACTTAATAACTCTGCAATCATATTTCCCTGTACCTCACATTATCTCCCTGGTCTACTATAGGGAGGAAGTCAGTTGTTATTTTCATATTTATTCATTTATAGCTCAGATGATTTTTGTATTTTTTTCTATTTTATTTAATATGTGTAAAGTTGTTCATAGGATCATAAGTTCATAAATTAGTACCAGGCTAACTGTCCTTGTGGGCAATTGCAAGCCCAGTCAATTATCCCATGTGAAAATCAACCCCTGCACCTTGTGCCTATAAGGTGAACACCTTAATCACTAGGCCAGCCCTCCACCCTTGTAGTCATATTTATGTTTTTTTAACTATATACATGTTTACTTATTCTGATCTCTTTCTATTTCTGTTTCTATACTGTGTCTTGTACTATTACTACATTCCTAGGTTTTGTATTTTATGTAGTAAATTCATTATATTTCAGCTATAATCCTAGTGTAGAATGCCATATAATGGAACATTTATATTTACCCTTATATACTTAATACTATTTAATCTAGTACTACTGTTAGAATCAATCTTATTTTTCCTTAAATGTTATGTTGAATAGTATTTGAGCAAACATCTGAAAAATCATTCCTTTTAAGATGCAGAATTTCCATAATAATTTTTTATGAGATATTAAGTTTTGTTATCATTAAAAAGAGACAATAACAGAGAAACAAAATCCTAATTTTTTTATCAGAAGTGTCATTCTATAGACTAGTGTGTAAATTATCCTTTTGTTATGCTGCAAACATGCAGAACTATTTAATCTGATGTTAATGTTCATTCTTTCTTAATGTATGGGTTTGAATCCGATAGTTGGATCCATCTCAACCATTATTCTTGTTCATGGCCACCAACAAACTCTTGAGCTCCTTCCCTACCCAAAATGCACCACCCCTAACATCCCTCAGATCTTATTTGTGGATTTAGATCTCATACGTGGTCACCTTCAACTCTTAAGTTTTCTGTGAAAGATATTTATTTCTTCTTATTTTTTCTTTCTAAATTTAACTAATTACTATTTCTTCAGTTTTAATTTGAAGTCGAGTTTATTGACTTATCTTTTACATCTAGGAAATATCTCCTTCCCTTTACATTTTGAACAGTTTTATAACTATTAATGTAGAAAATCTGAAATGTTGTAAAATCCCAAAGCTTTTTTGTCTTTTGCCAGCCATTTTTCTCCATTATTGTGACAGTTTATTTTACATCGTTATTTTTTCCTTTTTTTGGTGTCAGTGTTGATATTTGTTTTATATATATGATTTATTGTAGTTCTTTAAGTTCCATTGCTACAACCTTGATTTATATTGTTTAGGACTGCAGTTTTTATTGTGAGTTTCTGTGGACAGGAAAGAATAAACTGATGTTAAAGGCTTTACTGCCATCTTCTTTTTTCTGAAGCCATTTCTGGAGCTCAACCTCCATACAAGATGTAAAGACCTGTCAAAAGGTCTAGTTTCTCAGCTTCTCTAGTCTCTGTTTCTTCAGAACTGAAAAGAAAGAACAAAAGCTGCATCTGAAGCAATGTCCGATCTGACCATTATCGGATCTGACCACACAGATCTTCAGAACTTGAACAAACTTGAAGAAATACATTAGTATTGAAAGGCTTGCTGCTAACTACCTTTTTCTCAGAACATTGCTGGAGTTCAATATTCATGGACCCTTCAAAAGGTCCAAGTATTCAAATTCTTTGACTTCATCTTCATTATAAACTAAAAAAAAGAAGAGAGAGAGAGAGAGAAAGAGAGAGTCTGAAAGAGTGTGGATCCAGCCACCTTGGATCCAACATCTTTAAGACTTCCTCTGGATCTTTAATCCTCCTTGGATCCAAAAGGTTCAATAGTTGGACCCTAGGATTTTTTCACATCCAACAGACATAATTTTTATCTTCAGACAATAATTACAAATCCAAAGTCCCCTAGGGCTCTTTTTGGATCATAAGCTCTCCTTTGATCCGACAGGTCTGTAGTTATTTCTGAATTAGATCCTAAGTGTTTGGATTTGACAGACATAAGTCTTATTAGGGAAACTTGGAATCATTTTGGATCCAAGTTCTCCAGATCTAAAGCTTTTTCAGCCTCCATTGGATCCTAAGCATTTGGATATGATAGACAGAAGTTTGACTCCTGAGAAACTAGGATGTTTTTTTAATCCAAAGCCCCAACGTCCTCCTTGAATCCTAATTTCTCCTTGGATCCAACAGGTTTTGGTTGTTACTTCTACATCAGATCCTAAGTCTTGGATCCAACAGACACAAGTCTTATTCCAGATAATTTGAAAGATTTCAGATCCAAGCTCTTCTGATCCAAAGCCTTTAGGACCTCCTTCACATCCTAAGCCTTCGGCTCCCACAGATGGATTCTAACTCCAAAGGAAAAAAAATAGGAAGACTTGAATTGCTTTTAACAATTTTCTCTTACTTTGTGACCATCATTGTGAGGAGAGCACAGCTGTATTGAGCTCCATTCAGCTTCGAACTTGGAGAGCTTTGATGAAGTCGGCCACTAGGTAGGAACATACTCTACTAATTGTATAAGTTCCTTATGCCCTCTGTATACAAACAGGTGAACTCCAGAGTCTAAGGTTAAAACTTTTCCAAACAAATCTTTAGTTCAGTCATAATTCCTTTAGCTCTGCTCATCCTTAAAGAGCTTGCTAGCAACATTTGGTTTCTGTAAGCTGAAAAGCTCTAACATAGTGCATTGTCTTACTTACATTTCTTGACTCCTGATTGTTTTTTTCTTTTCTTTTTGGAATCCCTCCTGTTGGAGTTGTTCTGCCAGTTCCATTCATCCTTTGGGCTCCCTCTGCCCCCCAACTGTGCCCCCATGTACCACCCGCCCCCAGTGCTTCTACTCTTGAGCACTAGGCTGTACTCCCTCACTCTATCCATCCAATTAGATACACTTCCTGTTATCCTGTTTCCTCCTCCTAGCCCTATAACATGCTCATGCATCACCTATCACTTCTTACTACACTCATATTACTATCTTACCTCACTACTTCTCACCACAACACATTTGAGACACCCACTTTTCATCACACCACAAACCCACCTTAGCATACTACTCCATGTACATATCTCACCATCAGATCTACACTTGTCAATATTGCTAGTCTCCAATATTTTCCATTTAAATTAATACCTACTAAAGACAGTCACTACAATCCTCTGTTATTCAACAATGACCTTATCAAACAATTGAAACAATTTACCAACATTACCTCTAGGCTACTAATTAGTGGTGACATCCACCCAAACCCTGGACCACTCTCAGATGACACCAACTCATCTAATTAAACTAGTCTCAACACCCCCACACATCCAATCCTAAACAGAAAAAAATCATATAGTCAACAAATTGGATATCCACCATGCCACTCTAGCTACATACTCCCCAGACATAGTCATAATCACTGAAACAAGGTTAAAACCAAGTACAAATGATAATTAAATACTACCCCTGGGTTACTCCACACTACAGGTGGATAGACTCAACAAAAGAGGAGGAGGAGTTGCTGTCCTCTTTAAAGACCATGTCACTTTAACTTTCCTTGAATGCAAACCCCCACAACTAGACAGTGCAGAAATCATCTGTACCACACTAACCATAAATTCAAGAGAAACACTTAATATAATTGGCTGTTATATCCCAACTGGAAATAATGTCCTAGTCATAGAATTTCTGTTGCACTGGGCAAGTAGTACCCTTAGTCAGGAAACATTCATACTGGGTGATTTTAATTTAGACTGGTTTGCATGTGATACAGATCACCCCATCCATCATATAAACTTGCATGGTTTTACACAAACTATTCAAGAACCTACCCGAATAGATAAAGCTAGTGCAAAATAATCCACCTTGGATTGGATATTATTAAATAACTCCTCAAACTCATTCCAATCAGGTTGTCTTCCTGATGGTCTGAGCGACCACCTATCCACATTTCTTATATGACAACACATATTCCCATCAAAACCTACTATGTTTAAACAACTGAGAAAAAAAAAAGAAGTTATGTACTCACCATAACGTTCCATCTGAATAGGTAACTTCATTTGTCAGCAACCTGTGGGTATCAGATCCGATCCGGATCCGAGTCAGCAGCTTTTCCAAGATAGAGAACCAAGCTCCTAGCTCCGCCTCTTACCCATAATACCCTGCTACCTCCTTCCAGTCCTCAGATCGAGTTTGCCAAATTAGCACACAATAGCAAAGACAACAACCACCTGAACATCCTAACCTGAAACCAACTAGGAGTGAATCATCAATCCTTCGGGTGATGAACTACAGGTTAGGGGGATGAAGGGGGGGGGTCGGTTGCTGACAAATGAAGTTACCTACTCAGATGGAATGTTATGGTGAGTACATAACTTCTTTATCTGAAGTAGTTAACTTCATTTGATCAGCAACCTGTGGGACAGAGTCCCCAGCTACCAAAACTTGGGAGGTCCTCAAGGAAGGGTATTCCGGAGCACTGCAGAGCCAAATGCTGCCCCGCCCCCGGATATCAAATCCAACTTATAATGAGTAATAAAGGTATGAGAGGAAGCCCAAGTGGCCGCAGAACAGATGTCATCCAAGGGCACCCTAGACCAAAAGGCAGCAGAGGTAGCCACAGAACGTGTAGAGTGTGCACGAACTCCCACGAGCTCAGGTCGACCAGAGATTTTATACATATGCAAAATGCAATTGGAAATCCACCTAGCTAGAGTTACTTTTGTTATTGGTCTACCCAAAAAGGCTTGGCAAAGGAAATAAAGAGCTGCTCCAAATTCCGAGAGGCAGCTGTTCTATGCAAATAGAAGTGCAATTGTCTATGCACATCTAATGAATGGAGTCTGTATTCACCTTTGTTCTGGTAATTAGGGAAAAAGACAGGTGGATTAATGGATTGGTTGATGTTAGATTCAGAAGCCACTTTAGGTAAAAAGGAGGGTTAGTCCTTAGGGAAACTCTGTCTTTATGGAAGACAAGATATGGAGGTTTGGTACAAAGGGCCTGAAGCTCAGATACCCTTCTAGCTGAGGTGATAGCAATCAAGAAGGCAGTTTTCCAAGACAAAAACTTTAAGTCAGCCGAAGCTGCAGGCTCAAAAGGTGGACCAGTAAGAGCCTGAAGAACTAATGTTAGATCCCATGGAGGGACCGCATTCTTGACCGGAGGTCTTAGTAGAAAAGTACCCTTCAAAAAGGTCTTGCAGATCTTAGAGGAAGCTAAGGGACCAAGATTATCTCTGATGTGGAAGTGGGAAATAGCCGCCATCTGAACCTTCACAGGTGAAGAACTGGCCCCTCGATTACAAATGTGGGATAGAAACTCGAGAACTGCTGGAATGGGAGCTGTAAAGGGATCCAAATTTCTTTGCTCGGCCCAGATAGAAAAACGTTTCCATTTACTGTTGTAGACTTTCCTGGTGGAAGGCTTATGTGCGGCCACCAGGATGGATTTAACTGCTGATGAGATTCTGGGAGTCCTAGCCACTAACGGAACTGGATCAACCAAGCAGAAAGCTTGAGGTCATCCAGGTTCGGGGTTTCTAATCCCAAAGGATGAGAAATCAGATCCGGGATGGGATCTAAGATCCAAGGAGGAGCTACTAGATGAGACCGCAGGTATGGGAACCAGGTTTGATGAGGCCAGAATGGGGCTATGAGGATAACTCTGCTCCCCAACCGATGAGCTTTCTGTAAGAATTTTGTCATTAATGGGAGAGGAGGATAGGCGTAAAGAAGACCGGATGGCCAAACATGAACTAAAGCGTCTCTGGGGGTCTCCCCCCAGTGGGGGGGGGGGATCAGAGCAAAAAGCTCGCTGCACTTTGTGTTCGAAGGCGATGCGAACAGATCGCAGCAAGGTTGACCCCAATTGAGGAAGATTCTTTTCACTACTAAGGGGTTCAGAGACCACTCGTGAGGTGAGTGGATAGTTTGACTCAGCTTGTCTGCTAAAATGTTGGACCGACCCGGAATGTGCATTGCTAGCAGAAAGCGGTTGGTAGATATCGCCCACTCCCAAACTCTCATGGCCTCTCGGCAGAGCGGGTAAGACCTGGTCCCCACCTGTTTGTTGATGTACCAGACCACTGACATGTTGTCTGTCTGAATTGCAATAGTCCCTAGAGGAAGAAGGGCATGGAGAGCCTGCAACGCTAGAAGCACCACTCTCATCTCCAGAACATTGATATGCAGAACAGTCTCTGTTGAAGTCCACGTGCCTTGGACGGTTCTGCCCATGCAATGCCCCCCCCCACCCTAGGCGAGAAGCGTCCGTGGTCACTGTGGCTTGGGGTAGAGGCATCAAGAAGGGTCACCCTTCCCGATGCTCTCGGGAATGGAGCCACCAAAGCAGAGATTCCCTGCAAACCCTGCTGAGGGGAATAGGGGAGTATAGTGGATGTTAAAGGATGGACCATTGTACCTGCAAGGTCCATTGAAGAATCCTCATATTCAAGCGGGCTAGAGGTGAAAGATTGATAGCTACAGACATAGACCCTAGAGCCCTCAGGACTAATTCCACCGGAGGGGCTGGAGACTGTAGAAGAGCTAGGATGTGGAGAGATAGGTTGCGGAGTCTGTCTAGCATCAAGAAAACCTTTGACTGAAGCGTGTCTATTCTGGCCCCTATGAAGCCCAAAACCTGAGCAGGCTGAAGGGACGATTTTTTTGTAGTTTACAGTGATCCCCAATTGGTGGGCCAAAAGCAGGAAATATTCCCTGGCTGAACATAGTAGATGCCTGGTGGGGGCGGTGAGGAGCCAGTCATCCAGGTAAGGAAAGACCTGTATTCCCTGAAGCTTCAGGTGGGCTGCTATAACTGCCATGACCTTGGTGAACACCCTGGGGGATGTGGTGAGACCAAAGGGGAGGACCCTGAACTGACAGTGGCTGGCTCCCAGCAGAAAATGGAGAAATCTCCTGGATCGCCTTTACATTAGAATGTGGTAGTACGCATCCTTGAGATCTGTGGAGCACATCCAGTCATTCTCCTGAAGAAGGGGGAGAATAGATTGAATGGTGACCATCCGGAATTTTTCTTTGGCAACGGACAGGTTCACTGTAGACAGGTCGAGAATTGGCCTTAGGTCCCCCATCTTTATTGGCACCATAAAGAACCTGGAGTAATTGCCTGATCCGGACTGGCCTGGGGGGATGCGCTGGATGGCTCTTTTTCTTAGCAGCTCTTTTATCTCTAAGGCTGCCACCTCCCTCTGATGGGGTGGGACATCTGGGAGGCACCCCAAAAGAGGAGGAGGATTCAGGAAGGGAATGGAGTAACCTCTGGATATTATCCAGAGCACCCAGCGATCTGTCATGATGGACTCCCAATGTGCTAGATGCTCCATGAAACACCCCTGACTGCCTCCAGAGAGGAGCAGTCGGGCAACCCCTCAGGGCTGCTGCGCGGGTCGATTGGAAAAGGGTTCCCTCGACCCAAAATTCTTGGGCCCCCCTCTGCCTCTGGACCGGTGTCCACCTTGTCATTCCCTGCCTCTGAAGGACAAAGGGTCCGGAGCGAAACAGAATTGTTGAGATTTCCGGAACCACATCTTCTTTTGTCCTCTCTGGTTCCTGGAAAAGGACCTTTGAGGAGCCGAGAAGCGGATTCTGACGGCAGATAACGTCTTCCCGTCTTTGTCACTCTGGAGAAGTGTATCGCGGATGGTCTTGCCAAACAGCGAAGAACCGTCAAAGGGAGCGTTCGCAAAGGACGCCTTGAAGGGTTCTGCAAAATCGCAGAGACGGAGCCAGGCATGATGCCGTAAGGCGATGCCTGCTCCACTGGCTCTAGCGGCCCCCTCCGTGGTATGGGAGAGAAACCGCATAGAAGTGTTGGATATCGACTTTAGAGTGGCCATTCATGTCGAGAAGGTTCGTTTGTCCTCGGCCGACATGGACTCTGGGAGTGACCCAGCGTACTCTTTGATTAGGTCCCGCTGAAGCCGAATCACGTGTGCCAAGTAGTTCAGCGCCCTTACGGAAAAGGTGGCTGAAGCAAGCATCAGCTTTCCAATGCGGTCCATCGTCTGAGACTCCTTGTCTGGAGTATGTACCGAGGAACTTTCCTGTGCTAGTTCCTTCTTGGTGGCAGCTGCCACCACCATGTCATCTACTGGGGAACCTTTGCTCCATGCTGTCCTGTCAGATGGAGGGGCTAAGGATTTTATCTGGTCTCCTGCGTATCAGCTCTACAATGTCCGGCTCCTTCCATGCCCTGGTAGTTATAAGGTCTACCAGGGGGTCGGCTGGAGGGGACACCCAAGAGGTAGATGGGCCTGTGTCAAATGCCTCCAGAAACACAGACTCATTTGAGGACGTTTTTTGGGCTGACCACCCCCCTTTAATTCGCAGCATCTCCATGATGTCTCCAAAGGAGACGTCCTCAGGGGGTGACCTGGGGGAACCTTCCCCTTCCTCCAAGTCAGTGTTTTCTGTGAGGGACTCGGGGGAGTCCAAGTGCCTCCCTTTACACTTTCATTTGTGAGGGACCTCCTCAGGGAGACTGTCAGAGGAGGGCTCACCAACCAGATCCTGTTCCTCCAGGGGAACCATCTGGGACGTAGAAACAGGCTGTACCTGGGGCTGGATGATGGAAGACACGTCCGTCTGTGAGGGAATGGCGGGTGGATCTGTAGCATGAGCCTGGGGCCTCAAATCCCTCGAAAGGACCCTCTCCACGATGTTGAAGGCCGAGGGTGAACTGCTCTCCTTGGGATCCGAGAGCAGCCCCCTCGGATCCGACGTGCAGATTGGCACCGGAGTCGATGCAATCGGATCTGAAAGGGCAGTGCACTCTGACCGTATAGGAGCCAAAGACACACTAAGCCCTCTGGATCCGAGGCTTAGCTCATGGCCCCAAGAGCTCGGATCCAAAAAGGGACCCGACAAACTTGAGGGTACAGTCGGCGTCGGAGTAGCGATTGCTATCGGTGCTGACACCCCGGCTCCGACACTATCTGGATCCGATGGCTCTGAAACCTGATAGTGGATCAGAGAAGGAGCAATGGGGGCAAAGAAGGGGGCCGAGCTACCCCCGGAGGGGGGGAGGCAAGAGCACTCCCATCTGCATCTGGGCCTGGAGGAAGCGACACATCATCCGGTCCATGTCTGCTTCTGAAAGGCTCCTAGTGGATCTGGAAGAAGCCACCGAGGCTGGTCGGGAAGGCTGCCTCGACGACCTCGAAGGTGACCGGGTCTCCTCCTCTGGCTCCGGAGAAAAACATAGAGAGTGAAGCCGAGAGGGGGAAGACCCGGAGGCCTTCAGGGGAGAGCAAAGCTGCTTAGCTGGCGGGGCCAAGGAGGCAGAATTGGCCCACTGCTTGTGGCTCCTATGCCTCTCCCTGTCATGCTCCTTATCCCTTCTGTCTCTTTTTCTGGAGTCCCTCTCTCCCTGGACCACAGCGGGAGTTTGAGTCTCGGCCAGGGGAGCAGGAACAGTAGGTGGAACAGCCGCCGCCGTGGCTGGTACCACAGAGGGATTGGAGGATGAAGCAGAATCCGTGGGCATAAGGCCTGTCAGAATTAGCTTGGTCCTCCTGTCCTTCAAAGTCCAGGGGTTAAAAGCTGCACAAATTTTGCAGCCTGAAGAAAGATGTGCCACCCCCAGGCATATAACGCACTGAGTGTGGCCATCGGCTGGGGACAGCTTATGGCCACACTCAGAACATTTAGAAAATATGGCTTTAGGGCCTTCAGCCATTTTGCACACACACACACCTTCACATACAGATCAGGGGAAGGGGGAAACTAACAACTACAAAACAGAAGAAAAGGCAAATTTTTCTAACTAGGGTAGAATGAACACACACACACACTTTTTGAAGAAGCTGTATGGAAAAAAATAGATTTAGAACCCTCTAATTTTACTCACAAACCGCCAAGAGCTCATCTCTCATGCTTCAGAAGCCGCGGCAAACAAGATCTGAGGACTGGAAGGAGGTAGCAGGGTATTATGGGTAAGGGGAGGAGCTAGGAGCTCGGATCTCTAGCTTGGAAAAGCTGCCGGCTCGGATTCAGATCGGATCCGATACCCACAGGTTGCTGATCAAATGAAGTTAACTACTTCAGATCATAACTTTAATCTTGACAACTTCCTAGCTGACCTACGAAGGTGCAATTGGACTCCACTCAAGTACCTTGACCTAGATGATGCAGTGAACCACTTTAATAAATCTTTCTTAGATATATTAAATGCACATCCCCCTGTTAGAAACATCAGAGTAAAATCAAACTATGACCCCTGGCTAAGTAGAGACACTAGGGCCCTTCTGAAAACTAAAGATAAAGCTTGGGAAATATGGCATAAGACTAACACAACAGTATCAAGAACTTAGAAATAAAGCAAAAAAGAAAACAAATAAAACAGGATAAAATATATTTCTATTATAACATTCAAAACACATATAAAAGAAAAACATCAAAAATTCTGGCCGGCTATAAACTCAATCTTTCACCCAGGAAAATCTACTGCACCAACACCAAACATCCACAACAATTCTGATAGCATAGTTACCATTTTTAACAAACATTTTACTGAATCTATAATTGCCCTTTCCAAATGGCAAACCCCTACTCCTGATACCAAACCAGCCAAGTCTACAACTAGCAATGCCTCGTTCTCTTTCTCCCCAGTTCCTACAGCATCTATAAAAAAACTACTACAAAAACTAAAACCTGCTACACTTGCAGTAGATAACTTACTCAGGGAATACCTTAAAATTGCAGCTGAATCTATAGCTTTCCCTCTATCAATCCTTATAAATAGATCCATTCTGGAAAACAAGGTCCCTCAACTGTGGAAAATATCCCATGTAATCCTGCTTCATAAAGGGGGACCTTCCACAGAACTGACAAATTATCAGCCAATTACTATTCTTTTACCTCTTTCTAAGCTACTCAAAAGGTGTATTCATCTCCAGGTCATGAAATTCTTACTAACAAATAACCTTCTCGCAAACACTTAGCATGAGTTTCGCCCATCACATAGTACCACTACAGCTCTCTTATCCTTCACTAATACCGTAAACCATCACAGAAATAACAGCAACTTTGTATCTTCCATCTTTCTAGACCTATCAAACGTTTTTGATATGGTCTCCCATTCCAAACTAATAGATGTACTAACATAACTATCCTTCTCACCATCTGCCACAGGATGGTTTCATAACTATTTATCTGACTGTCAACAACCTGTTCTATGGCAGGGTGACCTATCTCCATGACTTCCTTTATTCATTGGTGTCCCCCAATGATCTATCTTGGGCCCTCTCCTTTTCTTCCTCTTCACTAATTATTGACACACAGCTACTCCACATGGTTCTATAATACAGTATGCAGATGATTCAACACTAATCTGTGCTGCCACTTCTATATCAACTCTTTATTCTCAAACACAGGAAACTTTCACATCTGTTGAAACATGGTTATCCAATGCCCATCTAATCCTGAACCCAAACAAAAGTAAATTATTACTCTTCCAATCTAACAAGACATCTATCTCATGCCCAACATTTAACATAATAGCCAAAGACAATACTATGATCTCCCCAATAACCCATACAAAGCTTCTTGGAGTGGAAATAGACAATACCCTAAAATTTGACTTGCATGTCTCCCTAATTATAAAAAAGTCCATAAGAAACTTGGAAGTCTATATAGACACAAAAGGTTCCTGAACACAATGACCAAAATTACATTAGCACAAACCCATCTGCTCTCCACTCTACTGTATGCTTCACCAATTTTAACTAATCTAAGGAAAACTGACTTATCTAAGTTAGAAGCATGTTATAATAAAATTGCTAAGTTTGCATCTGACTGCCCATATAGAACACATCATTGTACAGCTTTAAGGATACTAGACTGGCTTGAGCTTCCTAACATTATTCTTTACAACCAACTCTAACTCACAAAATTGTAACACAACCAACTAGAACCCCTGCACTACAAAATCTCATCCTTCCTTACAGTTCCAGCAGACCACTTTGCTCTAAAAATAAGAACTTTCTCACCATCTCCAAGGCCAACAACACTGCAGGAGAATCTTTAATTTCCAACTATATATCTCATATATAGAACTCCCTTCCTAAATCCATTCTCTCAGTCTTATCCACTAACC
Source organism: Protopterus annectens (assembly GCF_019279795.1). NCBI lineage: Eukaryota > Metazoa > Chordata > Ceratodontiformes > Protopteridae > Protopterus > Protopterus annectens. Next base: position 1,375,017,625 of record NC_056731.1, read on the forward strand.
ACTTTAAGCCATCACTTAAAGCTTATCTAAAAAATAAGTGTCTATGTTCCTGTACTAACCCCTCATGAGTGCTCTGATACATCATAGTATACCCAAAACATATCCATCTTCTCCCCCGGTGTTTAATCCTTTGTTCCTACCGACCTGTCTTAACCTTATACCTTGACATAAGTCATACCTACAAATAGTACTAGCTATGTTCAAAGCCTAGGTTTTGTTGTCAAGATGTAACAAATTTGTATGTTTTTATGTATGCTACATTTTGTTTACTTTACACTTTACTGATTATTGCAATGTGTGCATGAAAATTTACTGTTACTCATGGAGCTTTTCTCCCCGGGCCTCCACTGAAAAAGGCCTGTGTTTAGTCGGACTTTCCCAGTAAACAAATGTTAAATAAAATAATAAAAAAATAAATAAAATCCAAAGCACTAGTGCTTCTTTGGGTCTTATGTCCTCATCTGATCTGATAGGTCTGCTGTTACTTTTTCATTGGATCCTAAGCCGTCAGACACATTTTATTCCACAGAATTTGAAAGATTTCCCATGCAAACTCTTGGGATGAAAAAACCTTTACAACCTCCTTCAGATCCTAAGTCCTACCTGGATCCAACAGGCCTGGCTCCTGTGGTGATTAGTTCCTTTCCTTTCAGTTTTCTCTTTCTGCTCAATTATTTTTTTCAGGGTGTGAATAAGATAATGTGAAATTTTCTGTGGCTCAAATCCAGATGAGGATCTTACCAGTTCTGCCCTCTCATGGATTTGTGAGTGCATCTGCTAATTCTAATTTGTCCCTTTTCCTACCTGGCCAGTGGTAACCCCCAAGAGGTTTAGAATTGGATAAAACAAAGGTACTGTCTTTCACTCTTTAGATATACTTGACCATTTAATTTTTAGATATCCTCGGATCAGAGTGGGTCTAGAACACCAGATCTAAGAGTTTTTTTATTTGGTCTTGATCTTTTACCTTCCTTCTTTGAAAGCTAACGGGGGTAGTTTTTTCCAGGTTACATAATTTCTCACTTACATGGTACCCAGGACATATTTTTGGATCCTACCCACTTGTAACACATACACAGCCATTTAATCCTAATTTTAAGAGTCTACAAACAGATTTGATTAATGGACTGTCTAATTTGCTTTCTAGAACCAAAATTGCTGATGCTCATCTTCAGTAGTGTCAGAGAAGTATGTAAGAGTGGTACAGGATATGTACAAGGGTAGTGTGACAGCGGTGAGGTCTGCTGTGGGAGTGACTGATGCCTTTAGGGTGGAGGTGGGGTTACATCAAGGATCAGCTCTCAGCCCTTTCTTATTTGCAGTGGTGATGGACAGGTTGACAGACGAGATCATACAGGAGTCCCCATGGACTATGATGTTTGCAGATGACATTGTGATCTGTAGTGAGAGTAGGGAACAGGTTGAGGAGACCCTGGAGAAATGGAAATATGCTCTAGAGAGAAGAGGAATGAAGGTCATCAGGACTAAGACAGAATATATGTGTGTGAATGAGAGGGAGGATAGAGGAATGGTGAGGATGCAAGGAGTAGAGGTGGTGAAGGTGGATGAGTTTAAATACTTGGGGTCAATAGTTCAGAGTAATGGTGAGTGTGGAAGAGAGGTGAAAAAGATAGTACAGGCTGGATGGAGTGGGTGGAGAAGAGTGTCAGGAGTGATTTGTGACAAGCGAGTACCTGTAAAAGTGAATGGGAAGGTCTACAAGAGGGTAGTGAGACCAGCTATGTTATATGGGTTGGAGACAGTGGCATTGGGAGTTTGAGCTGGATGTGGCAGAGTTAAAGATGTTAAGATTTGCACTGGGAGTGATGAGGGTGGACAGGATTAGGAATAAGTATATTAGAGGGTCAGCCCAGGTTGGAAGGTTTGGAGACAAAGCCAGAGAGGCAAGATTACATTGGTTTGGACATGTACTGAGGAGGGATGCTGAGTATATTGGGAAAAAGATGCTAAGGATGAAGCTACCAGGTAACAAGAAAAGAGAAAGGCCTAAGATAAGGTTTATGGATGTGCAGGTGGTTGGTGTGACAGAGCAAGATGCAGAGGACAGGAAGAAATGGAAACAGGTGATCCGCTGTGGCGACCCCTAATAGGAACAGCCAAAAGAAAATGATGATGATCTTCAGTAGTCTCTCTCAGGCTATCCTACAGTTGACATCCTATTTATCCATGAGGTTTATCTTGCATACTGCAGAAGGTGTCTCTAGGGATGTGGGTTCAGGCATTTCCATCAGGAGACATGCCTGGATGAGCCTTGATGATTTTGTGATGTCTTTAAAGTCATCTTTCATCAGTGCTACCTTTGACAGTTCTCCTTAGTTTGGCCCATAGGTAAGGACATAAAGACCCTCTCTGCCATGGGCAGCCCTATTTCCATCCCTTAAACATTTTTGTTCCCAGTAATCAATCAGAACATCTAGGTATGTATTACAGGAAGTTTCAGGGGCCTTACAGGACATATGCAAAGATAGTTTGCCCTGAGGCACAGGAAGGAGTGATAATAGCTGAAAACCACCCAGTGGCAGAGGACTCCCGCAATTCTGAGAGCCTAGAGATACTTCTTCTGTTAGACTCTGCCAGTGCTCCTGAAAGGAGACCTCAATGCCCTCCAGTGCAGACAGTCAGGAATCTCTTATCTCTACACCAGGAAGCATGGCCAATCATAATGAAGGATGCTTCCTTGCACAGAATCTTTTGCTGAGATTACATCATTCCTTTTTTCCCTTCCACCCCATTATCCAAGAAGCAGTTTAGAGTCATCTGAAGATTCCCTCTAGACCAATAGGATCTGTAACTGACTAAAGATTCTTCTAGTGTCTAAATAAAATAGGATACTGGTGAGTGATTTTAAGTATTGGTATGTTGAACAATGCTGTTCGGCACAAAGTCCTAATTAGTCTTGGTTCAGTCCAGTTTCCCCTTCTGAACAGGACATCTGGATGAGATTGACTGACCATCAGGATAACTGCTATCATATACAATGAATAGACGATTCAGGAAATAGTTACAATTTAGGCTGGGAGCCGGTCATTACCAGTTCAGAGTCCAGCCTTTTGGCCTAACCACAACCCTCAGGGTGTTCACCAAGTGTATCACAATACTGGCATCTCACTTAACTGTGCAAGGATCCCATGCATTTTCATTTTGGGACAACAGGCGTGTTATCAATCTAGCCAAGCTTTTACTGGTGCAAGTTTTAGAGTAGGTGTGGTAGGCTTGTCCACAATTTGGGATATCCATCAATAACAAGTCACAGTTCTAACTGACCTGCACTTTAGAGTTTATAGGAACAATTTTTCAACACGGTATCTATCCTAGTAATTCTACCCCTTTACAGAGTACAAACAATAGCTCAGAAAATATTTACCAGCATATCAGCAGGATTGATTCCACAAGTCAAAATCTGTGCTAGCCAACTATTTTTCTTCTCCACTCAAGGCCACAGTGACCATGGCTGCTTTCCAGATGAGATGGAGTGGACAGTTCTTGGGAATACAGTCCAGGGCATTTGGTCTCCTAAGAAGGCCAACTGACATATACTGAAGGTGTGCCAATGGGTGATTTTCTACCAACCACTTTGTAATTGTAGCCCATTTTCTGAGGAAGTTCAACGTGATAGCTGTCATCTTGAGCAGGTCCATCTTACTTCCTCATGGCTTGTGTCTCACCCACATAGTGACTGATATTGTTTATTTATTTATTTTTTTATTCATTCACTTGTCATAAAGACAATTCATCATTCGGTGCCCAAGAGTGCAGATTTGAGGCAAATGGAATTGCATATTGAAATGGAATAAACAGTTTATGCAAACTAAAAATACTCATCAAGAGCATATCTAAACAATCCTTTCTTGGTTTGTGACTTACTGTGGAGTTGATTGGTATTTTTAAAGGGAGTGGGAGTTTGGGCTTACTTGTTCTGATGAAGTCCGTGAATGTAGGACGAAACCTAGGTTAACTTCTTTCAGTGTATTAGTGTACTGTTTTGGTGCAATAAACTTGTCAGTTTTTCTAAAAGAACAGCGCAAGTTCCAGTGTTTGGACTGCTCAAGTTTTCCGTGGTTGGATTTATGATTCATCCACATACCTCTAACCTAAAACTGACAGCGTGGGTTTTCTCATTATATTGATAGCCACACAACCTATGTTTTGTTTTTTTTACCCATCCATTCCATTCTGTTACCTCCCCATAACAACTATATACAAGGAATCTCTACAGAAATTATGGAAAAGATGTTTTTTTTTTTGAGTAGAGCAGTATCAGGTAGAACTTTGCACAGCTCTTATACATTCTGTCCTTGAATTTCTAGCTAGTTTATTTTAAGAGGGTGCTAGTTTATTGAACGTATAACTTCTACTCACAGCCTTTCTTGAATTTCTATGTAGATTTTCAGAATTCTTCTCTGGCTTCCTCTAAACTTTACAAATCATTTTTAATGGTTTTCTTCTACTTAGACTTCCTTACAAAGATTCCATACCACCATGGAATATACAGTTGGTATGGCAAACTTTGGCACAGTCTTCTTTTCAAACAACAGCCAAATGTAATCTAAAATTCTTTACCTTGAACCCTATCCTTTTAGTTGCATTTACTTCCATTGGATAATGTCAGAGCTTCAAACATTATATTCTAAGTCCCCATCTTGTTTTTCCACATAGATAGGGACACCTCACATACCAATGCTTCCTCCCTACTAAGGGCAGTGTCAGAATCCAGCATTAACCAACCAAATTAACTTACCATTTTTTCCCAGACTTTCCAAATAAAGGAGAGTATATGATGCACTTACTATATGCTTATAGATAATGGCATTCTACCTGCACAGAACTAACAACTTAGGAAGACAGACCAATTCTTGGCTTCCATGACATATCACAGAATGGCAAATTGGTTACAAACATAATTATCACCAAGTGGTTGACAGATTATATTTTGTTTGTCTCCACTAAATTGAATTTCCCCCTAACAAACCAATGCAGGCTCTTTCAACTATACCTATTACCACATCCACTATATTCCAGTCTAGACTACACATGGAGTCTAGTTATGGGAGAAGTGCTGGGTGAAATCCTAATACCTTTATCATTCATTACAAATTGGAGTTGGCCTCAAAAGAAAGAGAGATCTTTGCCTCAACCATACTCAGGAATATCCTCCATTAAAATCTGCCCAGGAATTTAGATAGCCCAGGACTCTGTCCCGTATGTTGCGGAAGAATGAAAATTGACAACTTCAGATAAAGACATTATGTACTTATCATAATGTTCCATCTGTGTTGTCCATTTTCATTCTTCCTCAACTCTACAACCTCCTTCCCCTTCCATTTATCAAAAGTGAATTCTGGAGGAATGAAATTCTTGGGGCACTACATGTCCCATGTGTTGAACTCTAATTATGACAATTCTTTATGGCCTTCATGTCAAGCTGCAAACAAGATCTGAGGGATGTTAGGGTGGTGCATTATGGGTATGGAAGGAGCTCAAGAGTTTGTTGATAGCCATGAGCTAGAATAATGGTCACATCTGAACCCATACATTGAGGAAGAATGAAAATGGACAACACAGATGGAATGTTATGGTAAGTATATAACTTCTTTATAATGGACAGTGGTTTAAAATATAATTCACTGCCTTTTATTATCTAACTTTTATTCACTGACATCTTAGCATATGATTCAGAATATTATGATTATTTACTTTTGGATAGGAAGACATAACCTGGACAGTTCTTAGAATTTTAGAACTTCTGCAGCATCACAAAAGTGCTCATGATTCTAATTAAGCTGCTTCAAGCTGGTCCTCATGAGAAAGGTTTGCAAATGAACAATTTATCAGCTATAATTCACACAAAAACATTCACACATGAATCCAAGCCACCTGTACTTTATACATCAATCCCTCAAAGCCTTCCAAACCACTAAAAAAAAAAAAAAAAACATTTCAAAGTATGCTAACCACTAAAAAGTTATTGTATTTAAAGAAATAATCTTTAATGATTCAGTAAGCATTGTTTATATGAGATGTTTGCTATAAAGTAAAGTGTCATTTTTAAAGGAGACATAGTATATAAATTTGAATTAAAAGAATGACAGTCAACTGTGATCCAGGTTCAATCTTTTGCTTATTATATAACTTGTATTCTTTGACATCTTAGCATATGATTCAAAATATTATGATTATTTATTTTAGACAGGAAGACATAACCTAGACTATTCTTAGAATTTTAGACTCCCACATCATCACAAACGTGCTCATGACTCTAAGTTATTTCAAGCTGGTTTTCATGGTAAGGGTTTGGAAATGAACAATCTTTCAGTTGCAATTCACACAAAAACTCTCACAAGTGAATCCAAGCCACCTTCATACCACACATCAATCCGTCAAACCCCTCCAAACCACCAAAAAAATAACAAAAAACATCTCAAGGTATCCCAACCATCAAAAAGCCATTGCACTCAAAGAAATAACATTTAATGATTCAGCAAGCATTATTTGTATGAGATATTTAATAAATAGACTGTCATTTTTAAAGGAGACATAGCAGATAAACTTGCATTAAAAGAATGACAGTTATGTGTGATCCAAGTTTAACTTGACTATGTTTAACTTTGCTGTTAGTTTAATGTCTTATCACCTGTATCTATGTTATATAATTTCCATGTAAATTTCTTTTGTAAATTTCTGGATTTTATTTTATTTTTTTTTTTAATTTTTATCTCAATCTGATTATAACCTGGAGCTTTTTTCCCCGGGCCTCCACCAAAAGATGGGCTTACTTTGGCCCAATGTGTACTTTCCTAGTGATCAAATGCCAATAAATAAATAAATAAATCAATAAATAAACTTGTAAAAGTGTAAGTGTTACTCTAATAATTTGATATCATTCCAATAGTAACCTTTGTATACATAAAACTCTGTATTTTTATACTTTGTTTATAATATCACATCTTTCCTGGGTGGTACTACATGTCAAATATACTATCAGTAGCACACTAGTGGGCAATTTTAAGAACCCAGAATGTAACTTAATGTGCCTCTTTAGTGTCATTTGTTGCATCTTGTATTATATTTAATAGTACATTGCTCAACTATGCCAAGATATCAAAAAATGTGCCAGCTAACATAAGTTTCATCATAATATTGATTAACTTTTAATAAGATGAATAGTTTAACCTTTTAAACTCTAAGTGAAAATAAGTGGCTTTAGTATCATGTATAGCTAAAAAAAATCAAGCTTCATTTTAGAAAGGGAATTAGTAACCATTTGAAGTATGGAAATAAATAAATAATTTACCTTGTAAAAAGTAATATAAGAAATAAATGATTTACTTTGTAAAAAATAATATGCAGCACCTGTTCATAAGTATTCAAGCACTTATTTAAATTAATAAGAATTCTAACCATGAAATACACTGATTTTCATTTGTCCTTCAGTTTTTGTTGTTTTTGTCTATTATTAACCAACCATCTCTTACTGTATTTCTCTTTAAAGTTGATAGATTCCAGTCCATTTCTTCTGTTTTTTTATGATTTTATTTTTCTGTATAAACTCCATTGCATCTTCCAAGGTGTTCAAAATCGTCTTTCCTTCTGGAAGGCAAATCCTTATTTTTGCTAGAAACAAGATTTGTGCTCTAATATTGTTGTTCCTTATGCTTTTAACAAGTGGCACACATGCTTTACTCTTGGACTTCACTAAAATAGAATAGCCATTGTCAAATCTATTAGTATTGCCTTTAATTTTAACTGGATAATTAATGCATGCAGCTTTTAAGAATAAACCCTTATCTTGACTTGAAAAAAATCTTACAATTACTGACCTTGGAGAAGGTGTTTTTTTATTTTTTTATAGATGAGTAAGAAAGTGATCTATGTGCCCTTTTGATGCCAATGGAAAAAGTTACAGGCAGGTTCAAAGTTTTAGGCAGCCAGGCTTTTCCCTACATCTGTTCACTAAGTCTTGTATTTTATCCCAGAATAAGTTGTTTTGTTTCAGAAGAAATTTGGTGTTATTCTCATTTTCAAGTAATATTCCATCAAAATCAGACATTTCCTGGTCTATACTTGAGATTTGTGATGATTATTGTTTAAGAGAGTTACTCAGAACTTCACTTGTTTTTTTTTTCTGTTTGTTTTTTACATTCCTCTTTACACTTGTCCAATTTCTTTCTAATTTATCTATCTTTACAGATAACTCACTGATGTTACTTAGTATAGCCTGTATGTCTTTTTTTCATAGTACTGTCCTGTACACTGGATTTAGAGTGGCTCATTCTGAGACAATTAGTTCTTTTATTGTGGCATTAAATTACGTTTGGTGAATGGAAGAGCAAGAATTCACTGGCTTTTTTCTTTTGTTGTGTGGATTTTGGGATTGTCCTTAGTGGTTGTACAATATACTCATGATCAGTGAATCTTTGTGCTCTTTTCCCCGTATATTTCGAGAGATGGGTATGGAATTCACTCACAGAAATGGACAGACAAGTGGTCATAATAGTATGCAGACAAAGGGAGAGAATGAAGGAGCTGTGTTAAGTCAGCAAAATACTGCACCTGAATTACAAAGTAGAGCAGTTATTAATGTCTTAAAAAAATGGGAAGATTCCCGGCAACGTGTAACTACTAATCCTTTTGCCATGGTGGGCAAGAGGACAGAAGTTTTTCCATTACCGGCAGCACAAGAACTTTGTTCTCAACTAGAAAAATTGATCTTTAAAGAGACATCTATTTTTTATAATATTAACAGTCTCCAAAGATATCAAGAGCTAGAGATTACACCACAAGGTCTTCGGGCAGTGAAAAGCCCTTCTTCCCCGTTTGAATTATCGGAAGAACAGGAGGCTAAATTCCAGGAGAGGTGGATAGCTGCAGCGCATCACTGTAGCTCGGAATGGGTATCAGTTCTCATACAAAGAGATCATTTTAAGAGGAACAAACTATTAGCAGAGACAAAAAGATTATGTGAAGAAATCACCAACATAACATCTAACTCTTTTTAACTAACATCAATGGTATCCTATGAGAAGGACTTAATCAATCAGAAAAAGAGTAAACTCCAGGGATACATTAGAGATTACGAACAGAAGAAAGCCTTTGTGCTCTCATCAAATCAGCAACAGAAATGACGGAGCGTTAGTTTTCAAAAAGAGAACAACACATCCGCACAGCATAAAAACAGAAGTTTTCTATCTGGAGAGAGCGGGGCATCTTCGTTAGAAGTAGAAGAAGTGGTAGATCAAGAATTTTCAGATTTAACGAGACCGGACAACACTGTGTCTTTTCGGAGAACTTTTCGAGGCTCCAATGGTCAACATCATGGAACCAGGAAACGAGGTTGGCAAGGACAGGACAATTACAGAGACCCGGGACAGGGCCGATATAAACGAGGCAAATGGACTAATTAACCAGGTAGATAATGTTAATACTATGAAATATGTTGTTAATTTGTCTGACTATGCTTTTGATTGATGCAACAGAACTGTCGGTTTTACATAAAGGTTTAAAATTCATACCGACAGTTCTGCCAAGACTGTACGAAATGAAAGGAGAAATGATCAGTTTAGTACGTAAAATGCACCTTAAAGATTATTTTTATAATAATGGGTGTAAAAATAGTAATGAGTTAGTAATGGAAACTGACTCAAGTAATAGTGATTATTTTTATTCTTGTGATTCTGAAACTGAAAGTAATGCGTACAGTCTGTTTGACACAACTAAAATCACAACAAAAAGTACTTTCATGTCTCCATTTAAGAATGTTTATATACAGCGTTTTTTTAATGCCTTTAATTTAATACTAGAAAAAGAAATGAATGATTTTGAAGGCATTAGAAAAGAATATAATTTAACTAAAAGGGAGTGGATGAAACTTAAACAAATGAGTATGAATGATAACATAGTATTCAAACCATCAGACAAGGGGGGTAAACTGGTGGTAATAAATTCTAATGATTATTTTAAAATGTGCATGCAACATTTAAATGATGAAATGATTTATAGCACAGTGGATGTAACTATCTTAATTCAAGCACAACAGGATTTACAAACACTATTAAAGAAGGGAGTAAGGTTGCATTATTTTACAGCTAATGATGTAACGAATAAGTTTACAATTAAGAAGAACACAGTAGCAAAGTTTTTTTGTTTCCCAAAATCCACAAAAGCTTAATACAACCTCTCAGACGTCCAATAGTATCAGCAACAGGTTATTTTACTCATAACCTTAGTTGCTTTTTACATGAATTTTTGTTAAAGGAAGTATTAAAATTACCTTCCTACATAAACGATTTGTTTGATTTTTTGAAAGAAATAGAGGGAACAATATGGACAGAAGATATGTACTTTATAACAGCTGATGTAGTAAGTTTTTATACTAATATACAACATAGCTACGGCTTAGAGGCTATACAGCATTTTATAGGGGACAACCCAAGAACACACTATATTAAGGAACTGCTACATTTTTGTTTGATGAACAATATTTTTGAGCTTGATGGCAGTTTATATAGACAAAATAAGGGAACAGCAATGGGGGCGGCCTTTTCCCCAGTTTATGCCAATTTGTTCATGGGGCTGGTTGAAAATGCACATATATAGAAGTACATTCTTTAGGAAACATGTAATAAAATACTTCCGATTTATAGATGATTTGGTTTTTATTTGTCAAGGGGGAAATAATCAAGTATCAGCATTTATACACTATCTTAATGCCAATAAATATGAGATTAAATTTGATGGAATTCAAACAGGCTTAGAAGTAAACTTTTTAGATATAACATTGAAAGGTAAGATGGGAACAAAAATTTATACAAGAATACATAGGAAATTTGACCAAGTCATCTGGATGTTGCATGCCAGTAGTTGTCATCCTAGTCATACATTAGCTTCTATTCCTTATGGAGAAATGTTAAGAATAAAAAGATTGTGTAGTGATGGGAAGGAAGCACGTAACGAAGCTAGAAAAGTTGCAGCCTTGTTTGTAAATAGGGGTTACAGTCCAGATGAAGTGTCAAATAGTTATTCTAAAATTTATGATAACAGAGGAGTTAGGATCCCAAAATTGGACAGGAAGGAAATTATATATGATAATAATAGTAAAGCAATAACCAATAATTCTTTGTTTTTTGTCTCAAAATGCACCCTTTTTTCGGGTAAATTTAATGAATTAGTTAAAGGGTACTGGAAACAAGTGAAAAAAGAGGTTCCTTCATTGTCTCAAATTGAATTGAGAATTTCATATCAGAGGGGACGGAATCTGGAAGATTTTTAGTCCATAGTAAATATTCCAAACCGAAGGAAAAAAAATTAAAAAGTCTGACAAAAATAGGAACTTTCCCATGTGGAAAGTGCTCCATCTGCCAGTATATTACAACTAGAGTAGATAAAATAGAAGGGAAAAAATGTGATACTCTAGGAATTTATACCTGCACAAGTAAAGGGATAATTTATGCCATAAGTTGTTCGTGTAATAAATATTACATAGGGGAAACCAAGAGAAGTCTTGGAGAAAGGATAAAGGAACATATTAGAGATGTTAGGAAAAATAAGGTTATTAGTCCTATAGCAGAACAATTTTAACAGGGTACACATGGGAGAAGTAAAAAGTTTAAAAGTAACAGTTTTGAAACAAGTGTCACATCAGTATGGTAATGTGGAAATGTTGAAGCACATATTAAGGAGAAAAGAATCTATTTTTATTATTAAATACAACACTTTGCAACCGAATGGTTTGAATAAGGAATGTAATTGGCAAAGTTTCATTTAATAGTGTTTTAACCTTAAGAAATAATATGAACTGAATTTTAACAAATGGAATGTAATTAGTTAATTGAAGGCAATGCAATTAAGTTAAAGTATAAAATGTGAGGTTTTTAGAAGCCCAAGTTTTTTACTCTGTAAAGGCTGTTTGTGGCCGAGGCGCTAAGAGAATTTTATTGTGGCATTAAATTACGTTTGGTGAATGGAAGAGCAAGAATTCACTGGCTTTTTCTTCTTTTGTTGTGTGGATTTTGCAGTTAGTTCTTTCTAGTTTAGTTGACAGGAAAAAACAATTAAAATAGTTTCAAACTTGTTATTTTTGTAGTAAATCTTTCAGCAGATGTTCAACTATAAATCCAGCAAATACATCTTTTTTTTAGTATTGGTCCTTAAGGACTGAGAATTGTGTTTTAGTAGAAATATGATTCTATATTTAAAACTGAAAATTCTAGATTTAAATTCTAATGGCCAAGCAGCAACACATCATGCTACACTGCACAATATCTTGATTCGGGAGTTACACCATCTGTTCATATTGGGAAACCAAGTTCTGATCTCCCAGTCTCTGAGCATTAAAATAATAGCACTGGCCTATAAAATCAAAGCATAGGATTAAGAAAAAGCAAAGTATTTATTAATTTATTTTTCAGACTGGAAGGACGTCATATGCTACATCTGATGCAGTTACTGATAAGCAACTGGAGAGGTCTAATGCATTCATCTAATAATTTGTGCACCCTTAACCAGATCTAGTTTTATGATGAGAATCATTTCATCTAAAAAGAACAAAGTTAAACCTGAAATCATACCACTGTGCCTCAATTTTAGCAATTGAGAGGTATGACCAAGATATCTGCCATGCAGCTACAGATAATTAATTGGGTATTAGATAATAGAAATCAAAGAGTAGACTAAGGATCTTGTTCCCACAGCATCCTAATATAGGTGAATAAACTTAAGGGCACCTGAGTTATTCATAGAAATATAAATGGAATGCAATAGGCCAATGGTTTCAAGACCTACCTGAAAGAGATCCAGTGACTGTAAAACCATGTGTCTATTACACCTGTAAAATCCTAATAATGAGTGAACCTTCTAGGGGATAACAGCTTACTCCATGGAATAAGATGTCATCTCTCAAGCACTACAAGGTAAAACTGTATTAAAATGTGTGAGTATATTATGTACTTTACAAGACAGTATCTCTTACCAGGAAGTATGACTGAATGAGAGAGAACATGATGAGGCTGTAGAAAAATTAAGAGCTCAGCCAGCAATAAACTAATCTAATTTATTCAGTGTCTCTGGTAAAAGCAATCCAGTCTTCTATGCTGTCACTTTTGTTAATGTTATGTTGCATACAAAATACAATCTTCATTAAAGGAGCATGGTAAATCTCTAGTTATTTATTCCCTTAGCCATTTGCTCTGGTATAATTCAAACAATAGTAAAAATCACATCTTGCTGGAAGCATCTTACTATGGTTCCTAATTAATGAATTGTCACACTACTAATAAATGACCCTTCTTTCACAAATAATGCAGTTAAGTCAGCAGTCACAGAGTGAGCCAAAAGAAGGGTACAGCGGGAGAGCAGTATATCCTTATTTCTTCTTCTTCTTCTTCTTTCGGCTTTTCCTGGTTAGGGGTCGCCACAGCAGATCATCTGTCCGCTCATGATTGGCAGTGGAGTTTTATGGTGTTGAGTTGCCAGCCAAGCACCCAATCTTCCACAGAAGGCACACACATGCACACACTCACACCTTATTTGTATATCCTTATTTCTACATTGCCAAAAAGTCCCATACTTAGTTCATCCATAAGTGTTAATATTTATAGTTTTTATCCTACAGTCTAACACTTGAAAGAGATGGCCATGTGTTGGACTGCAATAATAATTATAAAATATATATTATACATGAACAACATAACACACTGACAAGCAAATTATGGCACAATGAGAAATCAGAACAGTTGCCTGTTGAAAGATTTTACACTAACCAAAGCAAACACAGATAACTGAATTTTCTTACTACACTGTTCCAGCAAACATTTACCACATTGGCCCAGCAAGTACAACTAAATCTCCAACAGAATGAAATGAAAACTCTAATTTCATTTTCTTTTTCTTGTTATATTGCATTATAGATATGTCTGTTAACAAGAAATACTATTTAGTGTTACATATGTGAATTGTTGTTTGTGCTTGTTTGCCAATATTTATTTACCAGTATTTTTTTACCAATATAGCCATATGCATAATTTAGAAATATTTGTGTATTCCCTGACAAAGATGCTGTCCTTCCTGTTGATACACTATGATTTTCGTCAGAGTTTATTTCCATGCAAGGATAGAAGAACACTTGCTTTACCATTGCATATTAAAGTAGTGTTGGGCTATTCACTGCATGGATAAGAAGACATTAGCCAGATGAGAAAGGATTAATTTACTTATGGGATCAATTTTGGCAATAAATATAAGTTTTAATCTTCAAAATGTATTTGTTCCACATCTACAATAAAACACCCCTAAAATGCATTTCCACTGACTTGAAGTTTATTTATTTACTTTGTTGAGTACATAAGTGGAATGTTCCTCAGACCACTTCCAGTCACAACTCAGGCCAAATAGGCAGTTACAGATTTAGCATGTAATTAGTATCCTGTGTGTTACGATGTCATACAGTTAAGTGTAACATAGTGACATATAAAGAAAAAAGAATGTTGACATGCACATAGCATGAATACAGAGATCAGATGTAGATAGAATTCAATAGTATCACGGGTGACCTGATTAATTAATGTAGAGAGTCAAGAAACATACCATTCATATCTACAAAGCAAAGACAGTTAGCATTCAATGATATTACACAAAAACATCTTTCTGTCATTTTGTCAGCACTATATTTTCTAAAATTTTTTGTCACACATATAAACAGGAGCAGTGCATAGTCATCTGTGTTATTATCACTTACTTTGTTTTTAAAATGTTATCTTTATTGTGACAAATATAAACCACAAGACTGATTGTCATCAGCTTAGGTCTCTGCAAAATTTGATGGGCATAGTTACAGGTGGTTAACGCACTGATTGACAAATGGCTGTAGATCAAAAATGTAGTATTGTGGTGAGTTTTACAATGATATGTTGTATAGTTTGAGCTGGGGAAGTGTTTTTTCTCAAATTGTTTCCCCTTTTCTCCACTTTGGTGTGACCATGGAGATGGTATATATAGTTCAAGGGGTTGAGAGATGCAGAGCCCATCACATGGGGGATGCAGGCGTTGCCCTCCCTGCAAAAAGAGACTTATTGTTGTGCGTTTCCAACTCACCAGTTTCAATATTTATTTTTCAGAAACCAGGGAGTCGACTGAGTGTGATTTAATCATTCATAAATGAACTATTTTTTGAAGAAATATTCCTTACGGATGCTTTGTATACAAGCATTGTTGTTAAAATAATTTTGGAAATGGAAGAAATAGAGCTAAATAAAATGTGCAGTGGATGCTAGTACAGTAGTAACTTAACAGCTCAAAATCTACAGAACAAAATCTATTTGCCATGTTGTTTGCAAAGCTGTTTTGCATATAGCTTCTCAAGGAATTTGCCTTTATCTCTGAAATGTCTCTGAAGATATGATTTCTATGCTGGATACAGCAGTGTGTCTAGAGTGAGATTTAATGCACATCTCATATGTCAGTACATTAAAAATCAAAACTTACTCAAGCAGAATAACAAGGATTCAGTCTAACACTCACTTGTTTTATGTGAATTAAACAGCATACTATGCCTCACTGGAGTGAGAAACTATCAGGTAATAACAGCTGCCAACAACATTAATTTGCTTGCATACTCTTTTTTGTTTCCTGTTTTATATTGCAAGGAATAAAATTGTGATGTAGTTTCAGGATATAATCTTTAAATAAAGAATAAAGTTTGCATTATTCGAGGCATGCTTATGCAAAATGACAAGGCAATGTCATCCTGCATAAAGTATATTCAATCGTTAGAGAGACAGATAGATAGACCTACATAAATAGATATATAGGTATAGATACAGTTTGTTGAAGAAATGTATATATATATATATATATATATATATATATATATATATATATGTGTGTGTGTGTGTGTGTGTGTGTGCGCGTGTGTGTATGGATTCACTTTACAATCTCAAAATACTGAAATCGTGAATTTCAGTATCTTAAGATGAAACTAACAAAACCACAAAACCACAAAACCCCATAAAACCTAATATTGCAATACTAAAACTTCAGAATATCGAACTTTCAGTATGTGATGCTCTGATTTAAAATACACCCTCCGGCACACAAGCAAACACACATACACCTTCCTCCTCACAATACAGCAAATCAACAAAACACACATACAAAAATACAAATCAAACCCACCCCTCTGCTACTTATATATACAAACTCCGAGGTCGCACTAAAAAGAAAAAGACACTAAACTCACTGCTACACACTCCACATTCCTGTTGCACAAACACACATTTCATATGTACAAACATCACCACTTTCAACACTTATACACTCACACTCTTACCTACCTATCCTAACCTACACCTAAAACTTCCCAACACACTCACATACACTCAAATCCCTACCCAAAACCCTTAAAAAAAATGCTTACCTGAATCTCCAGCTATAACCACAAATTGGCAGCCATCCCCATATCCCATAGCACATCTCATCTTACAAACCCAGTAAACCACATGTCACATACCGTACCACCACAAACACTGGATTCGACATTGCCAAGTTTGGTCATATGCAGTTTTGGGCAACTGCACTTTTGACACTTTTGTCTCGAGATACTGAAATTAAAGATTTCAGTATTTCGAGATTGTGAAGTGAAACCATGTATATATATATATATATATATATATATATATATATATATATATATATATATATACACATACACATATATACATATACATATATATATATATATATATATATATATATATATATATATATATATAGTCTAATACTTTATTTTGAAAATTGATATTTAAACACAAATTTCAAAATCTATTCACACTATCTGAAATAACCTACCATGACAGTGTCATTATACACGAGTAAAAAGCTAACTACAGTAGTCAAATAACTGCAAAATAATACAAGAAACCTTTAAAATGCAACAAAAGTACAACCCATGAACTACTTCATGCATATATTGAGCAAAATGTAGACAGACTGCATAGGAAAAAAAATTTATATATATATCCTGCACAACTTATCAAACTTAACTGTTGCAATGAAATTAAGGGAACCTGAGTCACAACACCTCCCAAAAAAGTGAAAAAAAAAACAGAATTCTCCAATGAAAAAAAATATACATGGCATCTGATGCGAATCAAAAATGTTAAATATCATATTGAAGTACAACCCCTTAGAAAGAGAAACATTTTCTCCCACATGTTACAATATCCAAATCAAGAATACCCAAGGTGGGCAACTAATGTGCAATCAAGGTAATTCAGTTACAGTGTTTGAACAAATGGCAGCAGCAATATCATATTAACTCATTCACTCCAATGTAGCTCAGGAAGTTTCCACTATAACTTTCAATGGGCAGAGCCTAAGCCTTTTGAGAGAATCAAATGGGTCTATATTAGTATTTCGAATGAGCAAAATGTCAAATCTGAGAATATCGACACATATTTGTCTATTGCACTATTAACCGAACCGTTAAATGACTGAAAGTCAAATTGTCAAATAACATTACTTAGCCAACATCAGTTCCCACTACTGCAATAAATATAGACACAAAAAATCTGTAAAATATAAATACATACCTCTATATTATATCCTAAATACAACAAATAGCATTTGACACCGAAATGCCATTCAACTAACTTGCTCTTGTGGGGGGCTGCACCCCCCACACCCCCCACTAACTATATATACGAACTCCGAGATCGCACTACAGTGAGGAAAGGGCAAATTTTCCGATCCTCACTGTACCACAATGACATTGCATTGTAACATGTTACATTTACATTCAGTATTTATTCACTTCATTTTAAGTAATGCAAAAATAGACACCTTATGACATCTAGAAGACAAACGGCATGACGCCGGATGCTTACTAACATGACTTGGCCAACTATAACAATTTGAGATTCCATCTTTCACTCTTTAGTGTTTTTGCTGATTACTGCTTTCAAATTATATGTGTCGAAAAAACACTGATTCAACATTTTGCTCGTTCGAGATACTAATATAGACCCGATCAAATTATGTCCTCACATTTCAAACAAATGTTCATATCTCTGAAACCACAGAGGTTATGAAAGAAGTATAAATGGCAAACACTTCAGCACAAACTATTTTATGGTAGTAGTATACTTTAGGTTCTAGGTCATAAACAGAATTTTACAAGTAACAGGAAACACTAACAATTACATTTGTAATATTTTGTGAACAATTTACAATATCTCTGCAACCACTCAAGTTACAAACATACTGTCAGCAGCATTTTATTCATCTAGCTGAGGGCTTTCATTTGAGGTGAAGGAGTTTTGTCTGTGTTACTTGGTTGTTTAGATATTTAGACAAATGTGAAAATTATATTGATATAAATTAATATCATAAAAACAACAGTTAATATCTACTTAACTGCACTAGGCAGAGGTCAAATATTAATGCAGTTGAGTTTACTATTGTGTGAGCTTTAAGACAAAATCTTTTAAAACATCGTACATAGCATGGTTTTGGAATTAATGATGCAAATATGAACAAGCAATATTTGGCGCCTAGAGGTATCAATAGGAATTAATTACAGATGCACCTGGAGGATTCACTCAAATGTAATGAGTTAAAGCCTCAGACTCATAGCTATAGAAAGAATCCATCACATCCATTCATTCCTTCTTTTGCAGAGCACATCACAGAAAAAGTTCCCTTTTCAACTGCACTCCTTTCTTAGCACTAGGACAGTGTCCAGATTGCAGAAATCAATGAATGTCTTCCACCCAATTCTCTCATGTAGAATAGCAAGCATTACAGCACATAGATCGATGACACACCACACAGGCAAGCAGTGAAAGCAGCAAAATCACCCCCTATATACACGCAAAACATTCTGAGTATGAGGCAAATAGTAGGCATTAAGTACAGACACACTCAAAAGAGATGGAGTGAAAAAGGGAGCAAGCCTACTGTTTATATAGGACCTCGTATGTACAGCACAGCAATTTCCAAATACATAATAGTCCTCAAAATATTTCAGCAACAACATAGCCTCATGTTTGAAAAGAATGCATACCTGCAAGTAGGCTGCAGGAATCTCTGAGGGTGACAGAAAACACAGAAAACTAGTTTGTTTGAGAGCCATCTGAAAGCAACCATCAGAAGCATACGAGGGCCCTAATAAAAAGTGTTGTGCCTTCAGCCAAATAGTTTGTGAATAGTAGAAGTAACATCCCTTAACTTCAGTGTTAGGGACATTATGCCTCACATTATGTAAGGCTGCTTTAAAGTTACATGAGATGACGTTTTCTTGTGGTCCACATTGCACATCCCCACAAGCTTCAAAGAATAAGTTGCACGTAATGACACATGCCCAATATGATTTACTACTCATCAACATATACACGAATGGCACTGACTTATCGTCATCTGCACCTTTAAGGAAAGCAGGAGAGGAGTACGCTTACCTACACACAGACACCATACAAACAACTAATGATATCCAGAAGGAAGAGAATGTCAGAACAAATGTCAGCTAAGTTTGTCACAGTAAAATTACTGTACACCCCCCAGTAGTATCAACATACTTTTTTGTTAAAAAAAGAATCATTCTTTGGTACCTACATAGAAACATTTAATTCTTAAAGTGATATAATGTATGATGAGCTGGCTTTCATCGTTTTCCTTCTATACCTATTTTTAGTCTGGATGAGTGGTCTTCTACTTGATGAGGCTCCAAATATCTCTCTACTGACATCCATCAATGCAGTCTCCACAACTAAGCTAGGAAAATCTATGGACTTATTTGCACATCCTTTCATATCAGCAAGTACAGTACACTGCTTTACCTCCATAGGATTCACAGCATGCATATGGGCTACAGAGTTCAGAAACTGAAATCCATATGTACCTACAAGAGAGATGGCTTTTCCCTTATGCTTATCGTGTAATGTCTTTCTACAAGCCCAGTAACCCTTTCCATTCTGCTCGCAGTCCTTGGTGTATAAATAACCCACTACATTCAACAGATCAGTCATATACTGAGACTTTACACTGGTGTAACATTCTCCTACAGCACCAGGTGCTATGTGTGTTACTGAATCACCCTGAGACATCATTGTTACAGTGAGCAAGCATGCACACGCTCATGTTATAGCAACACTACTCTCCTTCCAGCACAAATTTATCCATTCAATCAAGCAAATCTTGCCCAGTTTTGAATGCAATATCTTGAGCTCTCAATCATTTTCACCAGCTGACTTGCTTTTCACCATCACATGAAGGTAACCAATATATGCATATACATATATATAGAGAGAGAGATACAAACACAGAGACACACACACATACACACACACACACACACACACACACACACACACACACACACACACACACACACACACGCACACATGCACACACGCACACACACACACACACACACACACACACAGACACACACACACACACACACACACACACACACACACAGAAAGGCACATGCATATGAATGGCCAACTATAATATTTAAAAGGAAACTATTATTACAGAGACACAGCGGAAAGACTACTGCTACTGGAACTGCTTTGTTGCTGTGTGACTGCTCCCAGACTAGGCATGGAAAGAATGATTTATCATATCTGGGAAGGCCCAGTGAAAAAAGTGAACTGAGCATCACATGCATGGAGACCATGTGCTTGTTAAACAACAGTAATGGAGTCTGCAAAAATTTTAAATAATCAACTTAACAATATTATCTCTGCGGTGGTGCAGCAGTAGCATTGTTGCCTCACAGCAAGAGGTTCTCCCGTTCGATTCTCAGCTAGTGTGCGGGGAGTGCCTTCTGTGTGGAGTCTGCATGTCCTCCCCGCGGGTCGAGTGGCGTTCTGAAAAACTTATGTAAATGGGCATGCCTTCGTTGAAGGTTGGGCATTGAGCTGGCAACTCAGTACTGTGAAAATCTACTGCCAATCATTAGTGGACCGGAGTTCCGCTGTGGCGACCCCTAACCAGGAAAAGCCGAAAGGCAACAGCAATATCTGAAACATCAACCTAAAATGATGTGCTAAATATGCCTTATGTTTATGTCACTTTCTTATAATATTTTACTGTCTTAACAATAAATATATCCAGAGTCTGTAACTGTTCCATGTGAGGCTTTTAATTAGACTTTTCTCACATTTTTGTTCATATAAGAGTTCTGAGACTTCCTATTCTTCTTAGCTACAACATGTTAGCACTGAGAAAGTCTCCATATTCTACCTCATTGTATGCTTAGCAGCCTTACCTGTGTAATGTGTCTATGTGCAATTAATGCCTTTATATCTGTTTTTTATAGAGGTGGGACACAGCAGTAACTAAGAAAACCTGGGCTATGTACAGGAAAAATACACCTGTTTATGGCTCTGTCCTGTAAAATGCAAAGTAATCTTTATCTGTCCTCTGCGCATATCTGTTAGAAGCCATTGAGGACATATGTCATTCTAAAAACTCCTCAGACACCTAATGCTTCACTTTTATAGTTATTTGCTAGAGCTTGGACTGAATCTTTTTGAAGGTTACAGTTTATATAATCTTACAAGATGCTGCCTCTTCAGAGACCCATGTTTCCACATACGCTTAAGTTACTAGCAGAAAACTGACTTCACCTCTAGTGGGTGCTTATCAAAGAATGTTTCATATAAAATGTGCCTTTTCCATTGCATTAATAAAGAACAGCAAATGCCAAGTTTCCCCTCCCAGTAGTTCTCATCCTTTGAAATTTCTAAATCATCCCTAGTTTCTATCAATTCCTTATCCTCAAAATATCCCCTATTTGCAAGAAATTGTATGTTGATATGTTTAATTACTTTGGGTCTTGTAATTTTGCACTACTTCTGTTTTTCTATTTTAGAATAAGATCTAAAACTGTGTAAAATAGTAAAAAATTTACATCTGTGAAGATATTTAAAAAAAGTATGCCTTTCTTCAAATGATGACTTGAGCAGAACTTGGAATAGTAATCTAATGTACCTCTTTTTATAACATACTTCCCAGGATTCAGCAAGCTCTGCACAGTGTGCAGGAATAGTGCAAGAGCTGTTGGAGGCAATATGGCCACCGAGAGATCCAGGAACAAGCTCCCGGGACATGCACGAGTGCTCCTGCACTATTCCTGCACAGACAGAGCTCTTGTATGCTAATTACAGCATTTGCATGTGAAAACCATGCAAATGAAGTGAATTAGTGATCCAGGAAGCTGGCAGCAGTCCATGCAGGAGTAGTGTAACCTGCAGAAATGTATTCAGCTAGTAACTGAGTACATTTCTGCAAACTACAAAATGGAGCCAAGACAGCTCCAGATAAAGGGTGTATATAATGTGGAAGGCATGCCTATGGCCATTGGCATGGAAAATAGGTTAAAATAAAAAATAACTTTTATTTTTTTTTTTCGCCAATTTTGGACATTTAAGCATAGCGCAGCAGCGAGCAAATGGGATCGGCCTGAAAATAAAAATAAAACCTTGAAAAAAGCTTTTTAGGCAAAATCACAATTTTGTCATTATAGTCAATAGCAGGCAGAAGGCAACAAGGCCAATGAATAGTGGTTGCTAAGGGGGAAGGCTCAGTGTCAGACTTGTAACTAGGCATTACCAGTCAATTCTATGTAAATGAGGGGACTGACACTAAATCACAGATTTCCCCTCATTGCTAGCTGCACCCAACCGTGTAGGTGCAGGAAAACCATGGTGCAAGCCTAAGATTTAGCTGACATCATAAAGGGATGTATCAGGCATAGTGTAAGCTTATTGAAAATCTGTGGCTCGGGTCTGCCCTTAGCTTAGCAGAGCTAAGGAAGGGTGTGTGTCTGAAGCTGCCTAGCAGTCTTTACATTGCCTAAATGGGTGTGTGCACCACGCACCGGGTTTTACACACAAAAAAAAATTAAACCAAGAAATAGCAGCTCTGTTTACATCTAAGCACTGTGTTTGTGCGGCGCACCTCAGGGCTTAAACAGGAAGGCAATGGGAAGGGAAAACAGCAGTAGGAAGGTAATCAAGGAGAACTAGCATAGCTGGCAGGTGAAATGTATCAGAATCAGCCAATTACATAGGCAGCAGCCCAGCCCAGCACACTACTAAAAACTATGCAAACACCTTTCCCTCTGATCTTTCCCACAAACTCAAAGAAGCTGAGAGTGGTGAGGATGAGAATGTTGATGACCAACCCACAGTGAGGAGAAGGAGAAGAGTGTACAGACCCAGGGTAACCTACCAGGGACTACATGAGCTGGAAATAGTGGAGTGCTATAGGGTGGACAGGGACCTCCGACAGCAAATTGTTGAGCTGTGCCGGCCATGCCTCACACACAGAACCAACAGAGGGGAACCCATCCCAGTGGATACCAGGATATGTGTAGGCTTAAGAATACTAGCCACAGGTACCTTCCAAAGGCCAACTAGGAATATCATAGGAATCTCACAGGCATCAGCATCCAGGGTACTCCACCAGTTCCTGGATGCCATGTCAGCACATGCTCGTGAGCACATATATTTCCTCAACATCTGTGAGACATTGACCAGCAATATGCATCTCTTCCACCAAACAGCAGAATACCCTGAGGTAGTGAGTGCTATAAACTGCACACATATACACATCAAAGTACCACCAGGCAAGTGGGGTAGAGTCTACATAAACCGCAAGGGTTTCCACTCCATCAACTGTCAGGTTGTGTGCGATGCCCAGGGCATTATAATGAATGTGTGTGCTGGCAGCCCTGGAAGCTATCACTGCTCCCACATCTGGCATATGATGCAGCTGTACCAGAGATTTGCCAATGGGGACATCCCATATGGCCACCTAGTGGGGGATGCTGGTTATGCACCGGAGCCATGGCTGATGACACCCATCAGAAATGCACACACACCCGAACAAGAACTCCATAATGAGGCACATGCACAGATCAGAATCATAATAAGGCATTGCATCTGGAGGATTTCTCCCCGGGCCTCCACTGAAAACAGGCTCTGTGGAACCTAGTCGGACTTTCCCGGTCAACAAATGATAAATAAATAAATAAATAAAATAAAAATAAGAGTGTGTGTTTGGGATGCTTAAGTCACAATTCCGGTGCCTGGACATATCCGGTGGTGCCTTGCAGTACTCACCAGCTACATGTACCCAAATTGTCATTGCATGTGCCATGCTACACAATATGATCCTGCAGAAACAGCTACAGCAGGAACAGCATGGGGCAGGGCCACACAGCCCCCACCATTGTCAAGGCCAGCACAGGCACAGAGTGACTCGGAGGAAGAACAACCTGAGCCTGCCCCAGTAGGCAGCAAGAGGTGTGTCCAGTATGCCCAGACCTTGGCAAAGAGGCAACGCAGAGCACATACACTGACATGGTAGGAACCCAGGGAATGACACCTCACTCAGGCTCACACATATAGTAAAAGGGATGCCAAACATGACACTACCTGTGCTTACCATGTACAGGGAGTGTACTATGCACATCCGACATAGTCAGCTGTCCAGCACCATCCTCAATAATGGCACAGCCACAATGTAAGTCACGCTCACTATCAATTGCTGCATGTAGTAGTATGTTCTGCTACCTGCATCTATGGTATGGATGCGAGCATGTTAGGGAATCGGGTGGCTGAATGGGATGGCAGCAGATAGTAGACATCTATATTGGCAGCATGAAATCCTTAACAAATACCGGTGTCAACATAGTAGGCATTACTAGACAAGGTGACAAAACCCACTGCAGAACATGTGATGGACCAAATGTGTGTCCATAGGACACAGACATGCATGTCAGTAAGGCTCACATACCAAACAACAGTCTCAGCCAGCAGGACAGGTGTAGACAAGCAAAATGAAAGGCTGTGACAAGGCCTCTGATTGATGGCTATGGAGAACAGCCCCCCTCCAGACCTACACAGACTACAACAGGTCAGGCAGTGGGATGTTAGTTCTGAAGGGTAAGAAGTCTGAAACTGAAATGTAGGTCAATAAAACCTAAGAACTGTAGAACACTGATATGCCTCTAGTCTGCATGATAGGTCAGAATACAAAATGAAATGGAGTACCTGAAACACCAGTACAGTCATAGCAAATGTTTACAGTTGTCAGGTGTACTCACCCATAATCCTATCTAGAAATGTAGTAACATGTACATGTAGGTATAATAACAGTGGAGCACAGATTACCTGTGCTGGCCAAAGTAGCAGGATAGATTGTAGCATGTGTACAATATGCAGGGCTCTGTGTGTTAGGATGTCGTGTGTTGTATATTGTGTGAAAGTGGTCAGCATCTAGGCATGGAGAGTTGTGTCCTGGTGGCCAGTGACCAGTACTGTTGATGACAGGGCCAAGTTCTCACAACTGCAGTGCCAAACACAATGCATCCCAGCAAGACACAATCCAGCAGTAATCCATACTAATTGTTAGGAGGTAATATCTGTCACCATCTGAAAGATGGACATGTCATGAATGTGGGTCCAGACATACAAACAGTACACAGGTGGAAGTACCCTAGACAGAGAGTGTATAAAATGTTACTGTCAAATGGACACACCTTTGGAATTGTACATACAGGTTAGCAGCACAATAGTTGGCTGTGTAGTATGGAATACTGATATAGTCTGGCCAAACACTGGCAGACCAAAAAAGGCACAGGTATGAAGTACTGAGAAACTGCTGATGTCCCTACACAAGCCAGCATAAGTGTAATGCCCCACCTATATGTGTGAGTCAGCTGCAAACATCTTCCATAGCACACATGCTCCCAACTCACACCACCATCAGCCACAGGTACCTCATAGGTCTTATCCCTGCTGTTGGGAATGACTACAATATGACCCCCACCTCTGTATGGGAATAGCCACAGAATGCAGCATGCTGAAGAGGTGTCCCATGCAGGTGTTTCCCTAGCTGTAAGCAGCAACCTGCAAGCATCCACACCAATGGATCAATAAGGACAGAAACTATTGTCATTAACACCTTGCACACCTACCCTGTCACCCCAGGGGAAAACAGTGGCTTACAGCCTGGGAATGTAGGAGTGACACAATGCACTGGCCTGCTACAGATGGCCTGTATCACTAGCAAATGCCCTAGGGTCCTCTGTCAAAGGCCTGTGTCTCACCCGTACTGCTAATGTATGTTATCTCACAGACTCCCAAATAATAACATAACACAGTTCACAGAACACAAATGCAAGGCCATGTCGACAAATCCAAGTAGCATGTCCACCATGTCCTACTGCATAAACTGTGGACCAACCCCTAAATACTGCTGGGATGAAGTGATAACTATAGGGATACTTATCAGATAACATTTGCATAATGTTTGGAAGAGGATAGAATAACGCGGGGGGGGGAGTAAAAGCATGGATGCCATGGAGTGTGTGAAGTCTGAAATTCAAGATGTGTGCACATACTACCCCTGCCTGCAAACACAGGAATGGGTGGCCACAAACCTGCTTGTAAACCACAACGTGAAGGGGTAATGACCAGAAATATGAGCCCTGCCTCTGGGTAACCTGTGTGAATCTGTACAGCTGAGAGGTATGGCCACAGCAGGATATGGCCATACTGTCACATCGATGGATGTACAAGCATGGGATCCTCAGCCACCACAGTACCAAGGTGCTGAACCATTTACACAGACCCATCAGCAAGTGTCTGCAGCTCCCCCTCCAGAAGGGCATGATTGGGCAAGAATATGTAGGCTACAGACCATAATACTGTACACAGCTTAATTCATCTTGTGTTCCCCAGGAAATTACTTCAAGCAAACATGTATACCTGTCAGTAGTTGATGACATAAAACATCACAGTGTAAAACAGTACATATGTCTGAATATCTCTGCTAACACCAAAACCATGTAGCAAAGCAGCACAAACACAATTAGTTAAAGGATTTGTGACCCCATATTGTCAACCAATATACAGATATCCTGCAGAAACAGGTTGCTAGCTGTAGGTGTAGAACACAAATGCCTGAACTGGAGTACAACCTACCTGGAATGGATTCACACATCCAATACAGAAGGTCATGCTGGGCATGCTCCCAAACTTAGAGAAATGAAGCCCATGTCCAACAACAAAGTATTGAAAGGTCATACTGGGCAAGCTCCCACACTTAAAAATGAAGTCCATGTCTGGCAACAATAGTGGACTATACATATCTGTCAGTTGCAGATGTTTGTGCACACACTCCACATTGCACACCAGTCATGCTTTGCACACATACACACATATATCCAAGGACAACACACTATAATAGGCCAAACATACACATACATAGATGTGTGGAAGAGATTGACAGACAGTGACAAAGAGCTTCCCATCATGAGGCCTGCCCCACCTAGCACACATCCAAGTGGCCAATACCACATGATGTGCAAATGTCTATCACTGTAGACATTTGCTTCTGGTATCCCGCAGCACTATAGTGTCTGTGGTGCTTGTGATAACTGTGTAACATGACTGTACAAATCATTATTCATCTAGCAGTTGTATACATGTTCCTGTTAAATGTAAACCTGTGTGTGACTAAGTGTTGTGTGTGTGCTTCCAGATGAATGGTTTATGGCCCATTCACACAGACACTGCATTCCCCTACTTTGGCAAGCCTGCTGATATCATTCAACTTGAAATGCACCTTTGGGGAAGGAGTAACCATATAAGCTCTTTGGCACATGCTATAACTGTGTAATGCTATAGTGTGATGTACTAGTTAGGTAGGAGTTCTAATCCCAGACATGGCAACTGGAAGACTCTGTGTGTGTGTGTGTGTGTGTGTGTGTGTGTGTGTGTGTGTGTGTGTGTGTGTGTGTGCGTGTGTGTAGGGATCAATGCTTTTGAGGCCATTCACAGTCACTACACTTTCCATTGCCCTACTTTGGCAAGCTTGCTGATGTCATTCTCCTTGAAATACACCTTTACAGAAGAGCTAGCCTTATAAGCTCCATGGCATGTGCTATAACTGCGTAATGCTATAGTGTGATGTACTTATTATGAAGGAGTTCTAATCCCAGACAAGGTAACTATGAGACTCTGTGTGTTTTTGTTTGTGTGTGTAAGGATCTATGATTTTTGAGGCTATTCACAGTCACTACACTTTCCATTGCCCTACTTTGGCAAGCCTGCTGATGTCATTCACCTTGAAATACACCTTTGGGGAAGGGCTAGCCCTATAAGCTCCATGCCGCATGCTATAACTGTGTAATGCTATAGTGTGATGTAATAGGTAGGAGTTCTAATCCCAGACATGGCAACTGGAAGACTCTGTGTGTGTGTGTATTTGTGTGTGTATTTGTGTGTGTGTGTGTGTGTGTGTGTGTGTGTGTGTGTGTGTGTGTGTGTGTGTGTGTGTGTGTGTGTGTGTCAATGCTTTTGCGGCCATTCACAGTCACTACACTTTCCATTGCCCTACTTTGGCAAGCCTGCTGATGTCATTCACCTTGAAATACACCTTTGCAGAATGGCTGGGCCTATAAGCTCTGTGGTGCATGCTATAACTGCGTAACATTATAGTGTGATGTACTAGGTAGGTAGGAGTTGTAATCTCAGACATAGCAGCTGTGAAAGTATGTTTTTGTGTTTGTTTGTCTGTGTAGGAATCAATGATTTTGAGGCCATTCACAGTCACTACACTTTCCATTGCCCTACTTTGGCAAGCCTGCTGATGTCATTCACCTTGAAATACACCTTTGGGGAAAGGCTAGCTCTATAAGCTCCATGGCGCATGCAATAAATGCAGTGCACTGTAGTAGCAATACATAGCTTGGTAGGAGGTTGAATCTCAGTACTGTCAAGTGTGTGTGTGTGTTTGTCATCAGTATCCTGTGTGGAGGTAGCTGTGATTTGGTAACAACAGGACACATTGTGGGGTGGGTTTTGCAAATTTCTTATATTGAGGGCCTACTATATCTCACAATGTCCACCTTACAAGGAAAATATATATCAAACAGCAGAGAGGCTGGTGTAGACACTCCATACCCCTACATGTGACATTGTGGATTGGGGAACAATAGAGGCAACCCTTGTATTACCTAGCGAACACTCTCCTCCCATGTCTCATACACAAACACACTTGGCTAGGCAACATCCACTATGTTGATAGTTCCCTGCATATTGCCCACAGATAGTGACCACGGTGTGATTGCAGTGGACTACAGAGGACATGGCACCCTGTTCCATCCCTACAATAGGCAAATAATTGCTTACAGTGGTCCTTTGCTATGTTCCCAACTGGATGCCTGCAACAACTGTAGAGATAGCAAATGTAACCCACAAAGGAAATACCATGCCTTATACACCTGCCCTGTATGGACAGATGCCATTAACACCAGTGAATATCTGTATTATGCTGTCAATGTAGGTGCAGGATCAACTTCAGTTCCATAGCCAGTTATCACCCCATGAGGTCAGGAATGCCACATCAGATGGTAAAATTCTGTCCACACAACATCCCAGGTACACTTCCACATGTCACAGAACATGCATGTGGGATATGTGCACATCCCAGACACCATCCACGTTATGGAATATAGAACACATACACGGCAAACATTGCACAGCACTGGCCACCCACAATAGTAACCCAGATGAGTGGATCATGAATACAATACCCACCTGTGTGGGCCAGTCCAGGGACTACACCCCTGAGCCACACTGCAGACCATTGTCATGTGGAATGATGCCAAGGTATTCCCTTTGCCTAGCCTTGTACAGCCTTCTGGAAGAGTCAACTACTACACACCTGTGAAGCAATGAACCCATGCATGTCAGTACTGGAACATCTGTGTGTGTGTGTGTGTGTGTGTGTGTGTGTGTGTGTGTGTGTGTGTTTGTGTGTGTGTGTGTGTGTGTGTGTGAAGATTAATGATTTGGCAGCCATTCACACTCACTACACTTCCCATTGCCCTACTGTAGCATACCTTCTGATGTCAATCACCTTGACATACCCTTTGCCCATATATCAGCCTGATAACCTCTGTGGTGCATGTGATACCTGCATAATACTGTAGTGTAGCAAACTAGTTTGGAATTCTAATCCTGACCCTGCTAACTGTGATAATGTGTGTGAGACCCTAAGAGAGTGTGGTTGTGTCTTCCTTGACAACTGCTTTTGTGGACAGGCACATGTACTACACTTAACTTATCCTTTCCTTATCACTGTTGCTGATGTCACTCACTCTCAAAGATGCTTCTCCAACATGTTAGCTCTGTGGCACGTGCAATGACTGCATAAAAATGTAATAGCAATACATAGTCAGTCAGGGGTTTGAAACCTCGTACTGGTAAGTACATGACACAAGCATGCTTAGCTCTTACTCTCCTCCCCCCTTCCTTTCTGTCTGTCTCTCTCTATCTCTGGTGGATGTGGAAAAGCACACCTGCTTTGCTTAGGCAGCAGCTTGTATTTTGTAAGTGATGCTCATGATCAGCTGATGGCCTGTGCATGAATTGCAGTCCCCCACTAGCTAATTGCATGTGGAACAGCTGTGGTAACATTCCCATAGCTAACGGCATAGAAACATACTCCTATAACTAGGAACATCATGTGGGTGTTGGCCCTTTTCATTCACTGTGAGCAGGACTTCATGTCGGTGTTTGGCAAACAGCATCACAGAGGCTAGTGGGATATACCTCTTACAAATACACTGTGGAGACAGGCCAACAAACAGGAGGGGGATGTTCCAGACATGAGGACAGAATGTAAGTCTTGCTCTTCTACAGTTGAGGTAATGTTGGTTTAACAGGGTTTGTGTGGATATGGCTGGTCTACATGATTTCATACCTGTCATGACAGTGTTATGTGGTTGAGGAAACTCTCAGCTGTAGGGCCATCTGCAGACTGGCCAGTGTTTGGAGTCTTACATGTATTGTGTTACTCACATATCTTTTGTAAAAGGACATGTGTTGTGATACTCACACATGTCCTATATTTAGAAATGCAGTAGCATATTTTGAGGATTGCAGTCAGTACACGGTGACAGCTGTGTGAGTTACTGACTTCATATCCCTCAAAAGACATATGACACAACAAACCCTGTTACACTAGTAAATGTATGAGTTTATCACAGCAGCATGTCAATATTGGCCCTGTGTTTGTGCTTCCAGCCACAATTCTGTCAACCTTTATACATATGTCATGCAGTAAGAGGTGCATATGTTCAGTGCACCATTATTTAATGACATCATACCTGATAAAAAGCCAGTGAGATATCAGACATGTTATGTATAGTAGGGCTTATATTTGAGGACAAAACCTGGACATTCTGTTATAGTGTTTACAGTAGTGAGGTCTGTGTACTTATGGTGATTGTCGACAGAGTGTGTGTTGTAAATATGTACCTTGGCCTGTGTACAGACTGTGGTAGATGTCATTGTTCTTGGTCCTGTTCTATCTAATGTTGCATGCTGCTCCAGTGTATGGCATTCTATCGGCGTACATGTTTGTAAGCCAAACCGACACATGTCCCATACCACAGTCAGGCATTGGAATCCACTGTGTGTTGGCCCAGTATATGTAGGGTTAGTGTATGAGTGGAACATATGAGGATGGTGTTGATCACATAGTCCATATACAGTAATATTAAGCACGCTTACCACATGCAACTGTGACTGTGTTCAGATTGGTTGTGGGTATGCGCTTCACACAGGTATCTGCTACTCTGTGCTGTTAAATACCTGCAGAGCCTGTTATATTTGCAGGTACATGTGCATTCCCCAATAAGAAATTTAGGCCAGTGTTGTGGCAGTCTGCCTGTAGTTTGCACAGTGCATTGTGACATGCTTAGAAGCTCAGTGTACTTACCCAGTGTGATGTTATGTCCAGATATTTGTCAGATGTACTGTTGCCAGGCCACCATAACTGTTGTGTATTTCTAACAAAGCAGTGGGATTCTGTACAGATGTATGTTACTAACTAATGGGTAGTATGTGGGCTTGTGACTTCTGCTCCTCCAATTATTATGTGTCAGGACAGACAGGAGGGTGTAAATGCATAACTTGTGTTAGCTTATCTATTCCAGTCTTTACGTGATATCCCCATTTACATGGCTGTAAACATCCACTTTGTCAGGCTTGGTCCACAGGTCTTACACTAAGGGGTTCTGTGTATACCTCTGGACTGATCAGATTGTGTCAGACTGTCCACCTTTATTGGTCATATCTCTGCTGTATTCCACAGGATCATTACTGTGATATCTGTGCTACTGCACTACGATGATCTTATGAAGTCTGTCAGTAACTGATGGCGTACATGTCAATATCAGATGTGACTTCACACACAATATTTCTGTTAAGACAACCCCTGTTACAGTAGCAACAGTCTACATTTATACCTGCAATACTTACATGACATCCCCTTGCACTAAGAGGTTGCAACCATTGGTACTGAGGTATGACTCTACTACATGTTATGGACATATGTTATACATATATATGTGTGTGTGTGCACATATATATATATATATATATATATATATATATATATATATATACACACACATACATATACATATATATATATATATATATATATATATATATATATATATATACATACATACATATATGGATATATATATATATATATATATATATATATATATATATATATATATATATATATACATACATATATATATATGTTTACACACATATATATATATATATATATATATATATATATATATATATATATATATATATATATATATATATATATATTTATATACAGCTAGAGCTATATATGACTCTATATATATATATATATATATATATATATATATATATATATATATATATATATATATATAAAACGCAATATATAGATGTGTATAAATACATATATATGAATATAAAAATATATATATATCCATATCCTTGTTATGTGTAAACATGACTGTTGTATATACCTTCCCAGATGTATCACACTGTATTCATCTGATATCTGTATATTTAGATATAACAATATAACAATATAAGTGATTCAACAGTAATATCACTAACAAGTACTACACAATTGTAGAAGTAATAGCAGTTGTTCAATACTATTCAGTATATGTACTGGCAGATATATTGGAAAAAAACAATTGTCTTTACAGCTGTGATGGCTTAGTGGTTAACTGCTGTGACTATAGTGTACAGGGTCCTGGGTCCAAGACCTGCAATGGCTGTTTAGTTTGTTGCTGGGCAGAACAAGGGCTGTTGGATACAGAATGGTTAAGGCAGTTTTGAGCAGCTTTAAGCAGTGTGTGTGTGGGTTTGTGCTACAGTAAGCGCTGCTAACGTACGGTTAAACAAAAAAGGTGCTTACACCATTTCAGCTTTGCTTACTAGTGCGCATATCTGCTTAGCATTCATATTGCAGCAATGCTGAAACCTGCTAAGCATGGCTCAGCTCTTGTAACCAGTGCTCACATTCTGGTTTGAAAAAATAGCAGGGTAAGGACATCTCTAATACGTGTATTTAATTCCATGTACATAACATGCTTCTATGTGCTGTCATTACAGTAGCAAGGGGTGTGAGTCTATTGTCTGGGACACCTGGGTATATACGGCTTGCACAACACTCTTTTCCATTTGAATGTGATTCATACATGTGTAGTATGCCAGGTTATATGCAGTCACACTGGCATGTGGTGTATCACTACATTACTACGGTTGACAATGCATTCCCAAGAAAGAGTAAATTGCAGATTGTAGTCCTGGAACCAAACACCCCTGCATGCAAATATGGACTCTGAGTCCTGACTATCGTGTTCTTGGTGTGTGAGCTGTGTGTCACTAAGTATTTGCTACTGGATATTGATCTGATATGTGGATATGAACCGTAGACTACTGTGTGTATAGGACATGTCATTGAGGGTTGCTATCATGTAGTAATGGCATACCTATCAGTGTCAGACATCTGTTAACACAGTCATCCTACTGCATAACCAGTTGGCTAGCTGATGTCTCTCTGTCCTCTGTACAGATGTGCAGATGCTGGGAGTCCATCTTGGCTACATACATGCTTGAGTGACACTGACATGTCTGCCCAGCTGTGTTATGAATGCCACAGCTAGGAATCCCCACCCTGTATGCACCACATGCCATGGATACCTCAACTATACTACCACAATCACCAGAACATGCTTGGGTACAGGTCTCCAAGACATTACCTTACTTGGATAGAAGGAAGTTTCTTTGCTCACCAGTGGGAGTGGGGAGCCTTGAGCAGCCTACCTGTCCTTGGGGGAAGTGACCTCAGCACAAGAAGCTGTAGTAATTGGTTGTTTGGGACCATTCCTAGCTCTTTTGTAGTTCACTACTTAAAATCCGCCTCTGGGCATTTTTTTCTGGCTATACTGCTCAGACAAGCTCCACGTGGGTTTACAGAGTGGTCCTAGCAGCAAGGAACTTGAAAAAGCGACTACCTTCTGGATTTAAGTATATTTGCTTTTTTCACTGGAAATAGCTTCTGTTGCTTACTTTAAACTAGCCTGAACTGTTTTTTTTTCTGATTATTGCATTTATTTTTAAATCTGCACTTAAAGTTACATTTAGTCGAATTTAATCGAAAGTTTGCTTGTTTGTTTGTTTAATTTAACCGTGGAGGCTGCCCACTAAAGTGTGCTAGCCTGTGTAACTAATTTATCACTGTCTCTGCATTTTCTGTGTATTTCTACAAAAAAAACAAAACAAAAAAATAATCCTTGTTTTCCCGCCTTTCCCAACTAGTTTAGACCAGTATACAGGCATTGCTGTATTCTGGGCTGTGGTGCAGTTCCTGTGTTGTCCATTACCTTACTTGGATAGAAGGAAGTTTCTTTGCTCACCAGTGGGAGTGGGGAGCCTTGAGCAGCCTACCTGTCCTTGGGGGAAGTGACCTCAGCACAAGAAGCTGTAGTAATTGGTTGTTTGGGACCATTCCTAGCTCTTTTGTAGTTCACTGCTTAAAATCCGCCTTTGCACGGCTTTGCTTTATGCGTGTAGCGCAGCGCCGGTTAAACTTGATTAAACAAGGTTAAACTTTTTCTGGCTCCGCCAAGTCTGCTCTTCAATTTTTCCCTTAGTTCTACTGTTCTACTTGCAATCTAAACAGCCTATACTCTATCTGAAAAGCTCAGCACTTGCTCCTAAAGCATTTTTATACAGGTAAAGCACTCTTAAACAAAAGAAAGTACTTCATTCACCTAAATTCTGTTGAGTACACATCTTCCTATAGGTCCTTTCTGACTCAGTTACACAGCAATCTTTTTCACTATTTCTAGCATGTCGAAGGGTCAGTTGCTGGCGTCCTCTCCTGTTCAGCAGGTGAATCTGGGAATCTTGAGGCAATGTTACAATTGCCTCATGTACACAGACAACCCTCTTCTCCTCCCAACAAATACAAATATATGCGAGAGATGCAACTATATAGCCAAACTGGAGGCTGAGCTCTCTCAATTCAGTACTGGCAAGACCAGTCAGGAGGAGAAGGTAACCACGCACACCACAAACCCAGTCTCACATAGAACTATCACAACAGCAAACCAAACACATAAACACACAAAACATACTGAGGCGCTGATTAAAATCTACCAAAACAACAGAGGCCTCCAAAGCAGACACCCAAGCAACCGCCACCTCAAGACATAGCACATGCAACACATAGTTCACAAAGTCAGTGTGCTAAACAGTCACAGCCCTTAAGGCCAAATAACATGCCAGACACACTTGTAATAGGTGACTCCATAGTCAGACACACTGACGCCCCGCCACCAGACTGAACAAGGAAAAGGTCACAGTAAGCTGCCTGTCGGGAGCTAGAATCTGCCACATAACACAAGCACTCAGGTCACTCCACAGCAAGTACAAATATGACTCAGTCATTGTACATGCCGGTGTGAACGACCTGAGACGTACCTCCCTGGACTACATGAAAAGAGACATAGAGGAGCTCTCTGATTATGTAGCCCAGGCCAGTATGACCCTGACCCTGAGCAGCATCTTACCCTCACCAAAAATGATGCCACAGTACAAAGACAAAATGATCAGTTTTAACAATTGGCTTAATTACTGGTGTCATTCTAAGGGGATCCAATGTCTGTCTGCTTGGGATGACATGCTTGACAAGCCACGCTGCTTCGCAAGGGATGGCTTGCACCTGTCACCCCTGGGTTTCCGGATATTGGCCAAGGCTCTTGCCACCCCCATAGTGCCTTTTTTAAGCAAGGCTCAAATGACAAACCTACCTCCCTAGAAAACACAAGTGGAAAAAAACTAAGGGTAATGCTGCTCAATGCCAGAAGTCTAAACCTCAAGATGCACACCCTCGAAGCCCTCCTCAGTATGGAGAACATCGATGTCTGTGCAGTGACTGAAACCTGGTTCAAGGCTCCTGAGAGCACCCCAGCACTATCAGGTTTTACCTCATATCATGCTTTCCGGACCCAAAACTTGGACCGCACCACAAAAGGAGGGGGAGTATCCATTTTCATCAAAGATACCCACACCTCCAGGTTAGTGGCAATGCACGGCATCGGAGACTATCCAGGTGCAACTAACCATAGGCAAAACTGCCTTACAGTTTGTAGCATGCTACAGACCACCCTCTCAAACTCAGGAACCCCACACAGCCTTCCTGAAGACACTGGAGAGTATGAATGTCTCTCCAAATACCATCATTTTGGGAGACTTCAACTACCCAAACATAGACTGGGAACATTACTCAAGCCCCAACACCCTAGCCCAAAGGTTCCTAGAATTCATAAACTCAAATGCAATGGAACAACTAGTCACCATTCCCACAAGAGGAGACAATATACTAGACCTGATCATCACAAACATGGGGACAAAATGCTCCACACCGAAGTATATCCCTCTTTGGTAAGATCAGACCATAAATTAATCTCACTGGAAATCCACATTCCTCCCCCACCCCTGCACAAAGACCACAGTGAAGAACTTCTCAAAAGCAAACTTCACACTTCTTAAGACTGAAGTGGTATCCTTCAAGGCCCCTGGGCCAGTGGAAACCACAACCCACACTGCTGAATCCTTTGCAAATGCCTTCTATGGGCACCTTCAAGAATGCATGGATCATGCAATCCCAAATAAAACCAAGACCCATTCCCCCAAAGGCAGGCTCCCAGTCTGGTGGACCCCAGCCATAAACAAACTTTACAACAGGAGGAGGAAGCTACTACATGACAGAGCAAAATCCTTAAAAGGGAAGGCGTCTCTGATCAGTACTAGCAAAAAATTACGATCACTCATAAAATCATCCAAGGCCAACTTTGAGAGAAAAATCGCAAAAGACACAAAAGACAATCACAAGGCCTTCTTTAGCTATGTTAGAAACCTGGGTGGAAACTCCCAGATATGCTCAGAGTTAGTCCAAAATGACACAAAATACACCGAACCCACTGACATTGCCAACATTCTGGCAGACAGGTTCAGTGCAAATTTCTCCTCCCCCCCCCAAAAGGAGAAATAACTATCCCAGCAGAGTGCAGCCTCCCTAACATCTCAGATGCCCAGGTGAGAGCCGCCCTCTCTAAAGCTAAAAACACAGCATCAATGGGACCCGATGGTGTCCCGGGCTGTGTGCTACATGAACTCCAAGAGGAACTAAACCCACACATAAGGCTGCTGTTTAATCTTAGCCTTACTACAGGATACATACCCAAAGAGTGGCATACGGCAACAGTGGTCCCACTTCACAAAGGCGGTGCTTCTATGGACCCTGGAAATTACCGCCCCATAAGCTTGACGAGCCTGGTCTGCAAAGCTATGGAGAGGATCATTATGGAACTCATAAACAAAGACATTGGGGACCTAAAAACATTGGATCCTACCCAATTTGGCTTTGTCAAGGGCAGATCCTGCCTTTTGAACTTGGTCGACTTTTTTGAAACAGTCACTAAGGCCATTGAT
This sequence comes from Protopterus annectens, assembly GCF_019279795.1. Lineage (NCBI taxonomy): Eukaryota > Metazoa > Chordata > Ceratodontiformes > Protopteridae > Protopterus > Protopterus annectens. The sequence goes on from NC_056731.1 coordinate 1,375,055,535, forward strand.
GAGGGTAAGGCAGTTCACACAGCCTACCTTGACCTTGCAAAAGCCTTTGACACAATACCCCACTCGGGCATCATAGACAAACTCACCAGCTTAAATGTAAACCCATATGTCACAAGATGGGTTGCAAACTGGCTCAAGGACAGAACCCACAGGGTCAGAGTTGCTGGAGCTATGTCAGACTCTAAGCCAGTCACAAGCGGTGTCCCACAGGGCTCAGTCCTGGGACCCCTCTTGTTCGGCATTTATTTTTCCGAGGTACAGGCAAACATAGGAAGATTGTGGCTGACAAAGTTCGCAGATGACTGCAAACTGGGTGCCATAATTGATACTCCAGCGGACACAAACATCCTTCAGAGAGGCCTCATAGAAATGGATAATTGGAGTCAGAGCCATGGCCTTAAGCTGAACGCCAAAAAATGTATAGTCATACCCTTTGGGAAAAACAAGGTACCGACAAATTACCACATAGGCGGTAATCCATTAAGTACGGAAGAGGTAATCAGGGACCTAGGGACCCAGGTTGACAGTAACCTCTCATTTGACACTCACATTGCCAAAGTGGTTAGGAAGACCTTCTATATTGCCCACCTTATCATGAAGGGTTTCACATCTAGATCAAGAGAGGTCATTGTGCCCCTGTACTCTTCTCTTATCAGGCCAATGATTGAGTACAATGCCCCATTTGGGATGTATCTCACCCGACACCTGCAGCAGTTGGAAAGACCCCAAAAGTTCCTCACCAAGAGGATAAAGGGTCTTAAACATATGTCATATGCCGCCCGACTGAAAAACTCCAGCTCTATTCAGTCGCATACCGCCTACTCAGAGGTGATCTGTGCCTGGCACAAGGCCATGTCCAATCCTGAATTAATGGACATGCTCCACCTCAGAAAATCCAAATCCATCAGAGCTACGAGAACAAGTGACTTAAACCTCAACACAGAAATAAATAGGATGTGCTGGAGGGACAGATTCATAACCCAGAGTCTCCCTACACTCTGGAACAGAATCCCAGTCCATGTTAGGCAGAGCCCCTCACTGACTCTATTCAAGAGAAATCTCGACGAATGGATGGGAGATTGTAGGTTTACCCCGGGGGTCATCTCTGTGTCACTACTAGACAGAGGCATAGTAAACTAAACCCTAAAAGGGCGTAGTATTCTCGTCCTAAGGGGTGGTGTAAGCCACATACACTCTGGCTAGGCTTATAAATGCCTTAGGGCAGATAGCCTAGTATGAACCTATGAACCTATGAACCTAAGACACTGACCATGTTATGTAATATATGTTGCATACATGTCAACTGGAGCACCTCACTGACCCTCTGCCAGAGACAACCAGATGATTGGATGTTGCATGTAACTCTCACCCTGAGGATCACCCCTGTGGTATCTGTTGATAGATGGCCCCTACACTTCCCATCTTTCCATGGACAATAGCCTGGTACACACCTATGAACACCTGCACCGATGGACCCCAGTACTGACAAATGTGTACATGTGCATTACTGAGAATAACAGTGTCTGTGTGTTTGTAGACCTGTAGTTAATAATACCCCGAGGCCCTTCACAACCACAGCACCCTCCATTGCCATAGTTAGATGTGGCTGCTGCTGTACCAGACATTACATGTACCTTGTTACACTCTTCACCCTAAGGGCTAACTGGGGCTTGCAATACCAGCACAACACTGTTGTACAAATGGGTTGATAAGCATGGGATACCCTCTGAGTTCTAGCAAGTGTGTGTATATGTGCATGTGTGTATATTTGTAGGATACAACATTCTGAGGCCACATTCTCCTAATACAATGCACCTTGCCACACAGTATTAGGGATAGTGATGTTGCTGACCGTAGGAGAATCATGACAATGCATCACCCTACTATGCCTGTGGCATGTGCATTACATGCATCTCCCTGTAGTAGCACTCTTGGGATAGACAAGGGGTTGTATTGCACCCTGGTCAATGTGTGATGGTGGGAATGTCAGAGTATTATCTTGAGTTTCAGTGCATATAATATCCACTTTGGGGTGTGGGTGCTGGGTATACTGTCTTTACACCATGGTACCCCCAGTCCATGTCCCATGTTTGACTGTATGGGGACTACTGTCACCATCAACCATACAGGTAATGGATAACACTATCCAGCCCAGTTATGCATGTGCTGTGTGCAACTTATTTGTAACAGAATGGGCACACTGACAAGGTAGTTAGCACTGATAAGCCCAGGTCTCTCAGATGTGTGTATGACTGTTATGTGTTTGTCAATGTGTATATGACAGTATGTCACACTATGTATTGTTCATAAACAACTAGTATATCCACCATTACCATACTGTACAGGCCTGGGGATGTTCTTCACGTAACATGTACCCTGGAACATACCTCAACCTAAAAGCTGTGTGGTGTGTGCAATTAAAGCCACACGCATCAGTAGCACTGCATACCTAGGTAGGGGTTCTAGTCCCAGTGTGGCCAAGTAAGAGTGTGTGTGTGTACGTGAAGGAATCTACTTCCGTTTGCAGAATATACATGTCCCAGGAGGTCATCTGTCTGAGACCTGCCTGGCAAATGCTAACATTTTACAGGTATTATCCTGTGGAAATACATTCCATCACAACTAGTGGTAGATGTATAAATGCCCTCTTCCCCACTGTATAGGTGTACAGTGATACTGGGGTTGATATATATAGCTGGGTGAAGCTCTTGTGGACACAGCCACCATCATTACAGTTACTATGGAGTGTATCCCCCCACTTAGCTGGCTGTAATACTGTACAATTCATGTTAACAGGTTAAGTAGTTGTCTATCACACTATCTGCAGTTCTACCTTTCAAAGGGTAGGGCTGTGCCAAACACACCAGCACACCTATGTTTACCAAGTTGAGGATTGCACTACATTACACACACACACACACACACACACACACACACACACACACACACACACACACACACACACACACACACACACATACATACACCCTGACATTCCAACATACTACTTACCTGTCCCAGAGTTTACAGAATGTCCCTATTTTTTTCTCTTTTTTTCCCCATCCTGCATCAGTCTTGAATAATTACAGTTAATAATACCAATCATTAATGTATTATTCTTCTAATTGCTCAGAAAAGGGATCACAAAATATGACCTGTTAGTCCATTAACTGTTTAACTTGATTGGAGTAATTTTTTCAAAGACTCCCTGATGTCATCAAGTATTCACCCTGGTTTTGTCCAGACATCTTGAGCATGGCCCCCATATGTTATGGGCTACTGCAGTCAGTCAATAATGTCATGCACTGGAGTTTCATACTTAACTATTGTTCAGTAGATGCAAGATTGGTTGCTCTATTAACTTTTTATGTGGACTACAGTAATATTTGGAAACACTCTCTGGTGTTGTCTAGTAATTCTCCAATGCATCTTTAGTGCTGCATACATGGGCATTCTTTCACCTTTCTGCTGATTGCAATTAAAAAATATCCCTGGTGTCTACTTTTCCCTCCTATGCATCTTTCATGCTGCAGACTTTATTATACTATCAGCTGTCCTGTGATTACATTTCAGAAAAGTATTCCTGGTGTCTAATGTGTCTGTCCATGTCAATTTACTGCACGATTTCTAAGGGAAGTTGAGAGGTATGAACAACCCCACACTCACATGTGCATACATGGACACACACACACACACACACACACACACACACACACACACACACACACACACACACACACACACACACACACACACACTTACAGGTGAGGTTGCACAAAGATATTACACACAGACCTCTCATTACCCATCTGTCAACGTGCATGACATATGGCACACAACATCACGCAGTGCAGCTATAGTCAATCCCTGTTACCAACATTATACATCTCTGTGATGCATGGGTTGTGTTAGTAGGTGATGCCCCTTCCCCTGGAACACACTGCACCCATGTACACAGTATTGCTGTGTACCTGTTCGGCACCCTGGCATGTACTGTGCACCATATCTCACAGGTGTACACACCATTGTTGAATGTGTATATGTGTGTCAGTTATGTTTGCTCTGCTGCTCACAGACCCTATGTGTTTGTCTGACACATACCTGGGATGATATGTGGACAGATGTCATTTGTGAATGCCTGATGTCTGATTTACAGATCTCATCATCAGCAGTGCATGTATGGCCAACAAAATACAATTACACTGACAACCTTCAAACCTTACAGTGGCTATGGGGAGTGTACACACCCTTATTGATATGGCACCCTCTTCCTTGATATGCCATAGGGCCACATTACTACATATGTTAACATTACACAAACCTGATATGTGACATATGACCTGTGCACTCAAATGCAGTATCAAACAAATGTGTTAGTTGTGCAGATGCTGATTGGGATGCATACAATTTGTGGGTGCATATGTGTGCACACCCTTATCATGATAATTTGTTGCACCAACTGTTATGTGTACTACAGCAGTCACTATTCTTGGAAGGGGTATACTAGCATGGGCCATCTGCATTTGCCAGTATTTTGTCACTCTGCCCTACAAATGTCCCCCAACTCTGCATGATTGCAAGGTCAACTCATGTGCACAGCCCTTGGAGGTCACACAGTCCCTTCACTATTGCTGTGGAGTCAGGGTTATGTCTGCCACAATTTATGGCCTTGACTGTGTGCAGATACAGCCATTCTTAGCAAGCTTTGGATCTCTGCTCCAGTGCACTGTTGTGTTTCAGGATGACACCCCCTCCCCATCATCAACCTTTTTTCAGATGCTTGACAACTATGGGCTACACACATGTGTCATTTTGCAGTGTCCCAAACTCTGAACACCATGTGTACCGGCCTAGTCCCTGCTAATGAATGGCAAACATACAGGTGTACACTGGCACCAGCAAGGTACAGATGGGGATGGTGGGCCTGAGGTGGGGTGAGGTATTGGTTGTACAACACATGTATCTTAACTGATACTGTCTATAGGTATCCGGCTTGGTCTTGGTACACCAGTACATATTGCAATGCATGCATTTGGGGGACTTTTACTATTATGCATACACTACCTGTAGAGAGCCCTGGCTGATGTTTTCTGTGGTACATCTGCCCCATCTGATTACCCTAATCCATGGGCCACACTTATACAGAGTCCAGGCAATTGCTGACACAGGTACTGCACAGCCAGTACTTGCTAGATATTCCTGTAACTCCCTCAGTGTTGTGGCATGTTACTATGCAGGCTGCATGTCCAGTTTACAACATGTGTCATTATCTGTCTCAGATGGCCATCTGTTTATTTTCTACGTTAATCCTGTCCCATAAATTAATCCTCGCCACATACATGACTGTCTGCACTGTTTGCCATGGTGTATGCAATAGTGAGGTAAGGCTACATGTCCAACTCCTGGGTGCTACCTATTGGGTATGGGATCCATTCCATGGCTTGTAAGATGTGTGCAAGCCATGGCTGCTTCTGTTGCAGGTAAGTGGGACCATTTGATGGCCAAATGTCTTGGACAGCAGACCATTTCTTGATGTGACATTGAGGACTTGTACTTACTAGAAGGTCCATACTCATGAAGAGTGCATGCTGTCAGTACCTGAAAAGCTGCTTCCACAATATGTTATCTGTAGTGTATGCACACATATGCTTCCAGTGTTTGTAAAGGTATGTATTCCCCATATTTGCTATCCTAACATAGGATTCCATATTACATATTCATTGCTCATGTTAGGACCACATTACAGGTTGTAAGGATTGTGGAATGCAGTATTGTGATATGCCGTAGTGTAGATCTGTAACAGTCGCCATTGTAATAGGTGTATATACATTGTTGTAACACTGTATAAGGGTGATGTTTCACACATGTCCCTACTGTAGGTGACTTGTCCCACCATTATGTTCATATCTGTGCACACATCTTGCAATGACAGGTTGTTAGTTATATTGCAGGAATCTTACATACCCTTCAGATATGCCACCATGGTGACCACTGTGATACAGTGCAGCTAGCAGCAACAATAAGTGAAGATGTACAGCATGCATTATGGTTAGGTGTGCTAAATGTGTGCATGGAATATGCCATGGCCATAACATGACCGATGTATTGGCAAACCTGAACAAACACCATACTCACCAGCTACAGGCTACTGCTCCAGAGGCAGACCTCTGAACCATACAGTATTACTCATTTTTTACTGTTTTTTGGGTCCAAATGAAGGGGTGCCACGATTCCCAAGTGGCACCCCTTCATTTCCAATTTTTTTCTTTAGATTCTTAATTTTTTAGAATATCACGCTGTCGGAGCTGACATAATCATGTGCACAATGATATCAGCTCTTTTGCAGCTATCAGCCTGCCGGAATTGAGCTCATTGAGCTCACATCATAATTTCTGGCTGCAAATGTGAGCGGGAAACAGCAGCAGCCAAGAGCAAGCAGGAAATGTATTTCAGATGTATTAGCAGCAGGTCAATGCACTTGGTTCAAGAGCAGGACATGTTTGGGGCAATGCATGAGCAGGATTGGATTTATTTTGTTTCAAGAGTGAGACTGGATTTATTATCAGCAGCCGGGCCGGGAATTGCACTCGTTGGGGAAGTAACAGGTTTGGACTCAAGGTGTGTGTGTGTGTGTGTGTGTGTGTGTGTGTGAATGCCCCCATGTAATATACCTGGTGGCTACAGGTATTCAGGCTCAAACCCTATACCTTTGGTACAGGGTAAAAAGAACCTAAAGTCCCTAGCCACCACCATTTCTGAGCTTTGTCTAGATTTTTTCTGCTAAGAGTTGAGAGCTAAGCCTATGGTGAGAAGTGAACAGAATTTGCATTCTCCCATTATTGGCTTTGTCTAGGTTTTTATGCTAAGAGGCTGAGAGCTATAGTGAGAAGTGAGAACTGAATTCACTACATGATAGCCATTAAGTTTCAGTCTTCCTAATTTTTAGGGGACTGCTAATTTGGCATAGTGATATGTTTCTCTGACTGTAGTGTATAGGGTCCTGTGTTCAAGACTTGCCAGTGAAATGCATGGTGGTAACATAACATTTTATTCTAATAACTTTCCAAAATTATACAAGCAATGTTTAAAATGTGTCCCTGGTAAGTCCCTAGCCACCAGCACTTGTGAGCTTTGTCCAGGTTTTTGTTCTAAGAGTTGAGAACTATGGTGAGAAGTGAGAGCTGAATTTGTATTCCCCCATTATTGGCATTGTTTGTCCAGGTTTTTTGTGCTAAGAAGTTGAGAGCTATGGTGAGAAGTGAGAACTGAATTCAATAAATGATAGTCATTAAGTTTCAGTCTTCCTTTTTTCAGTTAACGGCTGATTTGGCATAGTGGTATGTCGCTCTGCAGTGCATAGGGTCCTGAGTTCAAGGCTTGCCAGTGACATGCATGGTGGTAACACATTTTATTCTAGCAACTTTCCAAAATTATACAAGCATGTTTAAAATGTGTCCCTGGTTTTTGACCTTTTGCCCCCCCCCCCAAAAAAAAACTGAAGTTGAAAATAAGTGTGAGAAGCTGTGCAAGATGCCTATGGCTTACACTACTGTCATTCTATTTATAGTGTGGGTGTGGAAGTAGACTTTTATGATAGAAATGTTCTGAATTGGGCAGTTTTGTCATTATTGGTTTATGCATTTTGTTTCATTGCCTACAGTACAGCCTACTGGAAAAATGTTCAAACAATAAATCTAAAATGTGCTCCGTCTAACAAGTGTGCTGTATTATACAAGGAATATAACTTAATACAGTCAGGAAGGTGTATCAAAGAAAAGAACACATGTATGTTTCTTGTTTTGTGTGCAAGGGGCCAGTGATTTGAAAACAGCCCAAAGGTAATCTTTATCCACCACTGGCCAAATGCATTTTCTTTGGATGTGGTGTGTGGGTTTCAGTGCTATTTCAATGAATGTGAGTTTCAAGGACAGAGAAGTTTTAATGCCAAGTCTATTTTCATTGTAAGACAGTATTGCTTTGTTTAGGAGATGTCTGTTAGTGTTTGTGAATTGTTGTGCTGCAATATGTAAAAATAAAATCCAAATAATCATTGTAGAAGTAAAGCAGTATGCACACATTAGTGTTTATGGTAAATAGGAAGAAATCACCAGGTAATGGGACATTGGAATGGCTGCAGGGGGACTCTGATGCTATATTTTGGTTGTCTGTTCTTCAGTTTGCGTTTGAAAGTTGGTATCCCACAATTCCATTGGAGTGGGTGGGGTTATGCAATTATGTATGCAAATTAGATGTTAACCAGCATATAGAGTTGTACCTATTTTTCATAGGCCTTGTCCAGATTTTTGATGTTTCCAGTTTAAGAGATATGGTGTGGAAGTAGACTTTTATGATTGGAATGTTCTGAATTGGGCAGTTTTGTAATTATTGGTTCATGCATTTTCTTTCATTGCCTACAGTACAGCCTACTGGAAAAATGTTCAAACAATAAATTTAAAATGCGCACTAACAAGTGTGCTGTATTATACAAGGAATATAACTTAATAAAGTCAGGAAGGTGTATCAAAGAAAAGAACACGTGCATGTTTCTTGTTTTGTGTGCAAGGGGCCAGTGATTTGAAAACAGCCCAAAGGTAATCTTTATCCACCACTGGCCAGATGCATTTTCTTTGGATGTGGTGTGTGAGCTTCAATGCCATTTCAATGAATGTGAGTTTCAAGGGCAGAGAAGCTTTAATGTGAAGTCTATTTTCATTGTGAGACAGTACTGCTTTGTTTAGGAGATGTCTGGTAGTGTTTGTGCATTGTTGTGCTGCAAAATGTAAAAATAAAATTGAAATAATCATTGTAAAAGTAAAGCAGTATGCACACATTAGTGTTTATGGTAAATGAGAAGAAATCGCCAGGTAATGAGACATTAGAATGGCTGCAGGGGGACTCTGGTGCCATATTTTGGTTGTCTGTTCTTCAGTTTGTGTTTGAATGTTGGTATCCCACAATTCCACTGAAGGGGGTGGGGTTACATAATAATGTATGTAAATTAGATGTTAATCAGCATTTAGATTTCTACCTATTTTTCATGGGCCTTGTCCAGATTTTTGATGTTTCCAGGTTGAGAGGTATGCCTGGAGGTATACCAAGGGGACCTACATAATTGTGTGAGAGATGTGATGTCAGTATCCACACCTGTGGCATTGGTACATGGTGGGAGCAGGATTACAGTACATCAACAGTACAAACCCACAATACCACAGATTATGCACATCTGTTCATTACTACAATGCAGCAACAGACTATATATATTTCATCTCACATATGCATAATTAAACTACAGATGCAGATGGATACACAACAGTGGTCTACTGATGTGCCCTGTGGCCTTACCTGCACACTCCTCAGCCATTGTGTGGGTAGCACCCACCTCCACTATGCTCTCTGCCGGGTCTTGTGTTTTCGGGCGGGCAGGTGCCCCAAGGCTGGCGAGGAGCTCCTCTGCATGTGTCAAGGGGGCTGGATGGCATTACCTCCCCTGTGGCAAGCTGGTCCCTCCTAACCACAGCAGCATGCTGACGGGCATGGCGGAGTAGATCAGTGCACCAGTGTCAGGCCTGCTCATAACTGCGGTTATGCAAGCCAACATCATTTATCCTGTGGACAAGATCGTTCCACAGGGCAATCCTCTCCTGCAGATCATTGGCTGTATGCCCAAACAGGGTGTGGTAGTGCTGCAGCAGATATGTGATGATGATGTCATTCTCCCAAAATATTGTGTCTAAAAGACATAAAGAGGGAAACAAGTCTGAGGACCTCATACTGCAAGGATATAATAGTTGTTAATACACATCTCTGTCTCCCTGCCACCATATCTGCAACAGCAATCTGATCATACAACTCAACGGGTATGTCTACAGCAGACCTACTGTTGGACATATATCATATTGTACAACAATTTGTGCAATGTGTTTGTAGTCATGTTCCATGTTGAAACACTATCATTGGTGGCCTGTTACAAACAATGTCACCTGCATGCCATTGTAAGGGCCACTATAGTTCCATATATGCATGTGTTCTGTTTGCTATGTGAGTGCTGCACATCTGTTGTTTTGTGTTAATGGGGATATCTATGCATGCTGTTAGACATAATCCTGGAAAGTGTGGACTATTACTACCCACATATATTCTATAACAGTGACACAATAGCATGTTTGGGAAGACAATTGCCAGCAGAACCACCTCTCCCACTTCATCTGATCATGTTACAGGCCACATCACATCTGGAACCCACCCTGGGACCTCATCATCTACTGGGACCTCATCATCTACTGGTCCTGCACTAACGTCAAGTGGAACCACCGGGAGCACACACATACAGGATCCAGTCACCAAAAGTCAGGTCCAGGGTCTGGTGATAGGGAGCTCCACAGAGACTTGGGGGATGTGCTACACCACCTTGAGACCCTCAGTACAAAATCACATGGTCCGCATGCTCCTCCTGCTCAGCCTCCAGCCCAGGCACCTTTAGGGCTGTGAAGATGCTGTTGTGACTGCCGATGGGGGGACCTTGGTCCCATTGTTTCCATATGGGGGCTCATGGGCTTCCACATTCCAAACAAAACTCCCCATCCAAGGTGTTTACCCACCACATATGTCATATACCGCCCCTGTATGCTGTCTTGTCTGCCTTCCAACCCAACCTACCTCCCCAAATATACCTACTATCCTTCCCCAAAATATCAATCCCACCTTCACAAACAAGGGCAATGTGTTCCCAACATGGATTTCACACCAGACATAACTATACATTTTGCACTCACTTACTGCTATATATATATATATATATATATATATATATATATATATATATATATATATATATGTGTGTGTGTATTGATATGTGTGATGTTCTCTCACACATATCGCGTAGCACTGTCGTTCAACAGTAGGGGACATGTATTTATATATATATATATATATATATATATATATATATGTGTGTGTGTGTGTGTGTGTGTGTGTGTACACACACACACACACACACACACACACACACACACACACACACAGACACACACACACACACACACACACACATATATGTATATATATATATATATATATATATATATATATATATATATATATACATATATATATATATATATATATATATATATATATATATATATATATATATATATATATATATATATATATATATAGGGTGCATTCAAATATCAGGTCCATGCACTCTAACTCTCTTTCCTTCACAGCTGCACTGTTCTGCCTTGCTACAACACAGGTGCCACATGTGGACATAGCCTAACATTAGGGGGGCATATATAGGGACAAATTGCAGGTAAGCCTATTACACACCTATGACGTTTGTGCATGCTACATTACATGTTAACATGACTGCCCTGCAAGTGGTGGGCTCTGAAACTCATGTGTCTATCATAACAGCATTAGTTCTGCCATCATCTATTTGCCACACTAATATACATGTCTTGCTGTACAGAACACACACTATGATGGCTTACATCTTGTCATTCAGTGCTTATCTGTACAGTTGACAGGTATGGCTCACTGCCCACAGGGATAGACACTATTGCCCATAGCAGCTGTTCAGCAGGACATCATTACAACAACTCCTGATGGCACATATAAATAATTCCACATCATCTATCCCATTATTATAGACCAAGTACTGCATTCAATTGCATGCATATATGTTTCACATACCTGTTGTAGGATTGTCGTCTCTTATGGACACAGTTTGATACTTCTGGATACAGTTTGATGTGTCTCCTTAGTTAACCTGGGATATTTGTAGGTTCAGTTGTTGAACAGCTTTTTATTTACTGGCTGTTTGTTTCTCTCTCTCTCTCTCTCTCTCTCTCTCTCTCTCTCTCTGTCTCTCTCTGTCTCTCTCCACTACAGCGATTGAACTGCTTTGAATAAATTGCAGCATTGATTTTGATGCACATGATCAGGTGATGGCCCCTGCACCAATCAGTGTCCACCACTTGCTACCTGCATGCAGCCAGCTGTGTAGTACTTCCAGTTACCACTGTCATGGCAATCCACTACTATAAATTACTAAATCATGTGGGCGTTGTCCCTTTACCTTTCCTGTATGGAGGACATCCTTCCTGTGTTTGGGCAGCAGTGTTACAGACAGCAGGTACAATACCTCTTATAACAAGACTACATATTTGTATAAGATTCCATACCCACAGACAGTGTGAGTAGTGTTGTTACATGCATTGTATACAGCTAGTTTTACACGGTTTGTGTGTACATACTAGTTTTGCATGGAATGCAGTCTGTCTGCATAGCTCTCAACTGTGGGCCTATCCACATGATGGCCAGAGGATTGGCTGTTATGTTTTGTCTGTCCACCACACAGATCTTGTCTCAGATATATCACTGGTATTCTGTCAGTTGAGTGCTATCATGGCTACATCCATTTGTGTTTCTGACTTCATATTCCAGAATAAGGGCATGGTGAAACTAATCCTGTAACACCAGCAACTTTCTCAGTGTATAACGACAATATTGCAAATATGGCCCTGTATTCCATCCTCTGTCCTCCACCTATGTACCAGGCTTTGTCCATATGTCATGCAGTAAGAGGTTGTTAAGTAGTGGCCTATCATTATGTCATGCTGGCATTCTTGCCATCATTCCAGTGATATTGTGGTCCCCACACATATTGTGGGGTAGGGTCCATATATATTTGAGCTTCAGCTGGACAAAACGTGTGTGTCCTTGTACAGTCCAGAGGTCAGTGTATGTAACACAGTTATATGCCCCTGTAAGTCATTCTATGAAGGAGGGGTATGCACCATATATAACCTAGGCTGTTACATCATGTGAGGGATATCAGTAGTAAGACACCTTAAGGTATATGGCTGTACATTTTCATATATTTCACCTTGGGAACATTGGTGGGCTAGTGCTTACTGTGTTACAGACAGTCCTGTTTGTCAGTGTAATAGTGATGTTTTAAGTTAAGCATTGTTATGTAACAGATACATCTTCATTGTGACAACCTAATTCTTTTCCCCCTAGGGGTTGACTACAGAGTGTAATTGGAGGCTGCTGAACTACATCTGCATTAATTATTGTTGATTGATTCTTATCTTCCAGGCCAGTGTTTCTTTACTGTTGTACTACTTGAAGGCCTTGGCCTGGACAGCAACATGTGTTATGCTTTCAGATTACTATATAAAATGTTTTTTGCTTGAGAGTTGCATTACTCAGTTAGTATGTATTTCAAACACCTAACAGCTATATGAAAAGGCATATACAACTGAAATAGTACACAAATAAACATTTCTTATGTAAGCAAACCTGTGTGGTGTCATATCCTTTGACTTCTCTGTGGATATATGTTTCATGCAATAATTGTCTTTTGTATGAGAGAATCAAACACTGGCCATTTTAAAAGGCGGCAACTGTAGGAATACTGCCTGTTCAATATGCTGTGCACCCTATAAATATGTATCTTCCTATTCATATCTATACGTATTAATATATGTATATGTGTGTGTATGTGTATCTACATATATATATATATATATATATATATATATATATATATATATATATATATATATATATGTGTGTATTTGCATATATGTGTGTGTGTGTATATGTATCATTGGAATGTTTGCTGCTTCCACATTGTACATTCCCTATGGTAGACAGACTGTTCTGCATAATATCTTATTGATACCATCCTGACATCGTACAGGTGAGATAGATTACCGTTAACTTTTTGGGGCTATGTTGTGTAGGGTCCTGGGTATGAGACTTGCAAGTGTTGGTATTGTGTTGCAAGGCAGATCTGTTTGGCTGTGGAGGAGGGGATGATATCAATAATTACAAGAGGTACTTAAATTGGGCCCCCTCACCCCCATTAATGATGCCTTTCATCATATATGTATTTGTTGTGTTTGCTTATACCTCTGCATATATATATATATATATATATATATATATATATATATATATATAAATATATATATATATATATATATATATATATATAGACATATATATATATATATATATATATATATATATATATATATATATATATATATATATATATATATATATATATACATCTACATATATAAGTACATTTCCTCTAATGTGCTGGATGATATGTTTGAGAAAACATCAGAGACATTTATATCTGAAATGGCTTAGTGGTGAATCACTTTGGCTATGGTGTGCAGAGTCTTGGGTTCGAGACTTGTAAAGACTAATTTTATTTATTTTATTTTACATTTGTTAACCGGGCTAGTCCAACTTGATATATTTCCATTTTCAGTGGAGGCCCGGGGAGAAAAGCTCCAGTAGTAACACAGAGATAATATAACACTTAAATATATCAAGTACAAATTATACAAAGAAAGGATGTTAAACATACTTAGTAATGAGTATTAATGAGAGGGAAAACTGACATTAATGTCCTATAGTCATACAGAATAAGCTAGTCACTGTGCAGAAAGGATATTTGAGGTAAGATACAGTACATTCAGAAGAATTACATTAATAACATAAGTAGTTTAATTTACTAGAGATAAATACTACTTCTGGAGGTGTGAAGTATTAATGATTGGTATGAGGAGGCAGTACAGAGATAGCAGAGAGAGAGCAGAGGAATTAGTCAGGGTTGCAACAGGGACATAACCAGTGAGTTTTAAGATATTTCTTGAGCCTTTGTTTAAAGAGCTGCAGGGAGGGTTGTAAAGTTAGATCTGGTGGCAGAAGATTTCAATTTTTTCCTGCAGTATTGGAGAATAAGGATTCCCCTACCAAGTTGTTAGACGTGCTTGTGCTAGCAAGAAGTTTGCTAGAGGATCATAAGGAGCTGAGATTCCTACAGGGAGTAATAAGGTCAGAAAGTATAGGGTTGTTGTTTGGTTGGTAAAATATCTTATGATCAATGGTAAGTTGGGATAGTATCAAAATGTTGTTTAATTCTAAACAATCTAGTTGCTGTAGGTTCTGACAATGGTGTGTTCTAAAAAGGTTTCCAGTGGCAAATCTGGCTATATTATTATAGGAGTTAGCTAGTTTGACAAGATTACTTTTTTTCAGGTTAGTATATATGGGTGAAGCATATAGAAGAGTTGAGATTAAGTGGGAGTGGGCAATTGTAGTTTGGGATGCTGGAGTTAAGAAGGGTTTTATTCTATATAAGGAGCCCATCTTTCTATTTACTGTTTTAATGATGCTGTTAATATGGTTATCGAAGGTGAGGTTGTTATCAATTGTGATACCTAGCAATTTGGTGGTAGAGTCTGGGGCTATAAGGGTGCCACTGTCGGATTTAATTGTGAAGTTTATGGGGGAGGACTTACTGGATGGTGTAAAGAGTAAGAGTTTGGTCTTTTTGGCATTCAAAATGAGACAATGTTTCAAGAACCAAGTCTCTACTGTGCTGAATACTTTTTGGGTTAGGGAATGTAGTTCAGATGTGGAGTTGGCAGAGCAGATGAGTGTAGAATTGTCTGCATATTGTATGCAGGTGGCTTGAAGGATTGCTGAATGGAGGTCATTGATAAACAAATAGAAAAGAAGAGGTCCTAGAATAGTGCCCTGAGGGACCCCAAAGGAGGCGGGCAGGTGGAAAGATAGCTTATTTTTCCCAGAGGACTGCTTGTTGCCTGTTGTTAAGGTAGGACTTGAACCAGAGGATAGCCTTGATGTCTACAGAGAGGGATTCAAGGGTCTTTATGAGTAAGGGGTGGTTTACCATGTCAAAAGCTTTTGATAGATCAATAAAGAGTGCTGAAGTGAGGCAATTGTTATTAATTATTTTGTTGCTGGGCAGAACAGGGGCTGTTGGATACAGAGCGATTAAGGCATTTTTAAGCAGTTGTAAGTGGGTTTGTGCGGGTTTGCGTGACGGTAAACAATGCTAGCTTCCAGTTAAATATTCTTACAGTCAGTTAGCCTCTAAATTACTTATCCTGTGTAGGCATTGTTTACCCCCGTGCAAACAGGCTTAAACCCACTTACTACTGCTTAAAAGTGCTTACTCTTGCTTACCCCCACACTAATTTCTTTAAAAGAAAATAAAAAGGGGTGATAGGAAAGTGGTGAAAAAGGGGCACAAAGAGGGAAAGACAATAGGGAAAATAGCTAGGGATGCGCAGGGCGGGTGTAGGGAAGGTCCATAGCTGCCCATTTTTTCTACAGCAACAGCTGTGCATATACACTGAATTTGGAGGTAGATTTGGACACTCAAACCCCTGAGAGAGGGGTGGGGACGACAACAACAACATGTTGTGAAGCCAATTATACCAGATTATGTGTTCAATGGACACGTGTGTAAATGGACAGCTATGTATGAGGCAAGATTTTTTTTTTTTTGTGGAACAGATTGCCCTTTTTTCTTTTTTTTAAGGTGAGAGTGGGATGTTGGGGAAGGATAGTAGGTATATTTGGGGAGATAGGTTGGGTAGGATGACAGACAAGACAGCATACAGGGGTGGTATATGACACATGTGGGGGGTAAACACCTTGGATGGGGAGGGGTGTTTGGAAGTCTGAAGCCCATGAGCCCCCAAATGAAAACAGTGGGACTGAGGTCCCCACCCATGGGGATTCACCACTGCACCTTCATGGCCCCGAAGATGGCTGTGCTGGGGACTGGGTAGGAGGGACAAGCTGACCCTCTAAATGCACCATGCAGCCCTTAAGCTGGCATAGCTGATCTCCAAACTCCCTGCGGAGCTCACTACTCACCAGACCCCTGATGATGGGAGACAGTTTCCTGTCTGCTCCTGCTCCCAGAGGGGGTGAGCCCCATCCCCTGAGGCAGTTCCACCCGAAGGTGGTGTAGGACCAGCGGACGAGGAGGTCCTAGGGTGGACTGCAGATGTGTTGGATGCCCAGTGCCATGGCCAGATGAGGTGGGAGAGGTGGGACCACTTGTACCTGCCTTCCCAAATATGCTATGGTGTTGCAATTTTAAAACATATGTGGGTTAGTAATAGTCAACACATTCCAGGAATAGGTATAACAGCATACATAGATATTTCCATTAAGCCAAAACACCAGATATGGAACAGTTGCATAGCAAACAGAACACATGCATATATGGAACCACAGTGGTCAGTACAACAGTATGCAGGTTACATTGATGGCAGCATGCCACCAATGTGGGAGTATTTCAACATGGCACATGCACAGAAACACATTTCAATATTTATCTAACAATAGGATATATGTCCCAACAGTAGATTTAATTGTACACATACCAATTGAGTTGTGTATTTAGATTATTGTTGCAGATATTTTGGGGGGGTGTCAATTAACAACTTGTATATCCCTGTAGTTTTCACTACTTTCTTAGTCACTGCTGTAATCTGTACCTTACATGTATTATTACACTACCCTATGGCCTTAGTTTGGACAGTGGTATGTTTGTAGACAACTATATACATGGACTGTGTTTTACCTGCAGTATACACCTCTTACCTGGTATACCTATGGAGGTATTGTTTGTTAACACTATCTGACTGTTTCTATGCATATTCCCAGATTCCCGGTTGATGTTATGCACATACCTCTCAATATCTTATTGCACACACTCTGGTCAAGGCTTGACAACATGCAGGTGGAACAGGGACCTATTTTGTCAATTGCCCTCATAAACCTTTGGTGAGTTGCTACAATGACAGGTTTGTTTTCATATACATTTTTTGAATATTTACAGGTCTGACAGTCAGTTATATGTCATTAAAAGGTGCCTAAATGTTAGAGATCATCACACTGATTTGCCAGGGGGACAGGCTAACAGGCAGCGGATATGGGTCAATTATCTGGACATTCTGAACAAATCTGTACAGTTGAGGGGTATGATTCTGCATACAGCTTACTACCAATCCCAGGATTCGAACCATGGTTGTGTCTGCTAAAAATAAAACAGCGTACATCACAGTTGAGTGTGCTATTTAGATATTGCTGTGAATCTCTTCACTGATTTCTGTCTATACGTCTCCTGTGGTTTTACAGTCTGACCTTGTAATTACAACAGTCTTATACAGGGATTCCTAGACAGTTTTATTATGTATCACAGTGTGGGTGACAGCGATGAATACTACATTATTATTCAGAGAAACTGCAACACTAACAATGCCATATAATACCAGACTAAACAGTACCAGTCCAGGATTTCAATCTTTTATTTCCAGGAACAGCTTTCTTATCTGACAGACCTGTGGAGGGAATGATTGTTAACACTACCTGAATGTTGCCACATATATTACCAGATTCCACATTATTATTATGCACATACGTCTCACTTTGTTACTGCACACACTCTGGTCATAGCTTCACAACATGGGGGTAGAGATGGGACATACTTTGCATACTACTCTTATAACATTTTGGTCAGTTGCTAGAGTGACAGGTTTGTTCTTATAGATATATTTCTGATGGTTGTAATGTCTGACAATCAGTTGTATGTCATTATTTGCTGCCTAAACTTCTGGGATCATCCCACTGATCTTCCAGGGGGACAGGAAAATTAAGCCAATTATCTGAACTTTCTGACAAAATCTGTACAGTTGAGGGGTATGATTATGCATGCAGCTTACTACCACTCCCAGGATCCGAACCATGGCTGTGTGTACTAAAAATGCAACAGTTTACGTCTCAGTTGAGTGTGCTATTTGGATTTTGCTGTGTATCTTTTTATTGTTTTCTGTCTAAGTCTCCCTTAGTTGTACAATATGACCTTGTGATTACAACAGTCATATATAGACATTCCTACACATTTTATTGATGCAACACACTGTGGGTAACAATGCTTAATACAACAGTACTATTAAGAGAATGCAACACTACATTACTATATGATACCACAGTAAACACAAGCAGTCCAGGAGTTGGACCTTTATTGCCAGGCTGTTACCCTTTTATTTACATGCAACCTATATGAGACTC
Organism: Protopterus annectens; assembly: GCF_019279795.1. Classification (NCBI taxonomy): domain Eukaryota; kingdom Metazoa; phylum Chordata; order Ceratodontiformes; family Protopteridae; genus Protopterus; species Protopterus annectens. The sequence goes on from NC_056731.1 coordinate 1,375,074,465, forward strand.
ACCCTGCCATATTTTCTGGTTTATTCAGTACATCCTATACACAATACAGGTTTTATACTGGCAATTAACTTTCTACTACTTTTAGATTTATTTCTTATGACAGTGCATGCAAGATTATTACTAACCTGCCATGCGACACAGCCTTTGCAGACTACATGCATGGGCTTCCTGATTCACAACCTTCTCTGTTGCCACTGTCAGAGACATAAGAGGAATATTTAGCCATACCTATCCATAATATACATCAGCTAGGCAATTATTAAACAGTTAGTAGAATGAGTGCTTACACACTGCTGGGACATCACCCTGCTTAGCTTCTTAGATCCACTGATCCAAGAGCTCCCTCTTCCTCTGTTTCAGGTTGGCATAGTGATGCCTGACCTGCTTACCAGTTTGAGGGATGCCAGCGGCACTGGTGAGGTCACGGACGAGATGGTCCCAGGCTTCTGCTTTATATTGGGAAGCCTGGTACTGGCCCTGCAGCAGTCTCTCTTCATGGTCTTTTATCAGGAGTCCTGCCATGACCTTGGACTCCTGGATGCCCCAGCGCTGCACTCAGAAACAGGATCCTTCCCCGACACCAGCCATTGTGCCTACAGGAGGAAGCTGCAACCAGTTATGAGATGTATTCCCACCTGTAGGGTTTAAATAGGGCTGATTTCCCACACTTTGCTGTGATTGGATGGTTTTGAAAATGGTAAGCTATGGTCAAACCTGAAACTGAAAAAAGTGCCACAAACTGCTGGAGGAAACTGGATGAAGGTTGGCATTGCTTAAAGGGGCATACCAATGGGCAAATAGATTTAGCTGGGCTACACATTGCTTACACCTGGTAAGCAGAGGTGTGCAATGCTTAGCATTGCTTATTTTTAAATATTCACACTATTTACTGTTTAGCATTGATTTATCATTCATTACATGTTATATATTTGTTTAGTATCTGTAATTCATGTGTACGTACACTGTATGGGGTACTTGTGTTTATTGGGGGAGATTTCACCACTTTATTACAATGACACCTCACATCTGGACTTAATGCGGTACTCCAGTTCACATATATATGTTATTTAGTAGGTTATACAACAAAAAGCTGTTTACAGATTCCTTTCACATGTAAATTGCGATTTTGCTATTGTGTGGATCTGTTTGGGTATACCTCCATTTTGTATACAGCTGTGATGGCTTACTGGTTAACTGTTGCAACTATAGTATACAGGGCCTGGGTTCAATACCTGCAAGGGATGTTTATTTTGTTGCTGGGCAGAACAGGAACTGTTGGATACAGAGTGATTAAGGCACTTTTAAGCAGTTGTAAGTGAGTTTGCGTGGGTTTGCGCAATGGTAATCAATGCTAATTTCCGGTTACGTTTTCTTACACTCAGTTAACCTCTAAATTGCTTATCTTGTGTAGGCATTGCTTACTCCCATGCAAACATGCTTAAAACCACTTACTACTGCTTAAAAGTGCTTACTCCCACTTACCTTTGCACTAATTTTGAAAGAAATGAAACATGGGTCTTGGGAAAGTGGTAGATTTGGACACTTTATACATTTTTACATTATTTGCTGTATGGCATTAATTTATCATTCATTACATATTATAACTGTTTAGTATCCCCGATTCATGTCTACGTATACTGTATGGGTCACTTGTGTTTATCTCTGGATTTTACCACATTATTACAATGACACCTCACATCTGCACTTAATGCAGCACTCCAGTTCACAAATATATGCTATTCAGTAGGTTATACAGCAAAAAAATGTTCATAAATTGCTTTCATATGAAAAATGGAATTTTCTACCATGAGGATCAAACTGGGAATGATTGCTTGCAAAGCGAATGCTCTGACCACTACATTATTGCAGTACTGCTTCTATTGAATGTATATTGCTATTTAAAAAAACAAGTAATCTCCGTGGTATCCCCGAAGCCTCAAAACAACCCACTAAAGTGTAGTGGGTCCAAAAACAAAACAGTATAAGAAACGTCTCTGTGTGGAAGATTTTCAGTCCATATATTTCTAGTTAATCACTGTATATTAATCAGATCAGACAATAGTAGTAGAAGTAGCAAACGTAAACTTGTCAAGTCAAAACAAAACAAAACAAAAAGCAATAATAGAAAATATATAATTGTACAGCATTACTAAGTATTTGAAAGTAATCCAAGCAAGGCAGACAGTCTGTTTCCAGTCAAAAATACTTTATTAAGTACACAGACAAGCGATCCAAGTAAAACAAAAATAGAGTAATCATTTCCTCACAAGCTTTTTAAATATATATATATACTTTTTATCAGAAAACTGGGACATTGTCACAGGAACCCCTTTTTTGATTAATATCTTAGGTGAAGCCCCATTATTTGTTTATAGGAAGGCCAGGAACATTAGATGTTTTGTTGAATTTAAACCTAGACCATGTGAGAAAAGCACTAAAAGATGTGAAACTAATTGTACATTTTGTATATTTATACAGCAAGATGATAGTTTTTATTACCCTTATTAAAACAAGATCATTAAAACCAGTGCAGGGGGTGACTGTAATACTAAAAAAGTAATTTACATGGCACAGTGCAATGAATGTGATGCATTCTATGTGGGCAAAACTGTAAATAAACTCAAGTGTAGGATTTCATGTCATCTGTCAGAAATCCGCTCTGGATATAAAAATAATGCACTAGCCAAACACCTTTCTCTTCATAAAAGACACACAGGTTTTAAGTTCCAGATCCTGGATCGCATAGACATGGGTGATCTTGAAGGAGACATCCCGAATATTCTGGAGAAACGTGAACTCGTGGCAATTAAAGCTGAACTCCTTTAGGAAGCCTGGACTAAACTACTATTGTTCAATTAAAAGTGCACTGGAACTTAGAAAATTGCCATATTGTTTACATGACTAATTGTATTTTATTTTATTTTATTCTACAAATTGGTTTTAAATACCATTTTAAATCAGTTGAAATGTAAGTGTATATTTTGTTTCCATCATCATACATACATTTTTTCTTATTTTTATTTTTTTTTTCTGGTTCTTTTATCCACTTTATTCAAAATGATGTGTAATAACAATACTAACTAATTATATAATTATATAGGTTTTTAGGGTTCTTGTTAACAATAGGTTATTAAAATAGAAATTGATTTTTACATGCAAAATGTATATGTATATATTTATGCATGTGTATATTTATATATATATTTTTGATTGCCAAATAAACTAAGGTTGATATATTTCCAGCCATGTAGTATATTGTCTTGGATAAAATCACAGACTTAATAATCTACTTAATAATTTGGTTAAATAAGAGGTACCACATCATTATATAATTTTATTTAAAGTACATAAGGGTTATATATTATTATGACAGCTACTAAGTAGGGCAGGACCAGCTCGAATGTCACACTGATGGGGGAAGGGATGTGAATTTAACATGTGCACCAATAACACTTTGTTTTATAGCACAATAAACCATGCCTGATAAAAAGTATATATATATATATATATATATATATATATATATATATATATATATATATTTAGAAAGCTTGTGAGGAAATTATTACTCTATTTTTGTTTTACTTGGATCGCTTGTTTGTGTACTTAATAAAGGATTTTTGTCTGGAAACAGACTGCCTGCCTTGCTTGGATTACTTTTGAATACTTAGTAATGCTGTACAATTATATATTTTCTATTATTGCTTTTTGTTTTGTTTTGTTTTGACTTAAGACAAGTTTACATTCGCTAATTCTACTACTATTGTCTGATCTGATTAATATACAGTGATTAACTAGAAATATATGGACTGAAAATCTTCCACACAGAGAAGTTTCTTACACTGTTTTTTATTGCTATTTACCTTCTTGTGCCATTTAAGCTACAGTATGCATAGCTAAGCAATGGGCAAACCCGTGCAGCTACTGTTAAATTTAATCTGTTTGATAAAAAAAAATTTCTATTGTTATTTTCTCTAGGAATGGACAGGTTTCACTTATTGCTGTGGATTTCTGCATGCATCTGTACATTTGACAGAAATCCTGGTGTGTTTCAGTTGCTATAAGCACAGGGCTTTCCTGGAAAGTGGGTCTTTGACCTTTACAATGGCTGTGGGTGTGTTTTGTCCTGCAACATGTCATGTTTGTACACTAACAGTCCTACTGTGGGCATTTGAAGAAGTGGCAACCCTCTAGGGTTACCACCTGTCCCACTTTGTGAGGGACAGTCCCTTTTTGGGTAGTTGTATCCTGCAAAGAAATTGCAAAAATGGCAAATGTCTTGAGATATTAGGACAAAATTATTTCTTATATTTTATGTAATAGTTGCATAAAACAGTTATTCTGTATTTGAAACACCTAAATGTTATAAGAAATAGAATAAGCAACTAAAATGCTACAAGAATAAGCTTTTATTTAGGCAAATAAGTGAAGTTCTGTCCTTTGTACTGGCCGTGGGTATGTTTCGGCCTGCCAAATCTGATGTTTGTACCAAAAATATTCCACACTGGGCATTTGAAAAGCTGGCAACCCTGCAACCCCCTATGAGTGATCTTGCTCATTGTAATTGCTGAATGGCAATTCTTGAGTGCAGGGGCATGTATATTGTGAGAGCTTTGTTCTCAGATACACCCCCTGCACTTGTCCATGCTCCATGTCCATTTAGGAGCAGTGGCAGTGCACCTTCATAACTATGCATGGCGCATTGCTGTGCTGCTGTTAAATGGTTGTTTCCATGCAGGAATAAGCTATTCCTGCATTGAAGCTTACTGAATCCTGGTGACTGTTAAGCAATGCTTAGGAAGTATTATATAACCTATATATGCAACAGTAAGCAGTATCAACAATAAAACATTTGGTGCTTATCACAGTTGGTTATGCAAATACCCTCTGTGCTGCATTCACATTGCCAGTATACAGGGTATCAGTAATGCACGAGTGGAAAAAATAAATTAGCGAACACACATTTATTTATTATTTCCTTATTTATTTAATTTTATTTTAGTGTAAAAATCATGTTCTGAAGACAGCAGCCCATGTCTAAAGTAGCACTGTTGACTGGATGTAGTCTGTAATATTATGATACATTGACAATGCTGTGTCAGATTTCCTGTCTTGCAAACTATACTCTGCTTTATGATGCATAGGGCTGTATGTGTATTAGACTCATACCTCCTTACTCCCCATGTCTAAAGCATGGACTGGGGTGGGGTTTCATTTCATACATCTCACTACCAGCATTATGGTACACATTAAAGATTTATAGTTCAAAACACAAGCTGTACCCTCTACAGTACAAATCTGTTAATGACATTGTCACTTTTTGCTGAATCCTGTAGAAGACATGTCTATTGAAATGTGTACTAAAACAAGGGCAGAGAGCAGTGACTCCGTTTTTATAGACAGACAAATGTTTTTGCCATTGTAGACAATTGCATGTCTAAGGGCAGGCTAAGAATAAATGAGAGCAGTGCTGTGAGCAAGGAATGCACTATTCCTGCATGTTATCATATATGCGACTATTAGTACTGAAGCATGTCAGTAGTCATGTAGCTTTTACAAGCCACATATTACAAGGTTCTGAACAGATTGCTTTGGACACTCAGTCTGTGATATATCTTCTTATATTAATAGCAAGTGGCCTGTTTCACCATTCTGTACCAGAAATAGCATTGCTGCTTTATAATACCATATGTATGTGAATGGACCACAGCTAACAAAACTCAAGACCTAGGGCTTTGTTCATGCATGCAAACTGGGAGTCATTTGCATGTCATTATTGTTTGGACTATAAAACAGATGTCATGGAACCAATATAATGCAATTGCACAAAAACAAGATGAGAACACCACTCAGTATATTACAAGTTGTACAAATTGTATCCCTTGAACAGTGCTATCTGGGATGGAGACACTGCATAGCACACGGACATTCTATCATGAGCAAAACATTTCGGATAGAACTGTCAGCCTTGGATATTACTGTTTGTAAGATGCTATAGTTCGTACAGTTCTGATTTACTTTCCTTCATTATTTCTTTAATTAGTTGTGATGGCTGCAATGTTGATACTTACTTACTACATTGTTACAGAAACAGGAAACTTCCTTTTGTTATACATTCCACATATCCACGGACAGTACACAAATGATCATTCTGTTATGTAACCTGATGCTATATTCTGATATTTTATAAAAATCCAAACCAAAAAAGTAAAAAGGTCATACAGACAAACCAATTAGTAAGAACTACAAGAAAAACCTAGTCAAGCTGGAGTTTTCATTGTGTGATACCTTAAACCTCCTGTAATAGAGGACCATGGGATATACACAAATGACCCCTTAAGGGCATCAAATGTTTCAGATATATGCCTTCTGAATGCCCATGACTTTTTACTTATTCTTTTTAAGTCTTTGTGGATACGTTAAGGCCAATAAAGACTGAATTTGATAAAGATCAGATTAAATACAGGTAGTTCTTGTACTGTAATTTTAGTTCATCTTCTGTGGGTATAATACATTTGCATCACTGTGGTGCACTTTATATCTAGGGTTGCCACCTTTTCAAATGTCGAAAGTGGGACATTTTTTGTAGAAACGTCAGATTTTGCAGGACAAAACATACCCTTGACTAGTACAAAGGATAGAATTTCACTTTTTTGCCAAAACAACATCTTATTTTTGTAGCATTTCAGTTGCTTATGCTATTTCATATAACATTTAGGTATTTCAGATAAAAATAACTGTTTTATGCAACTATTAAAGACAACTTGAGAAATATTTTTGTCCTAAAATCTCAGGGCATTTGCCATTTTTTCAATTTTTTTCGCAGGACACAACTGCCCAAAGAGGGACTGTCCCTCGCAAAGTGGGACAGGTGGTAACCCTATTTATATCTGTTTGATACATGACAGTCTAGCCATTTACTAGATGCCACATTAGGTCTTCCTTTAAACATACAAGGGTGTGTGTGTGTGTGTGTGTGTGTGTGTGTGTGTGTGTGTGTGTGTGTGTGTGTGTGTGTGTGTGTGTGTGTGTGTGAGAGCGCAAATGTGAATGTGTTGTCTTCCATTCAACAGCTCCATCCTTCACAGACCATATTTATGAAACATGCCTTTTATTGTCTTATTCAAATGAATTTAATTACAACTAGAACTAAAGAATAACCACCATTCAAATTTCCAGAACCATTTGAAGTTTCCATTAGAAACAAGTTTTTTTATATTCCTATTGACATTTTAAATAGAAGAACAAGCAAACTAAAAAAATAAAACAAATAACATCTAGTGATGCAAGTCTCCATACCATTTCTTACAATATACATCCTTAAGATTCATTAAACAATTAAAACAGTATAAATTGATCACAGAATGAAGATCACTATTTTCTGTTAGTATGTTCAGTTTTATGCAGTACTTATATTGTGTGGTTATTTTGTTTCTTTACAACTTAATGTCAACATTTCTTTTTGACACACAACAGACACATTTACACATTCTAAAAGCGAAGACACAACCTGATTTTGTCATTTCTTTCTAGTCGTTTTCCTGGCAATTGTTAATAAACTCCAAAGAAGTGGGTATTAAGACTTTGGTATGTATTTGTAACTATCACTAGAATTATTCTGTAAATGCCATTAGAACCATTTGTACCCAGCATTCAAAGCTCGTTTTTTTGCTGTCATCTTCCTCCCTATACTATTTTCATTATTCTCACTTTATCAAAAACTTGCACTGTTTGTCCTTTGCCTGCAGCCACTGATTTGTATTGCCAATCTATTTATGTTGTATTCTAGTTCCATTTTGACTCTTTTTCACCCAAACTGTGGGTCAAACTAAATAGTTGCAACAACTGAGGTATCCGACAGCTACACCCAAAGTCATAGTGTTCTGTGGCAGAGCCTTGTAACTCTTCTGTGGCAAAGCCTTATAACTCTTCTGTGGCAGTGCTTGTAAATGCTCTTTGGCAGTGTCTTGTAACTATTATTTGGCAGTGCCTTGTAACTTTTCTGTGGCAGTGCCTTGTAGCTCTTCTGTGGCAGTGCTTGTAACTCTACTGTGACAGTGCTTGTAACTGTTCTTTGGCAGTGCCTTGTAACTCTTCTGTGGCAGTGCTTGCAACTGTTCGTTGGCAGTATCTTGTAGCTCTTCTGTGGCAGTGCCTTGTAGCTCTTCTGTAGCAGTGCTTGTAACTCTACTGTGGCAGTGCTTGTAACTGTTCTTTGGCAGTGCCATGTAACTATTCTGTGGCAGTGCTTGTAACTGCACTGTGGCAGAGCCTTGTAACTCTTCTGTGGCAGTGCTTGTAAATGTTCTTTGGCAGTGCCTTGTAACTCTTCTGTGGCAGTGCTTGTAACTGTGCTTTGGCAGTGCTTGTAACTGTACTGTGGCAGAGCCTTGTAACTCTTCTGTGACAGTGCTTGTAACTGTTCTTTGGCAGTGCCTTGCAACTCTTCTGTGGCAGTGCTTGTAACTCTTCTGTGGCAGAGCCTTGTAACTCTTCTGTGGCAGTGCTTGTAACTGTTCTTTGGGAGTGCTTGTAACTCTTCTGTGGCAGTGTCTTGTAGCTCTTCTGTGGCAGTGCTTGTAACTCTACTGTGGCAGAGCCTTGTAACTCTACTGTGGCAGTGCTTGTAACTGTTCTTTGGCAGTATCTTGTAACTCTTCTGTGGCAGTGCCTTGTAACTGTTCTTTGGCAGTGCTTGTAACTCTGTTGTGGCAGAGCCTTGTAAATCTTCCATGGCCGTGCTTGCAACTGTTCTTTGGCAGTGCCATGTAACTATTCTGTGGCAGTGCTTGTAACTGCACTATGGCAGAGCCTTGTAACTCTTCTGTGGCAGTGCTTGTAAATGTTCTTTGGCAGTGCCTTGTAACTCTTCTGTGGCAGTGCTTGCAACTGTGCTTTGGCAGTGCTTGTAACTGTAATGTGGCAGAGCCTTGTAACTCTTCTGTGGCAGTGCTTATAACTGCTCTTTGGGAGTGCTTGTAACTCTTCTGTGGCAGTGCTTGTAACTCTTCTGTGGCAGTGCCATGTAACATCTCGTGTAAAATGGCAGTTTGCATCAATACCGTGAAATATTTTAGATGGGAAAAAAAGTATGTGATTTTGTTTCAGTTTTAGTACTGTGGGATATATTTTAGCATATTTGAATTCATGTCTTCTTTTCTTTATGCCACCACACACATCTGCTTACCATCCTATTTTTTGTATATGCCATGACTGAATACCAAAATACTTTGACTTTTGATTAAATTGGATATTTCATATTTCTGCAGCATGCATACAAAGAAATCAATATTCCAGTATGAAAGTTAGCTATAGTATAAATGAATTGCTAAAGTGCAAACACTATAGTCACTCTCACCCCATATGTTTTTTTTTTTTTTGATGGATTGGGTTAAAATTATTTGTTTGTCCTTCACCAGGGTAACCAGACAGCCTTTTTAATCATGCATTGCCTCCAGATATCTTAATTGACACTTTCAGATCATTTATGTACTAAAATGGATTCAATCAAACCAGACAATCAGGCCAAACTGATATGAATGTTGCCTTTTTTTCCATTTTGAGAAAGGATGAACATCTATGCAGATGTTCATCTGTAGTTCTGCTGTTGAATGTTAAAAAGATGAACCTGTTTCTGACACAGAAGCAGAGCCTGTAGAATCTAAGTATTTGAATGGATGAGGAAATGTCTCATTTATTGTTTTGTAAGTCTGTAGGAGCATGCATACCATAATTAGGCAAGATTGATTTAGAAGGCGACCACCACCCACAATTCATGCAGTCTGGGGGTCAGGCAGGCAGCTGCAAAAACTGCTCAGCTAATTATAAGAATTCACTGTTCGTTAATAGAATCTCTCTCTCCACAAATGGCAGCTGTGTGTTTGCTCATGCAGATTATTAATTCTGGCCTTGCCTCAGCTGCAAGTTTCTGCTGTGCTGAGAGGATTCCTCTGATGAAACTGTCAGTTATCACCCAAGAAGCACCCATACAAGAAGAAAAAAACAGAGCTAAGAAAAATATCGTCTAATCTTCAGGTGTATAAATCTTTTGCATATGCCTCTTTTTTTCTGCCACACAGTCCTGAACAATTAAATGCCAGTTTTCAAAGTCATTCATCTGTAGGCAACCTAGCGAGATCTCATTTTAACCTGTCAGAAGCAATGGACATAAGCTAATAAGAAAGAAATTGCAATGAAGAAGTCTGGTCCCAGT
>NC_056731.1:1375089677-1375194677 GCF_019279795.1 Protopterus annectens
AGTGAGAAGAGCAGTAATGAGGTGGTAGTTAGAGAGGTCAAGGAGACTGAGATTTAGGGTGTTAGGTGAAGGAAGTTCAAGCAGGGTTTTTCAGTGACATGTCCAGGTGTTAAGCAGATATGCTTTGAGAGCTTTTTTGAATTCATATGTGTGAGTTATTTTTCTGATGGTCAAGGGAAGCTTATTCCAGGATAGTGCAGGAATGTAACTATATAGGTTTTGGCCTATTGATCTTTTAGGTTTATATATGTCTAAGTGTTGTTGGTCAGCGCTTCTGCAGGTTCTAGCTGAGGTATAGAGAGAGAGATGATAGAGGAGATGCCTGGGCAGAAGAAGGCCTTATAAAGGACGGAATGAATGATAAGTAGTTGGGAGGATAGCAGTTGACTGGGGAACTGTAACCAATTTAAAGCCTTAAGTGACTGACAGTGATGAGATCTAGAGGTCTGGTTAGCTGCAAACCTGGCCATTTTGTTGTAGGTGGCTTCAAGTTTAGCTAGTAGACTGGTATGTAAGTTAGTCAGGATTTGTGAGCTATACAGGAGACTGGGTAGAAGATAGACATATGCAAGAGAGATAAGGGAGTCCTTTGTTAGGAACTTTTTATTTCTGTAGAGTAAGTCAAGTTTATGGTGGGTTTTCTTTATACAGTGGTGGACATGGAGTTCAAATTTGAGTTGTTCATCTATAATTGACCCAAGAAGCTTAGTGTGTGTTTCAACATTAATGACCATGTTGTTAAGAGATGTTACAGTGAAGGTGGGTTCAAGGTGTGAGAGTGATTTAGGGAGGAATAGAAGGAGTTTGGTTGTTTGGGATTGAGAGTAAACTGGTTGTAAGAGAGTTAATTTTCAATAGAATTGAAGGAGTTTTGGGTGATGAGCAAGTCAGAGAGGGTGTCAGCAGTGGGGATGATAGTGGAGTTATCCATCCGCATATTGAATGAGATTAGAGTAAGGACAGGAAGTGTGGAGGTGGTTGGTAAAGATGTTGAACAGTAAGGGACCAAAGACAGAACCATGAGGATTTCCCATCTTGACTAGGATGAAGGGAGATAGTGAGGGCAACTATTTAACAGATGTTGTCTGTTGGAGAGGTAGCTGGAAAACCGGGAGATGGTTGAGGTAGAGAGGTTGAGGTCAGAGAGTTTGAAGAGGAGCATGGGGTGAGAGATGGTGTCAAAAGCTTTTGAGAGGTCTAGAAAGAGACAGGAGACAAGTTTGTTATTGTCTCTGGCAAGGGAGATAGCGTGGGTAAAAGAGATATGGGCAGTAGTTGTACTGTGGTTTAGATGGAAGCCATGTTGAGTGGGGGCGAATAGGTTTTCTAGGAGGAGGTAGCCCAAGATTTGATTATGTATACATTTTTCTAGTATTTTAGAGGGGAGGGGACAATATAGCTATAGGACGGTAGTTAGATAGTTCAGTGGAATTGCCACCTTTGTGGATAGGTATAGTAAAGAATTGTTTCCAGAGTGAGGGTGCTGTGGATTGAGATATAGAGTGGTTTATGAGGATGGAAATGGGATGTGCTATGGAGTTTGGTGCTAGCTTGAGGAAGAGAGGAAGTAGGTTGTCAACAGAAGGAGAGCAAGGCTTAAGCTTATGGAGGAGACATTTTATGTAGCTAGCGGAGACAGGTTTCAGCAAGAAGGGATTATTTTGTTTAAGGGGTATAGGGGTCAGTGGAGTTACCGGAGTATGAGGTTGCCATTACTTTCCTGATAGTAGATGGGTTGTGAACATAGACAGGCTCTCTACATCATACTGGGTAGAACCTAGTCTGTGTTTCACTGTGAATTAAAAAGCCTACATACTTTTGTGTTTCAGTTGTGCTGGCTGTTCAACCATTACAGCGGGGTAGGCTGTTCAAAGTATAGTTTGTTGGCAAAGAAAGTAGTGAAACAGCACTCGATTGCCAAGCATTTGTATTCAGTGGTGGAATTCCTGATTTCTGCATTACAGAAATCCTGATTTCTGCACTACTCAATTTTTGACTCAGAGATCATATAGGGTGTTCTTCCACATCAAAGGTTTTCCCTGGGCCTAATTTTGATGCATCACTATATACTATAAAAGACCTGCTGACTGCTGGAGAATACAAGTTCAGAAGAGAGTATTATCTTCAGCTGGTTAAGATTACTGTCTATTTCTAGAGTCCACTTAACCTTAACTGACATCATTCATTTTTTGAATCTGTAAGAGAGCAAGCTTTTGAGAGAAAGTGAGGTATGAATTTATGCCCTGCTAACCCCAAGAATGTTATTTCTTGATCAATGCCATCAATAATATGCCAGTTTCTCACAGCTTTGAGTTTTTATTTCTGAGACCTAAAAAAACCTACCTAAATATTTTACCTTTGTTGTACTTAACTTGCTCTTGGGGGATTTGACAGCTTAGCTTCTCGCTAAGATTCTAGAACAGCCTGAACTTTAGCTAAATGAGAGTCCCAGCTTTCTGAATTTATTATTAAATTGTCTAGTAACCACTCGATATGTGTTTTTAGTATTTTGTCCATATGATAGTGAAAGGTTGGAAGGACACCACACAGCCAAAAAGGAAAGAGTTACAATGAAATAAGCCAACTGGCATTGAAAAGGCTGTGTTTTCTTTGGCTTTAACTGTTAGAGAGATCTGCCAATATCTCTTTGTTACATCTTACGTGGTGAGAGCCTTGCTTTCCCCAAGCTATCAGTTCAGTAAACCTAGATACTGGGTGGATGTTAAATTTCAAAAAGCTATTCAGCTTCTCAGAATCATTCTAAAACCTGATTGTTACATCACGTTTTGGGTCTTCTACTATGATGCCACTTCAATTAATTTTTGACTCTCCCATCACCCCTCATCTTAAGATTGTTTGTGCTTTCTCTTGTACAAATTTTCTGTGTGACTCCAGGTTGTCTAAAAGGTTGTAAGTTAATCTTTTTCCTTGTATCTGTGAAAATACTCCTTTCTTATTTCTGTGTCAGATAATGGGCTGGATTCATGAACAGCTTTTCTGTACATGTCATGGCACACTAGAAACACAATAGAATGCAATTTTGTATTTATTTAATGCCTCTATACTTGGTGTAGAGCTGCAACACAAGGGTAACTGGCAGAATATGCTAATAAGAGTGCAAGTGAAAGAATTGCATGCTAATTAATCAATCCAACATGACAGAGCTAGTCAGGAAATTATAAAGCAACTGTGTATGCTCAGTGTAGCCATTTGGCCTGAAATCCAAAACTCTTTGGACTGCAAACGCAATTATACTTTGAAAATAAAAAGAAGAAGTATGTTTAGATCTTGTTTGACTTACCAATGACTGCATGACACAGAAATTGCTTTGTGACACCGGGTAGACAGGGAAGCATTTGAGAAAATAAGCAACCTCTGCCTCCAGGAAAATTGTGGAGAATCCATCCCAGTCGAAACAAAGGTAGGATACATTATGTATACTAACTACAAATACTTTCCAGAGACCCACATGGGATATATTAAGGGTGTCTGTCACAGGTCTCAGCTTCCAGAATATTACATCAACTTCTAAATACAATACTACAACATGTAAGGGAGCATATCTGTTTTCCATGTGCCCCACAGAAGAGAGCAAAAACCATGCATGAATTGTATGCAGTAGCACACTTCCCTGAAGTTTTGGGGAAACCATAGTACACACATAGAAATAAAAGCCCCACCTGGTGAACTTGGAATGATGTACATTAACAGGAAGGGATACCACACTACAAATTGACAGGCTGTCTGTAATTCCCAAGGGATCATCTACAATGTCTGTACAGATAACCCAGGCAGTTTTCATGTCTCACACATATGACACACCTGTGAGCTGTACAGAAGATTTGCTATGGGTGGTTTTCCACAAGGGCATCTTCTGGGGGATGCAGGTTATGTACTGAAATCTTGCCACCCACGAGAAACCCACACAATCCCACAAAGCAAGGATACAAAAATACCCATGCTCAAACAAGGAATATCCTAGAACACATATTTGACTTGCTCAAAACATGGTTCCACTGTCTAGACACCTCAAGAGGTGCCCTGCAACCTATGCTGAAATACTTACAGTTTGCTCCATGTTACACAATATCTTCCATAGGAGACTAATTCAACAAGGACAACCAAGGCCAGAAGCACAATTTTCAGTAGCACATGCAGGGCCAGCAGCTCCAGCAGATACAGATGAGGAGTTTGAGGGAGAACCACCAGCCACAGATGCTGCCAGCAAACATAGGTGTGCACAATATGCTATGGATCTGTTTAAGACCCAAAGGATAGCACATACAATGAATGCCTAAGTGAAAGAATAATAGCCTCAGCACAAAAAAATATTAAAAATGATGCCTGCCACATTGTGGGTCTATATTACATAGTCAAAGTTCCGTGACTTCAACTATCATATGTACAAACACATATGTCTGAAGGTACAGAACTTTGACTGTGTCTAAAAAAAATTTTAAAAAAAGGGAAAATAAAATAAAAGTTTATATGCAGGTGGGCAAGACCTCCTGCACCCCCACACCCCCTGTTCTTTAAATATACCAACTCCGAGGTCACTCTACAATGCACTAAAGGGAAAATTTCCTTTACTGCACTGTAGCGTGACCTCGGAGTTGGAATATTTACAGAGCAGAGGGGTGGGGGCACATCCCCCCATGTAGGGGGTGCTGGTGGCTTGCCCCCCTGCTTACAACCCTCAGGTATGTTGTTTTTTTTTTTTTTCAATCAAAGTATGACAACTTCAAACTTATGGTTTCAACCATATCACATTTGAAGTTGTCATACTTCGACTATGTAATATAGACCCCCACATTGTACAACCTTTACTTAATCATGCATTGATTGTATTCTGTTAGCATCAGACAAAGACAACCCCCACAAAGAGACATCTCGCATCTACATTATTGCCAAGGTAAGTCTGGAACCTGTATAGAAAAACAATACATTTACATAACCAATTATTGTGTTATACAAATTCTCATGTGTCCTTAATGTGATACGTCAGTAATAGCTTATGACTGATGTCTGCAATAAACAGCTATGGATTTTCCCCAATAATGTGCATCAAGCACTTCTGCTTGCCACTGTTTATTAACCAATGAACAGGTCAATATTAACATCATTTGCACAAGTATAACAGTAAGCAAGATGTAAACATCTACTTTGACTGCATCAGTAACAGCAGTAACAGAAATACAGTGATAGCAACAATTATAAAAATAATCATTCACAACTGATTATGAACTATAATTAAAAGAATTTATTCTGCAATACATTTACATTAAAGGAAGGTGCTGAGTAAGCAAGTTCACTCTGTGCATCAGACATATATGCAATTTGAAGTTACAAAGTAACGTGCAAAGGGTAAGGCACAGTCGTCATCACGTGCACAGGATAGGGAAGAATGCAATAGCAAGCATGACACCAAAGAAGGTTGTGTGTGCAAGTAAAACAAAAATGTATTCCTTAACTATCCAATTTGCAGGGCCAGTAGCAAGATAGCATGTGTGTGTGTGTGTGTGTGTGTGTGTGTGTGTGTGTGTGTGTGTGTGTGTGTGTGTGTGTGTGCGTGTGTGTGTGTGTGTGTGTGTGTGTGTGTGCGCGCCATTTGTGTCTGTAGGTGACCTGCATGTGACAGTGGTGTAGGAGTGTGTGCATGTACACAGTCAAGCTCAGTGCTAGCCCTACATTTGTGTATGTTGGACAGCTATGGACCATACATGGTAGATTGACAGTTCACCGTCTCTGGCTCTGAACATGGGAAATGGCTCTGCCAGGAGATGCACTAGCACCTCTATGCCCAAGGTCAGACGCAGTGCTAGTACCTGAAGGTGACTGCTGTCTGCTGGGATTGTGACTCTACAGGACCATCCAGGACCACTAAATTCATGTTTCATGATTTTTGTGTGTGCGTGTGTATGATGGCATGTTTTTTTAAATGTGTGTATGTCAGCATAAACACAATCAAGTAATGTGCTAGTGCTATGCCCTGGCATTTCAGACAGGTGTGAGCCATGCATGGTGGACTAGTCAGCTCTGTGTCATTGCCAAAAACCATGATATCTACCTCTGACAAGAGATGCACTGCTAGTTCCATGGCCCTGGCTAGAATTTGGGGTGCTACCTGACCATGAGTGATGTCTACTAGATGCAGTCTCATCATGACTACACCCAGGACCATGACTGTAAGGCTTACCACATCTGGGTATGGACACTGTCATCACTGATAGAGCAGTGAAAGTAGTGCCACTACAGGAGGGGTATCTTGCACAACTATTTTAGCTAACACCAGATGATATAGCGGGTCTATGGTCATGTGGATGCTGATCCTCCCCCAATAGATGTTGTATTACAGACACTGTCTGATCCAGTGTGTCATTCATGCTGTTCAAGGAGTGAACCACATGGCTCAGGCAGTCCCACATGTCAGAATGTACAATGATTAGTACTTGCACTATCTCTTCTGAAGCCCTTGTGGAACATGCCTGTACCTCCATAAAAACACTAAACATATGTCGTGTTGCATCTACTGACACAACAACATCAGAAGCAGATTGGACAGCAGGCCTCCTCCTAGCACCTCTACTAACATGTCTTTGTCACACCTCACCATCATGATAGCCTCAGGGACAGTCAACAAGTTCTGTGACTGGAGTAGCCGTCCTACACTGATCAACTGCCTCACACTCAGCCTGTAAAATATCTGAGGTCTCTGTGTCATGAGTATGCATAGGAATATTGACTCTGTCTGAAATAGGGGCAAGAGATGTTGGAGACACAACCTCAGTGTCAGAATGACCATCTACACCC
Source organism: Protopterus annectens (assembly GCF_019279795.1). Taxonomy (NCBI): domain Eukaryota; kingdom Metazoa; phylum Chordata; order Ceratodontiformes; family Protopteridae; genus Protopterus; species Protopterus annectens. The sequence continues at coordinate 1,375,096,488 of NC_056731.1, forward strand.
TGAGCCTCTTCATCTTCTGATCATCATCTGAGGCTACCGATACTCTGACATCAGGTGGCAGGAGTTACACAGTGCCACTGGCTGGATCACCCATGATAACAAGTAAGCAACACAAAAAAAAAGAAAATAGAATAAACAATGATCAAATCTATGTTATGTGGACTGTATATTAAAAATTAAAATATGCTAATGGAATGAAATCAAATAACTTTCAGGCACATATACATCTACCTTTTGGACATTAATAAGAATACAGAAGGTATGCTTAACACGTGCAGTTGGTTGTGCAATAACAGAACCAGATGTGCCTATATATAACAAAGTGAGATGAAGCAGGGATTATAACCATCACAAAGTGACAGAAGAAATATAAAACAATTGCCTTTACAGCTGTAGAATAAGACACATCTCATCCAAATCATTGCTGCCCACTGTACTTCACTCCCCCTCCTTTTCCCTTTCTGTCTGTGCCTCTTCTATCACTCCCAGTGTCTCTAGCTATAGATATATCTATATCTATATCCATATCTATATCTATATCTATATCTATCTATCTATCTATCTGTGTGTGTGTGTGTGTGTGTGTGTGTGTGTGTGTGTCTATATATATATATATATATATATATATATATATATATATATATATATATATATATATATATATATATATATATATATATACATATATATATATATATATATATATATATATATATATATATATATATATATATATATATATATATATATGGGTCCTGGTAACATTGTCAAATGGTACTTTGGTCAGCATATGTTTAATCGACACAATCTGGTCAGTTAAACAGATGGTCAACAGACATGAAAGATCAACAAACCCCCAGGTAGGGGAATATACCCTTTTCCCCAGGGACTGTGCAAACTTGGAGTTAGAATATATAATTAGCAGGAGGTATGGTGCATGCAGGGGGCTTGTCCCTGCAAAAAATTATACTTCTTTTGTGTTTTTTTTTAAGTTTTTTATATGCCCAGGCCAAGATTAATTCTTGGTACATGCGTAGTAGGATGTTGACATTATGCATGTCAACATAAATGGTGTTCAATCAATTTAAGCAATTATATATATATATATATATATATATATATAAAATGACATATGTATATATGTGTATGTATGGGTCTTCTTCCATAGACTGACTTACCTGAAAATCGAAACCCAGATACTCGAGACGGAGAGACTGAAAAGATCAGGACACCGAATGGTAAAACCGCAGGAGTTTAACACGGGAAAAGAGTCAGTTTGCCAACATGGTGACCTCTGCCCTTTTCCACACTGTAGTGCGATCTTGGAGTTGGTATATTTAAGTAAGGGGGGTGTGGAGAGCAAAGCCCCTGACATGGGGAGTATGGGGGTTGAAGGCCACACTTGGGTGTTGAGTTTCATGTGGTTTGTTTACGTGGTGGTGTTGGACAACTTACTGTTTTTTCGGTGTTAGTTTTTGCTGTTTTGTATGCTCAATGCTCTGGTTTGTTCGATTCTTTCATCTCAGGTATCTGGGCTTCAGTTTTCTGGTAAGTCAGTCGATCAAAGTAGATAAATGTATGTATACAATGACAATTGTTTAATTATTTAGCATACCTGGAAGTTCTACAATAGATACACTTGGGTTGCCTTCAATGTCAGCCCCAACATCAATGCTTCTGTGTGAACCCTGTCATTATCCAAAGAAAAAAACATTGGTAGCACACAGCAGGTACATTAGCAAAAGTATGTTTAATATAATAGAACACTATTGTTCTATTATATTAAACGTACTTTTGCTAACATACCTGCTGTGTGCTACCAACGTTTTATTCTTTGGATATTTACAATTTTACATCGTTGGTTGCAGTATCCAGGTGAATATTTTTTCTCTTGTGAACCCTGTCATTAGCTGTCGGGATCTCTGACAGCAGACGGGAACTCCTCTGTTTCAGTTGCTGGTGGCTTGGTAGGAGAACTGCCCCTCCCCAGCCATAAGTTCACAGGCAACTGAAGCTGCTCAGTGTCTGGCCACCATAATGATGTCACTGGCTATATGCCTTATTTTGGAATATGTACATTTGTGGCCTCCCACTCCATTCACATCATTCACCACGTGCTCCCTGATAGGATCACAGGAGAATTTGTCACCCCTACTTCTCTCTAAAAAGAATGACATACATTGCCATGGGTCATTTTTCTCTCTCTCTAATAGGAGTGACCTATGGCAAAGTAGAGTCTGAATGATCACATCATTCTCAGCATCAGTGTATGGCAGTTTATGTAGTGCAGATGTCTTGGGAGTCATAGCCCTGTATGAAAAGAAAGACAAAATACATAAATAAAAAAATGATGGCTAAACCAAAAAAAGAATCTATGAATGTATTCATTCATCATATGCAAAATACTTAAAAAATGAAGGTTTCATATGAGTATGCACCTCTCCCTCCCCACTCCCAAATGCAAAAGAAAGAAAGAAACTGAAAATAAATTAATAGCAGGACAAACATTTCTGTCACTCTGTAGTATACTGCAGCATTAACAAAGATAATGTATACGTGTCAAGGAAAAAAGTGGTTAACGGGTTTTAGTGTGATACTGACTTCCTTGGAGGGCAGCCATGTAGACATCAGAGCCTTAACATAATTGTCTGTGCTAATAATGCAAAAACCCATTATCTTAATAATAAGGAATGCAACAGTCTTCTGAAGAAAATGATCAGCTTTCAGTACTGAAATTTACATTAAACTGTCAGCATTGTCTAGAAAAATTCTGCAGGGTCAAGAAATTACTGATGTATGCATGCCCATGCCAACATCTACTGGGAATAATGCAGGCAGTAAAGCAATACTTGTATTATGAAATGCAGTACATAGGTAAAGTTAAAATATATCTATTTGTTCATAACAGCAGCCTACTATTGAAGCAAGTCAGTTGTGATAGTTTTCACAGCAAGTAGCAGTATCAGGCTTTCTGGATGCAAACAGTCTGCTCCACTATGATACAAGTTCCGTACCCACACGATTACCTTTATATATTGCAGAATCAGTACTCTTAGCACTGTCAGTATGCAAATGAGGTGTGAACGTATTAGCATCCATGAATTCCTAAATCTGCAATAAGTGCAGGGACATGGTGTAAGGACCTCCATGATTACATCCACATATCCTATGTCTGCAAGGATGAATACTGAAAAGTCTTACCTGCTAAGTGATTGGAAGTGTGAATGATTACTGACTGCAGTAGCAACCAGGTTTTTGCAGTCAGTCTTCTAGATGTACAGTTAGCAAGGGTGTGTCATGGAAAAGGGATATACAAGAAAGTTTGTGACCACATTGACTGACTTAGGAGAGCAACATTCCTAAAATGTATATGAATTATGTGAGAATTTCTGCCTCTGAGTACACCGTGTATGCAATTCTAAGGAGGTAGATTACAAATCAACAGCGAAGCAAAACACACAGCAGTCTTGTTAGTGAAGCATAGAGAAGGGAATAAAGTTCACAAAATAAAGAGAAGAAAAGAGCTGCAGTCTTCAGTTTTTTATATCATGTGAGGAAAGATTATCTTCATGTTGCAAATATCATATCCATCCAGACATCTAACTGCAAATTACCCTGGACAAATGTCACAGCTTGGATCTCTTGCACCTGTAATGTCAACTGACACTGTGTCATATCTTGAGTATATATAACCTCCTTTTTATGTTCACAATATAAGAATGTCTGTGTGGTGCATTCTGATATGAATCTCAAGTGTATCTTGAGAATATCATGTTCTCCTGGGGTTCTAATACAGAGATGGTAGTGTTTGTGTGAACATAGTGATGCTTTAGGTGCATGTACATTTTAACTACTTGATTAATAATGTTTCCTCTTTTTCAATAAAACTTTTTTTGCTTTCTCTTCAATGTTTGTGCACCATTTGGGATTACACACACAGGATGGGCAGTGGTCCCTAGCACTAAACTACAGTTCACTGCCTAAGGAAAAAGTGAAAAATTTAATTTGGGATATATTCTGTAGCATAAATGAGCCTAGAGCCAGTGTTTAGACATCAGCACTCTGGATAATATTAAGTGAATAAATTCCACCTGTCGGGTAAGTATCTCTGTGGCACAATGTGTCCGTGAGGTGAGTATAGGGACATAAGGCAGGTAATGCATGGTTTTAATCCAGTTTACAGAAATGTTTTATCACTGGATTCATGTTAATGTATGGTTTATAGATGTGTTTGTTGTAAATCCACCTCTTCTTTTTACTACTTATAATATGTGCTATGGATGTAGTAGGAAATTATTTTTTTACAGTGTGCTGACACAAAAGTAGTAACGTGAGTAATGTGGAGATATGTGCCATATGTGCTGAAGTAAGTATCCAAATGTCACTACTTGTCATCATGCCACTTATACAACATATTGTAAACTTTGATGTAATTCGTAATTGTATGTACTGTGTCAAGAATAACCTCCTGTCATTTGCTGTGTGTCCCCTTTCTGAGAAATTGCCATTGCATGAAATCCTGGTTATGTGTAACCTAAATGCTACTTGTGATGGTGCAAGTAGATGTGAAAAGGATGACTTTGTCAAGTTAATGGTATAACAGATTTGTTCCTTATTACATATATCTATTACATTTGTTAATCTGGTCCTTTTTATTAATTTTTTTATAAATCCTTTTTTGTTTGTGTGCTGGTTAGCAGCTAGCAAACATAGTTCACATCCTAAGGAAAAAAGTGAAAAATGAAATTTGGACAGCTTTCTGTAGCGCAAATGAGCCTGGAGCTGTTGTGTAACCATCCACACTCGGGATAGTACTCAGTGAAGCAAATGCACCTGTCAGGGGAACAATGTGTAAGTGCAGTATGTTTAGAGAAAGAACACAGGTGATGCAGGGTTCAAATCCAGTTAAGTGATACTTTACAAGAGCAGCAGTCTGAATACGTATTTATATACATTTTGTTATATCACTGTAATGCAGTTTGCAAATCAACCATTCTCAGTATTGCTAACAACATGTGAGCTGTTGTCTGTCCTTTTTACCATTATTTGGTATTACCTACAGTCCTGATAATATGTGCCAGAAATTAAAGTTCTTATGTGGCAAGGACATATGAGAAAGATGAATGTGTCACTGTAACACACTTCTTGCTTTGGTCATTGCTAGGTATACCATTTGACTGATGTAATTTTTGATTAATGTTTCCTATTTTTTTATTTATCCCTTTTGCAATTGTGTTCCACACAGCAGTGCTCCAACACAATTCACTTTTTAAGGAAAAAAGTGAAAACTTTAATTTTAGATACCTTCTGTAGTACAAACAAGCCTCTTGTCAGTGTGCAGCCATCAATTCCCTGGGTAGTACTGAGGGAATAAATTCCAGCTCTCAGGTAGCTATCTCAGTGGCACATGGTGTATGTGAAGTGAGATTAAAGAAAGAGGACAGCTGATGCAGGGTTCAAATCCAGTTGACAGATACTGCTATAGAGGGGGGCAGAATGAAATTTGTCACAACAGTTTGATTAGGAATAAAAGACAAACTGAATACAAGGAACAGACTAAATCCAAAAAAAGAGAATCCAATGTATCACGGAAGACTAAAAAACAGACAATTTATTAGAGTAAACGTAAAGTGCTTTTCGTCGCTCAAAATTTGAGCAACTTCTTCAGACATTTTAAATTAATTCAATTAACTGTTTATATATATACACTCACGTCACTATACTTGATTGCTAATTAACAGTTTAAAACAACAGTGCAGTAAAAATTCCATTACAAAACCATACATTCACAACTCAAAGCAGCCACACTATATATTTAATATTACATCTGTATAAATGTACTATTAAACACTAGATGTTACTAGTTTGTTAAACCAACAAATAAACTACTAATGATAAAAAAAGAGAAAAAAGAAAAAAAGAACTATGTATATTATGTATATGTTATAAGTATATCAAATAATTATTATTATAAAATATGATACATAATGAACATGAATTATGTCAACAATGTTTTTATTGAAAAAATAATAATAATTTTAACCTGTATTTTATATGTATATTTGTATGTGTATTATATATGTGTATTTTATTGTATTATTGTATCATATTTCTCGAATAAAATGTGTAATATATGATACACTCCTTAAAAGCTCTCTAAAAGACTCTGTAGATAGTCATAGGATACCTAGTCCAATTTTAAATATTAAATATAAGTGATTAATACAAAAATACCAAGTCAAAACATAATATTGATAAAAGAGACAAACATAGAACACATATATAGTAAATATATTAATATATTTTATAATAATCATTTACTAATGAAAAGAGCTTGTATACCATTAATATATTGTAAATTAAAAGTTAAAACTGAAAGTCTAAAAGGTAATTATATTTGTATTAATTTCATTTTATATTGTTAATTTTATTTTTATTAGTATTACCTATTTAGACTCCTTAATTTTAGTAAGCAACTAATGTTGCAGTGGTCATTTAAGCCCGGGTAAGCAAAAGCATTTGTACGCCACTGCCAAGTTAGTTCTCGCTCCTCTAAAAGTAAGTTATATGGTCCACCTCTCAAGTTTGTCTGTATTTGATCCAGTGCCAAAAACTTAAAACTATGGCCCATGTTACTTGAAATGTGTTTAAATAGAGCATTTTCAGCTTTTTTGTTTTGTATAGCATATGTGTGTTCATAGACTCTTTCTTTGAGCTGTCTTTCAGTCTTTCCTATATAGAAAGCTGGACATAGTGTACACGAAGCTACGTACACTATGAGTTTAGAATAACAGCTCAATTTATGTCTAATTTCATATTTTCTGTTGTTGATAGTGATAAATTCCCCACTACACATATGCTTACACATGCTGCAATTTTTACAAATTTTCATACCTTTCATTCTAGAAAAATTGTTAATAGTGTTACTTTCCAGAATATTTTTCAAATTGTAACCTCTTCTGTAAACAATTCTAGGGTATTCAATTAATTTACTAGAAATGCTCCTGTCTTGCTGAATCAATGACCAGTTTTTGAATAACAATTTTTTGATAATGTCACTGTCCATGTTGTAAGTTGTTATAAAACTACATCTAAAGTCATTAATAGGTTCTATTCTTACTTCAGAGTTGTCTGTTTCATCTAGTGGACACTCCTGATTTTCTACATGGCCTAAAGATGTATTATTGTCAGCCTGTCGGTAAAGAATTGGAAGAATAATACCACAAGTTCTCTTATATCTAACTTCCTGGACTATCTCTTCTAAGAAATCAAAAGGGTAACCTCTCTCACTAAAGAAACTAATAAGTAGTTCACATTCGAGTTCAAAGTCTACAATACGGGTGGTCATTCGAGCAGCCCGTATTAATTGACCCTTTACTATAGCTTTCTTCTGTGAGGTAGGGTGAAGGCTACTAAAATGCAAATAAGAATTGCAAAAAGTTTCTTTTCTGTGTATTTTAGAGAAGAATAAGTTGTTAACATAGTCCTTAGCCAAATTTACATCCAAGTAATCTATAGATTGTTGTTGGAAATTAGATGTAAATTTGAAAAAGTCAGTAGTGTTGTTCAAGAATTTCAACAACTTTTCTGCTTTTTTCTGATCTCCTTTGAATAAAATGAAGATGTCATCCAGGAAGCGGGTGTAGTACTTAATGAAAGGCAACCATTCAGTGTTGTTTAGGATGTATTGTTGTTCCCAATAAGCCATAACAGTGTTTGCTAAACTGGCCCCAACAGGCGAACCCATAGCAACCCCACATTTTTGTAAATACAACTTGTTGTTGAATGTAAAGAAGTTGTTTGTCAAGATAATATCCAATAAAGTTGTTACCGTGAATATTTCATTTACTTGACTTCTTGACCAGAAATAAATTAACCCACTCTATTGCTTCTAAATGAGGGATTGGCGTGTATAAGTCAATCACGTCAATGGTGACGTTTAAGTCTTCTCTGTATGTAATGTTGTCAAGGTTCTTCAAAAGACCATGAGTCTTTGCATATTTGAACTTCAGTCACCAGATATTTTTTCAAAATACAGTCAACTAGTTTAGCTGAAGCGTAGGTAATAGAGTCTCTTCCGTCTATTAGTGGTCTAAGTGGGGGGTCTGAAATGTTTTTATGTATTTTTGGAGTTGCAAACATAATGGGAATCTTTGGCCAGTTGGTGGTAATATATTGGTAACTATTTATGTCAATATATCCATCCATAAATAAATCACTGTAGTAGCCTTTGATAAGCCTATATGCGGTGTTTAATTCATTTATAAACTTCTTTGTATGTATCATTAGCCAGTAGTTTTTCAACTCTGTCAACATAATCGAAATTATCAAATAAAGTAAGTCCTCCACCTTTGTCTGGCTTAATAGCCCTAATGTTCAGTGTTTTAAAGGTAGATAAAGCTGCATTTTCTTCCTTACTAAGGTTTCTTCCTTTATTGTAATGTTGATAAATTCTATTATGTGAACTGTCTTTTATACTGCGTAAGTCAAGTTCCATAATTTGTTCAAATGTGGACAAAGTTGGATGTAAAGTAGGATTATACTCGCTAACTACTTTAAGTGGCTGACTAATTGCTGGTGAATCCCCTAAGAGAATACTGAGGTTAAGCTTTCTTACAAACAGTTTAATGTCTTTAATACTTTGTGCTAAATCCATGTGTTTGCCAGGTACAAAAGTTTGTCCTCTGGCAAAAAGGTCAACAAGAGTAGAATCAATGTCAATACATGAAAAAATATACACCACAAAGTCTCCTGTGTTGTTGTATATGACCTCAGGTTTTTTTGATTCTTGCTCTATCTCTTCGGTTTGTTGTATAGACCATATTGGTTTTTTTGTGGTTGTTGGTGTGAATTTTGTTGATTGGTTTGGTTATGGTTGTTAACAAAATGTCTCTTAGGGATGGCACCTAAGTTCTGATTGTCATAGTCATTACCTTGAGCTGAACTATATGTTGGTTCACCACCCTGTTGGTTTTGATAGGAAGTAGGCTGTCGTCCATTCCCATGTATTATTGTTCCTGTTGTTTTGTCTGTTCGTCATATTTGATGTTTCAAAATTTAAACTAGTGTCTTGTTCGTCAATAAAGGATTCCAACATTTCGGTATCATTCATTTTGGTGTCAATATAGTTGTTTTGAGAGCCTGGTGGCTTAGGGTATGCCTTTCCGTTGTCATAGGCAAATCTGTCTCTATTTATTTTTTTGATTTTAATGAGTTTCGACTTAGCAAGAAGTTGGTCAATAGAACTGAACATTCTTTCATAGTCGAATCTGTATCTAGTAAAGTCTGTATGGTTAGTGATACAGTTGCTCAGTCCATCGACTTCTTTAGAAAGTTCAGTAATTTGTAATCTGTAATGTTTGGTCATGCACTCCATAAGTGCAAAACCCTGCTCATTAAATAAATTAATAAGTTCTACATGAAAAGGTGAGTTTGTCACAAGTCCGGTCGGGTACACATGATGTCTAAGCCCTTTAGGCATTAGACGCAACTTGCAGCATTCTTGGAAGTAGTTAACTTCCAGCTGCAGTTTTTTAATTTTCAAGAGTTTAGCGTCAATAAGTTTCAAGTTGTTTAAAAGTTCTTTTTCACTCACCTCTTGAATGTCAGCGTTGGGAGCCGGTTACTCCGTCTCACTTTGTTGATTAAAGATGAGGTTGTTAGTGTTGAAAATCCAATCTTTAAAAACAGGAGCTCCAATAAACTCCCCAATGGTAATCCGTTCACTAGGAACTGTGTCAGAGGTTGGGTTTAAACAACCGTTGTTGTTCGAACTAACCTGGTTGTTCTGGTTGCAAAGAGGCAAGTTGTTTGTGCTCAGTTCAAAGGGTTGCGTGTTAGTCCTAATAGCTTGCAGCAAGTTTGAGTCGTTGGTGGCATCTAAAACAGCGGTAGCTGGTGGTGTACGTTGTCCGAGAGGAATAGAAGCTGACAGGTTGCCGGTATCTGAGATATGAGAATTAGAAAAATCGGCTGCACCTAGTTGAGAGTCCAGACGTGAGGAAAGTCTATCTACCCTTTCAGTAAGTACTAATATTAAAGCCGTGAGGTTCACATCGTCATCACTTGAAGGTTTTTTCTTTAAAATGTTTTGTGAAGAAGGAATAACTTCTTCGTCTTCACTGTGGTCATTGGATGCCATGACGAGAACAAGAGACAAACTGGATACAAGGAACAGACTAAATCCAAAAAAAGAGAATCCAATGTATCACGGAAGACTAAAAAAACAGACAATTTATTAGAGTAAATCAAAATTTGAGCAACTTCTTCAGACATTTTAAATTAATTCAATTAACTGTTTATATATATACACTCACGTCACTATACTTGATTGCTAATTAACAGTTTAAAACAACAGTGCAGTAAAAATTCCATTACAAAACCATACATTCACAACTCAAAGCAGCCACACTATATATTTAATATTACATCTGTATAAATGTACTATTAAACACTAGATGTTACTAGTTTGTTAAACCAACAAATAAACTACTAATGATAAAAAAAGAGAAAAAAGAAAAAAAGAACTATGTATATTATGTATATGTTATAAGTATATCAAATAATTATTATTATAAAATATGATACATAATGAACATGAATTATGTCAACAATGTTTTTATTGAAAAAATAATAACAATTTTATCCTGTATTTTATATGTATATTTGTATGTGTATTATATATGTGTATTTTATTGTATTATTGTATCATATTTCTCGAATAAAATGTGTAATATATGATACACTCCTTAAAAGCTCTCTAAAAGACTCTGTAGATAGTCATAGGATACCTAGTCCAATTTTAAATATTAAATATAAGTGATTAATACAAAAATACCAAGTCAAAACATAATATTGATAAAATAGACAAACATAGAACACATATATAGTAAATATATTAATATATTTTATAATAATCATTTACTAATGAAAAGAGCTTGTATACCATTAATATATTGTAAATTAAAAGTTAAAACTGAAAGTCTAAAAGGTAATTATATTTGTATTAATTTCATTTTATATTGTTAATTTTATTTTTATTAGTATTACCTATTTAGACTCCTTAATTTTAGTAAGCAACTAATGTTGCAGTGGTCATTTCATTAAGTACTACACCCGCTTCCTGGATGACATCTTCATTTTATTCAAAGGAGATCAGAAAAAAGCAGAAAAGTTGTTGAAATTCTTGAACAACACTACTGACTTTTTCAAATTTACATCTAATTTCCAACAACAATCTATAGATTACTTGGATGTAAATTTGGCTAAGGACTATGTTAACAACTTATTCTTCTCTAAAATACACAGAAAAGAAACTTTTTGCAATTCTTATTTGCATTTTAGTAGCCTTCACCCTACCTCACAGAAGAAAGCTATAGTAAAGGGTCAATTAATACGGGCTGCTCGAATGACCACCCGTATTGTAGACTTTGAACTCGAATGTGAACTACTTATTAGTTTCTTTAGTGAGAGAGGTTACCCTTTTGATTTTTTAGAAGAGATAGTCCAGGAAGTTAGATATAAGAGAACTTGTGGTATTATTCTTCCAATTCTTTACCAACAGGCTGACAATAATACATCTTTAGGCCACGTAGAAAATCAGGAGTGTCCACTAGATGAAACAGACAATTCTGAAGTAAGAATAGAACCTATTAATGACTTTAGATGTAGTTTTATAACAACTTACAACATGGACAGTGACATTATCAAAAAATTGTTATTCAAAAACTGGTCATTGATTCAGCAAGACAGGAGCATTTCTAGTAAATTAATTGAATACCCTAGAATTGTTTACAGAAGAGGTTACAATTTGAAAAATATTCTGGAAAGTAACACTATTAACAATTTTTCTAGAATGAAAGGTATGAAAATTTGTGAAAATTGCAGCATGTGTAAGCATATGTGTAGTGGGGAATTTATCACTATCAACAACAGAAAATATGAAATTAGACATAAATTGAGCTGTTATTCTAAACTCATAGTGTACGTAGCTTCGTGTACACTATGTCCAGCTTTCTATATAGGAAAGACTGAAAGACAGCTCAAAGAAAGAGTCTATGAACACACATATGCTATACAAAACAAAAAGCTGAAAATGCTCTATTTAAACACATTTCAAGTAACATGGGCCATAGTTTTAAGTTTATGGCACTGGATCAAATACAGACAAACTTGAGAGGTGGACCATATAACTTACTTTTAGAGGAGCGAGAACTAACTTGGCAGTGGCGTACAAACGCTTTTGCTTACCCGGGCTTAAATGACCACTGCAACATTAGTTGCTTACTAAAATTAAGGAGTCTAAATAGGTAATACTAATAAAAATAAAATTAACAATATAAAATGAAATTAATACAAATATAATTACCTTTTAGACTTTCAGTTTTAACTTTTAATTTACAATATATTAATGGTATACAATGGTAAAAAACAGCCCAAAGACCAATCTGCAAACTGCCAGCTCACAGTAAAACAGCTGAAAACAGGAGCCAATTGTAAAAAAAGCCAAAGCTTTAATAATCCGAACGAAACTGTTGAGCGCTTTCACTCGCACAAAAGCGAGTTTCATCAGAACATTTTCACATATATCCTGAATTAATTAAATAGTAAAAGAGGTGCCAAAACGCTTCACTCTAATAATGTGATTATTAAATGCTAAACAATTAATCAATTCATACATATGCCACAACTTAAAACCATAATGCTCTTACATCAGACAAAATCCATAAAAAGCATCTGAATGCAAAACATCTGAGTAAAAAAGCATCTGAATAAAGAAACGTTTAAATACAAGGAGTGCAAAAGCGACAATAACACTAAACAGACAATAAACAGTGCAAACATGTCTTATTCCATCATAAGTAATGGTTTTATAGTCAGATTGTCATTCAGTCCAGGCTCAGTGGTGGCGTCTGTGCACACCTGCCACCATAATTCTCTGTAAGCCAAGTAGTTTTTGACATTTCCACCTCTTGGATTTCTAGTAATTGTTTCCAATATGCCAAATTTAAAGGAATGTTCAGGCCCAGCATTTTTGATATGCCTAAATAAAGCATTCTTCGTATCTAACTTCCTAATAGAATAAAGATGAGAATAAATCCTCTGTCTAAGTTGCCTCTCGGTCTTGCCAATATAGAAATACTGGCAGACCGAACAGATGGCTATATAGACCAACATGGTGGATCTGCAATTACCTTTCGCAAAGTTAATTTTTGTCTTGCATATATTATTGAGACTCACACTATATGAATCCAAGATAGTGCAGCACTGGTTGCAAGTGCCGCATCTGGTGGTATGAGAATTCACTCGACGCTTATCTCTGCTTGCATTATCAAAAAAACATTTTAGGTTTTTACCCATTTTGTTAACAAATAGGGGTTCAGATCCCACAATATTACCCACATCCTGTGTGAGGCATAACATGTGCCAGTTTTTCCGTACTATATTCTTCACCAATTGACTAACCGGGTTATGTTCCACTATAAGTGCCTTATTGTAACACCTAGAAGAAGATACATTCACTGTGTTAGGGGCTAATGTCTCAATGTGTATTTGTCTATTAGATCCCAACAATGGTGAGAAGTTAGTCCCCCTTAATCCAAAAACATAGGAACATACATCCGTCAACAAATCACAGTCATATCCCCGTTCCAAGAACAGACTGGTGACGAATTTCAGCTCGTCTATAGTGTCCTGTAACCTAGAAGTCATGCGTATAGCCCTGATACACTGACCCTTGAAGATGTTCTTTTTAAGCTTGTGTGGGTGGTAGCTGTTATAATCCAAATAGGAGTTGGAAAAAGTGTTTTTTCTGTGTACAGAAGATTTAAAGCCTTCATCATCAATGGAAATGAAGGTATCTAAATATGGAACCCCATGAGTGCTACTTGTATGCGTAAACCTCAGAAAATGACAACTATTGTTAATATACTCCATGAAGGACTCAAAGGTGTCACTGTTGCCCTTCCATAAGATGTATATATCGTCTAGGTAACGTGAATAGTAAAGTATGTTATCGAAGTGTGCACTATTAAAAATAAAGTTCTCCTCCCAGTCCAGCATCACTAAATTGGCAAAGATGGGTGCGCATGCAGCACCCATCGCAACGCCTTTTGTTTGCCGGAAAATTTCACCTTCAAAATAGATATAGTTATATTCAAGAACTATACTCATAAGTTCTACCAATATTGATATTTTGTCCCAACTCAATTTTGTATGCTTTCTCAAACTTCTACTAAATGCTTCAGTTGAGTACACACCTCATGAACAGGCCCCCTGTAAACAGGACATTTGTTCTGGTAACTCATTATAATTATTATTATTTTTTCAATAAAAACATTGTTGACATAATTCATGTTCATTATGTATCATATTTTATAATAATAATTATTTGATATACTTACAACACACACATAATATACATAGTTCTTTTTTTCTTTCTTTTTTTATTATTAGTAGTTATTTGTTGGTTTAACAAACTAGTAACATCTAGGGTTTAATAGTACATTTATATAGATGTAATACTAAATATATAGTGTGGCTGCTCTGAGTTGTGAATGTATGTTTTTGTAATGGAATTTTTACTGCACTGTTGTTTTAAACTGTTAATTAGCAATCAAGTATAGTGACGTGAGTGTATATATAAACAGTTAATTGAATTAATTTAAAACGTCTGAAGAAGTTGCTCAAATTTTGAGCGACGAAAAGCGCTTTACGTTTACTCTAATAAATTGTCTGTTTTTTTAGTCTTCCGTGATACATTGGATTCTCTTTTTTTGGATTTAGTCTGTTCCTTGTATCCAGTTTGTCTCTTGTTCTCGTCATGGCATCCAATGACCACAGTGAAGACGAAGAAGTTATTCCTTCTTCACAAAACATTTTAAAGAAAAAACCTTCAAGTGATGACGATGTGAACCTCACGGCTTTAATATTAGTACTTACTGAAAGGGTAGATAGACTTTCCTCACGTCTGGACTCTCAACTAGGTGCAGCCGATTTTTCTAATTCTCATATCTCAGCAACCTGTCAGCTTCTATTCCTCTCGGACAACGTACACCACCAGCTACCGCTGTTTTAGATGCCACCAGTGACTCAAACTTGCTGCAAGCTATTAGGAATAACACGCAACCCTTTGAACTGAGCACAAACAACTTGCCTCTTTGCAACCAGAACAACCAGTCTAGTTCGAACAACAATGGTTGTTTAAACCCAACCTCTGACACAGTTCCTAGTGAACGGATTACCACGAACGGCGTTGGGGAGTTTATTGGAGCTCCTGTTTTTAAAGATTGGATTTTCAACACTAACAACCTCATCTTTAATCAACAAAGTGAGACGGAGCAACCGGCTCCCAACGCTGACATTCAAGAGGTGAGTGAAAAAGAACTTTTAAACAACTTGAAACTTATTGACGCTAAACTCTTGAAAATTAAAAAACTGCAGCTGGAAGTTAATTACTTCCAAGAATGCTGCAGATTGCGGTTAGTACCTAAAGGGCTTAGACATCATGTGTACCCGACTGGACTTGTGATAAACTCACCTTTTCATTTAGAACTTATTAACTTATTTAATGAGCAAGGTTTTGCACTTATGGAGTGCATGACCAAACATTACAGATTACAAATTACTGAACTTTCTAAAGAAGTCGACGGACTGAACAACTGTATCACTAACCATACAGACTTTACTAGATACAGATTCGACTATGAAAGAATGTTCAGTTCTATTGACCAACTTCTTGCTAAGTCGAAACTCATTAAAATCAAAAAAATAAATAGAGACAGATTTGCCTATGATAACGGAAAGGCATACCCTAAGCCACCTGGCTCTCAAAACAACTATATTGACACCAAAACAAATGACATCGAAATGTTGGAATCTTTTATTGATGAACAAGACACCAGTTTAAACTTTGAAACATCAAATACGATGAACAGACAAAATAATAGGAACAATAATACATGGGCCGGCCGCTTAAGGAATGGACGACAGCCTACTTCATACCGAAACCAACAGGGTGGTGAACCAACATATAGTTCAGCTCAAGGAAATGACTATGACAATCAGAACTTAGGTGCCATCCCTAAGAGACATTTTGTTAACAACCATAACCAAACCAATCAACAAAATTCACACCAACAACCACAAAAAAAACAATACGGTCTATACAACAAACCGAAGAGATAGAGCAAGAATCAAAAAAACCTGAGGTCATATACAACAACACAGGAGACTTTGTGGTGTATAATTTTTCATGTATTGACATTGATTCTACTCTTGTTGACCTTTTTGCCAGAGGACAAACTTTTGTACCTGGCAAACACATGGATTTAGCACAAAGTATTAAAGACATTAAACTGTTTGTAAGAAAGCTTAACCTCAGTATTCTCTTAGGGGATTCACCAGCAATTAGTCAGCCACTTAAAGTAGTTAGCGAGTATAATCCTACTTTACATCCAACTTTGTCCACATTTGAACAAATTATGGAACTTGACTTACGCAGTATAAAAGACAGTTCACATAATAGAATTTATCAACATTACAATAAAGGAAGAAACCTTAGTAAGGAAGAAAATGCAGCTTTATCTACCTTTAAAACACTGAACATTAGGGCTATTAAGCCAGACAAAGGTGGAGGACTTACTTTATTTGATAATTTCGATTATGTTGACAGAGTTGAAAAACTACTGACTAATGATACATACAAAGAAGTTTCTATAAATGAATTAAACACCGCATATAGGCTTATCAAAGGCTATTACAGTGATTTATTTATGGATGGATATATTGACATAAATAGTTACCAATATATTACCACCAACTGGCCAAAGATTCCCATTATGTTTGCAACTCCAAAAATACATAAAAACATTTCAGACCCCCCACTTAGACCACTAATAGACGGAAGAGACTCTATTACCTACGCTTCAGCTAAACTAGTTGACAGTATTTTGAAAAAATATCTGGTGACTGAAGTTCAAATATGCAAAGACTCATGGTCTTTTTTGAAGAACCTTGACAACATTACATACAGAGAAGACTTAAACTTCGTCACCATTGACGTGATTGACTTATATACGTCAATCCCTCATTTAGAAGCAATAGAGTGGGTTAATTTATTTCTGGTCAAGAAGGGGGCTCAAGTAAACGAAATATTCACGGTAACAACTTTATTGGATATTATCTTGACAAACAACTTCTTTACATTCAACAACAAGTTGTATTTACAAAAATGCAGGGTTGCTATGGGTTCGCCTGTTGGGGCCAGTTTAGCAAACACTGTTATGGCATATTGGGAACAACAATACATCCTAAATAACACTGAATGGTTGCCTTTCATTAAGTACTACACCCGCTTCCTGGATGACATCTTCATTTTATTCAAAGGAGATCAGAAAAAAGCAGAAAAGTTGTTTAAATTCTTGAACAACACTACTGACTTTTTCAAATTTACATCTAATTTCCAACAACAATCTATAGATTACTTGGATGTAAATTTGGCTAAGGACTATGTTAACAACTTATTCTTCTCTAAAATACACAGAAAAGAAACTTTTTGCAATTCTTATTTGCATTTTAGTAGCCTTCACCCTACCTCACAGAAGAAAGCTATAGTAAAGGGTCAATTAATACGGGCTGCTCGAATGACCACCCGTATTGTAGACTTTGAACTTGAATGTGAACTACTTATTAGTTTCTTTAGTGAGAGAGGTTACCCTTTTGATTTCTTAGAAGAGATAGTCCAGGAAGTTAGATATAAGAGAACTTGTGGTATTACTCTTCCAATTCTTTACCAACAGGCTGACAATAATACATCTTTAGGCCATGTAGAAAATCAGGAGTGTCCACTAGATGAAACAGACAACTCTGAAGTAAGAATAGAACCTATTAATGACTTTAGATGTAGTTTTATAACAACTTATAACATGGACAGTGACATTATCAAAAAATTGTTATTCAAAAACTGGTCATTGATTCAGCAAGACAGGAGCATTTCTAGTAAATTAATTGAATACCCTAGAATTGTTTACAGAAGAGGTTACAATTTGAAAAATATTCTGGAAAGTAACACTATTAACAATTTTTCTAGAATGAAAGGTATGAAAATTTGTGAAAATTGCAGCATGTGTAAGCATATGTGTAGTGGGGAATTTATCACTATCAACAACAGAAAATATGAAATTAGACATAAATTGAGCTGTTATTCTAAACTTATAGTGTAATGAGTGTACACTATGTCCAGCTTTCTATATAGGAAAGACTGAAAGACAGCTCAAAGAAAGAGTCTATGAACACACATATGCTATACAAAACAAAAAAGCTGAAAATGCTCTATTTAAACACATTTCAAGTAACATGGGCCATAGTTTTAAGTTTATGGCACTGGATCAAATACAGACAAACTTGAGAGGTGGACCATATAACTTACTTTTAGAGGAGCGAGAACTAACTTGGCAGTGGCGTACAAACGCTTTTGCTTACCCGGGCTTAAATGACCACTGCAACATTAGTTGCTTACTAAAATTAAGGAGTCTAAATAGGTAATACTAATAAAAATAAAGTTAATAATATAAAATGAAATTAATACAAATATAATTACCTTTTAGACTTTCAGTTTTAACTTTTAATTTACAATATATTAATGGTATACAAGCTCTTTTCATTAGTAAATGATTATTATAAAATATATTAATATATTTACTATATATGTGTTCTATGTTTGTCTATTTTATCAATATTATGTTTTGACTTGGTATTTTTGTATTAATCACTTATATTTAATATTTAAAATTGGACTAGGTATCCTATGACTATCTACAGAGTCTTTTAGAGAGCTTTTAAGGAGTGTATCATATATTACACATTTTATTCGAGAAATATGATACAATAATACAATAAAATACACATATATAATACACATACAAATATACATATAAAATACAGGTTAAAATTATTATTATTTTGCAATAAAAACATTGTTGACATAATTCATGTTCATTATGTATCATATTTTATAATAATAATTATTTGATATACTTATAACATATACATAATATACATAGTTCTTTTTTTCTTTTTTCTCTTTTTTTATCATTAGTAGTTTATTTGTTGGTTTAACAAACTAGTAACATCTAGTGTTTAATAGTACATTTATACAGATGTAATATTAACTATATAGTGTGGCTGCTTTGAGTTGTGAATGTATGGTTTTGTAATGGAATTTTTACTGCACTGTTGTTTTAAACTGTTAATTAGCAATCAAGTATAGTGACGTGAGTGTATATATAAACAGTTAATTGAATTAATTTAAAATGTCTGAAGAAGTTGCTCAAATTTTGAGCGACGAAAAGCGCTTTACGTTTACTCTAATAAATTGTCTGTTTTTTAGTCTTCCGTGATACATTGGATTCTCTTTTTTTTTGGATTTAGTTTGATTAGGAATGTCAAAGGAAATGCACAAGTATCATTTATTGTAACAAATGTATCATTACTGCTTGTTATAAAAAATATAATGTGTGCAAATTACCTTAAACATGACAATGGTGATATTTAATGTAGAATGCACATGCATAGGTATGATGTGCACAATATTTTTGTTAGAATTTGTATGGCTTATCAAATCCCACATGTGAAGAAAATGAAACACTGTCATCTGTGTTAGAATGTCTACCAGGAGATCTGTGTATCTTCCCAGATTAACTTTTATTGCTCACCAGCATGTCTAATTGTGAAAATGTAAATACGTTTTTAAAATGTTGAGTATCTCCCTGCTTATACAAAATATTTAAAGAATCTGTCAGTGTTTTGACACATTTCTAATTGCACATGTTTGTGTGGAAGATTCTAAAATTCAAACTGTCTGTAGATAATCAGCTGAACATTAGGTGATGTCATTAGAATGTTGATGGTTGATAAGTGATTATTTGAACAGGTGATTGGCAGGAAAAAGAACATTTTAAACAGCTGACTGTTATTTTTAATAAGATAGTTGAGATTGCTAACCTGAGCAGTTTGTGAATGGGAGCAGTTAGTTGAGTTCAGTTACAGTGCTGTGCAGAAGATACCTGGAAAAATAACTCACCAAAAACTGTAAGCCTGCCTTTGCCTTGCTGTTCTGTTTTAGATTAGATCAGGGACAGTGTTCAGTAGTTAGATTAGGAAAGTTTAGTTATTTAGATAGAGTTTTTCTCTCATGATGGACTTCTATCCTACAGTTTAATTTTATATTTCTGGTGATTGAATTCTGATGTTTTTGAAAGTTATTGTTATTGATTTACATTCTTGTAATCATTTCACTTATTAAATGTTTTTCATCACTTCATATTGTGGCTGGACAATAAGTATGTTCTTTAGAGATTAGAGAGTGTTTATACCTGTTTGATACTCCTCAGCTCACCTTGAATGTCTGGTTCTTTCTGGTCATAGTTATCATTTATTTTGATATTTAATTTTTAATAATTGATAACCCTTTGAAGGGCATGTAGACCTGTCTGAGTCTGGTGGCAGTGTTTACCATTTGCACTGGGTAGGAGACACAGCTGGAAATATATGTCAGGCTTCACATAAGAGTTTGATGTGTGAGATTTAACTTTATTTTGAGTGTGAGTGAGTCAGAGGTCTTAAACTGAAACACATTGCTATTGCTCTGAAGAGTATGATAAGGAATTACATTTGGTGTGGACAGAGGTATATAGTCCAGTCCCAGGAAAACAGAGTATGTTCCTGTTGTGCTCTTAAGGGAAATTGTGGAATTTTACTCTTGTGTCTGTGCTCTGGTGTTTTCCATGATGCTCCCACACTGGAGTCAGTGGTGAGAATTGAGGCTCATTAATTACTGATCTGGGTTTTAGGTGGGAAAGGTCAAATTTATTGTTAGCAGTCCAGTGGGATATTGTCTGAACATTTTTAATTGGATTTTAGTAGCCTGTGGATAGTTGTCATTAAGGTCTGCACTTTTGACAGCCACAAGGTAAACATTCAGAAGTTCAACCCACCACAGCTTTGTTTTTAGTTAGGGATAGCAGGCAAGAATGTCAGCGGAAGATTTTAGCAGGATGACAAAGATCCAGTTGGCTAAGGAGTGTAAAGCCAGAGGACTGGTGCATGCCAACCTAACCATGGAAGCAATGATTTCGGCCTTGATTGCAGCCACAGCTCAGACCAGCCATTCAGAGGATATGCAGTTTGGTGTTGGTGACATGCAGCCTGCAGAGACAGGACCGTCCACATTTTCTTCAGAGGTCCTGAGAATCCATTTGGAGTTAGAGAGACTGTGCCTGGAGGCCAAACATTTAGAACTGGAATCAGCAGACAAACTACACCTGGAAGCCCAATGTTTGGAGACTGAGGAGAACAAGTGCTGATATAAACTGGATACTAAATGGCTGGAGATTTAAGAGGGACTGAGGCATTTAGAAGCTGAGGACAATGAGAGACAGCATGAGGAGAATGAGAAACAGAGTCAGCATGAAGTGGAGCATCTTACCATTCAAGAGGGCCATGGAGGTAATGGGAAATGGAATAAATGGACCCCAGAAGCTGTAAAGATCAGTAAACCTTTTATTCAGTAAAGGGATGGGGATGACTTTGATAGTTTTATTCATATTTTGACAGGGTAGGTAGAAAATATGATATGGACGCTGAGCTCTAGATTTGGCTCCTGACTTTCTTACTCCATAGTAAAGCTGTTCAGGCTATAGCAAAGTTAAATGATGTAGATTGTTTGAATTATGACAAAGTGAAATGTTGCTTGCTTGACTGTTTCAAAGTTACACCTGAAGCATATAGAAAAACGTTTTGTGAACATAGACACAAGGCAGATGAAAGTGTGTGTGATTATATTGCTGACTTAGTACTTACTTTCACAAATGGGTGAGGGAGTGTCAGGTCACCACTTTTGAGGGACTGGCAGAACTTGTGGTGAGGGAACAAGCCCTCAGTACTTTGTCTGATGACATGAGAGTCTGGTTAGCAGACTGTGAGTGTAACTCTGCAGAGGAGTTGAGGAGAAAAGGGGATCTCTACTTGACAAGCAGAACTCTACTGCATAAGAAAGGGATACCCAATGCTGCACATGGACATAAGAGAACCCATGGGAGGCAGTCTTAACCACTCCAACAGAGTTCATTAGTAATGAGGGAAACTACTACTCCAAGTGCATGGTTAGGGATTAGATGTTTCAAGTGTAACCAGAGGAGACAGGAATCAGCCAAATGTCCATCGAGGCAAGGTAAGAAACAGAATGTAAGGGAGCCAGTAAGTGTGGATGACAAGCTGCCAGTGGCAAGTTATTTAGAAACAACTGGGGTGCCAAATTATCACTAAAATGTATATATTTATATCCTATCTTAGCAGATGGTAAACAGGTAACTAAGGGGGGCACAGTTTCTGCTATAACCATTGTGAGGCTTGCAGTGGCTAGAGAGGAGCAGTACTTGCTTGGGCAGTCCACTCCAGTCAGAATGTTGGGAGGGACCCAGTTCCAAATACTTTTGGCTAGGGTTCATCTTGACTAGGAGGGTGGAACAGAAAGCAAACAAGTAAGTGTGTTTGGAATATTCTTGCAGATGCCCTGATAGGGACTGACTTTGATGATGCAGTACCTTGAGTACATGCAGTGACATACAGTCAGGCTTGGAGAAAGGCATGTAGGTCTGGTAGTCTGGGAGAGACATAGAAAGACATGAAGCTGGGACTGGCATGGTGGCTGTTTCAGAGAAGGTGCTATCACATAGCTGTAAGTCTGAAGGTGATCCACAGCTACTGTTGGGTACTGTTGTTCCCTTGGACATGGTGACTCTGAGGACAGAGGTGAGTGATGGTACCCAGAGTGACAGTAAGGCACAGCTGTCAGAGGTGACTAGGCTTCCTGTGGATGGGGAGCTGGAGAAGTTCACAAAGATAGAGTTGAGACAGGCTCAACTTACGAATCTGATGTTACAAAGCTTGAGGGAGATGGCTAAGGAGGCACCTGAGGCTGAAGGAAGAGGGGAGTCTGTATACTGGAACAAAGGTTTGTTGTATAGAGAGTGGACTCCTGGTGGTGGGCTAGAAGATGAAGTAATACAGCAGTTGTTAATGCATAGAGCCTACAGTCTGCTACTTTTAGCCATAGTACATCTCTTTCCTTTCACAGATCATATGGGCATAAGATGTATTAAGAGACGTATTATGCAACATTTCTATTGGCTTGGGATTGTGATAGATGTGGTAGAATATTGTAGGACTTGTGAACAGTACCAAAAAGTTGATAAAGCAGGGGACAAGGCTAAAGCCCCATTAATTCCTTTGCCTGTTATTGAAGAGCCATTTCAGAGAGTGTCCCTAGATATTGTGGGACCCCTGAGTACTTCAAGTTCTACAGGAAATAAAAACATCTTGGTGGTAGTAGATTATGCTACCAGATATCCTGAGGTGGTGGCTTTGTCATCTGTTGGGGCAGAGAATGTGGCAAATGTTTTGCTAGAAATCTTCAGCATAGTAGGTTTTCCACAGGAAATACTGACTGACCAAGGTGCCAACTTCATGTCAAACCTGCTGACTTCTTTGTGGAGGCATTGTGTAGTGAAACATCTAAATACCACCCCCTACCAACCACAGACTAATGGTCTTGTGGAGAGGTTAAACTCTACATTGAAGAGTTTCCCTCTCATATTATTTGATGGTTTGGTCCCTTTATTTTTCCATTATTTAACTATTGATAACTCTTTTACTACTACACACCTAACTCCTGCTCTAAGCAATTCTCTCTTTCTCTCTCTCTCTTCCTTCATTTACAGCTCCCTAATATATTGTAAGAAGAACAGCATGTCCCCCCACAATCTGACTAATTGGACAGTCTCACCTTAAGTGCCTCCAGATACTGACAGATACTGTGATGGCTAACGTACCTCTCTGTAGCTTTAAGAGAAATATCTGCAGTGTATGTCCTAATCTAATTTGATTTATTTCCCTATAACTAGTTTATAGTGGCATGCACACTAGTCGGACATAAGCTAGCTCACTCTTCCCCTACTCTATTAAAAATAGCTGCTCTCTATGGTAACTTTTTTCTCTGACCTAGCTTAAGAACAAAGATAAAACAAGAAAAGAAAACAAATGAAAAATTTCTTCTAAACAACTGATCCAGACAGTTTTTATTTAAGAACTCAAAGTCCGTAGTAATTCAATTTGGTCATGCTCAGGAAACTTAAACTCTGCTTAAATCACTGACCTCACCGAGCTGATAGTTTCTATAGCGAACCAGTTGGACCATCACTCATTTTGCTCCATTCACCTACCCTACCTCCATTCCCACCTAACCCCACTTTGCTTAAACTTATACTTCCCTAAACCTATCCCATAAACACTAAGGTCCTATCACCTACCAGTAACCACACCCAATCATTAGCGCCTAATTACCAGTAGCACTTTTCAAATCACCTAGTCTTCTTGCATATTCCAACTATATTAACTATACCCCAGTCATATATTTCAGTATAAATCACTCAACAAAATGTCCAACACAATACATTTATCACTACTTATATTTTCTTGCAGCATTGCTCTACTCATACTATCCCAAGGTAACTCTCCCCAGAACATAGAATTCCCTTTATACTCAACAAGTCCTACTCTCACCTTATCATTACAACCCAGTAGTATTAGCTTCTCAAATATCTCATCATCCCTATTTAATTGTTGCAGTACATGAGTACTTAGTAATTTTACCTTCAAAATAAGTGTCTCCATTCTAGCTAAATGACCTTGTAAAACCAACTTCTTTAAATACCTGAGAAGCCACCTCTTGTTACCATCTCAAAGCAGTGACATACACCCCAACACTGGCCCTCCCTTTCCTCCAGTATCAATCATACTCAATCTACCCTATCTTGCTCATCCCATAACACTGAAAACCTATTTATTATTACAATCAACATACAGCGTATTTGCAATAAGATTTCTGAATTTCATGCCTGGCTCTCTCAGCACACACCAGATATCATAAGTGTTACAGAAACATGGTTTAAAGTCCCACATATCTGATACTGAAATAGCTCCATCAGGTTACAATATTCTTCAAAATGATAGACTACATAGGAAAGAAGGAGGTGTAGCTTTAATCTATTGTAACTCCTTAACCATTACTTCCTATCCAAAACCTGTCCCAACTTTTAGAAACATGGAATTTCTTTTAACATCACTCCAAATAAATAAAAGTAAACAATTCATAGCAGTACTATATATTCTCCCTAACCAAAATATCCATATTCTCAAAAGCTTTCTATCCTCAACCACCCATAATATATCTGAAGAAACTATCATTTTTGGGGACACCAACATCAATTGGCAAACTTTAATTTCAAACTCCTTTGACAATCGTATTAATCTGTATAAATACACCCATCTCATTACAAACCCTACTTGAGTACAAGACAACCAAACAGAATCTACTTTGGACTGGATCCTAGTTTCAGATTGACATAAATATTCCAGTACCAGTACCCTCCCGGATAGTTTAAGCAAACACTCACCTGCTTTTACATACAGAACCCACACTCAAGTTCCCAAATTCCATTTTTACAGAACATTTAGAAACTTAACCAGTTTCTCCCAAACATCTTTCATCAATTCCCTAAAAGCCCAAAACTGGAACCCACTTAAAATACTACCTCTAGAAGAAGCTGTAAAGTACTTTAATAATGTCTTTATTTACACCCTGAATACTATTGCAGACATTCGGTATAAAAGAACAAAACTTAATCCTGCCTCATGGCTTACAAAACCAACTAAACAAATTCTACTTTCCAGGGATCATGCCTGGAAAAAAAGTGCAAAAATAAAAAACAAAAAATGAAACTACCTTTAAACAACTCTGTAATACAGCAAAGAAACTAATAATAAATGAGAAAAACCTACTTTACAGATCAACTATCCAGTCAAAAAAAACAATCCCAAAAAATTCTGGAAACCTGCCTCACTTATCCTTAATCCAGGGACCAAGCCAAACCCATCACCTCTTTCCTGATAAAGATCCACAAAAATAGCTCATATCTTCAACTCCCACTTTGATAGCATCCTAAAACATGTAAAAGAACCACCTCCATCAACAAACAGCTGCCCTACCAATAAGACTAATACCTCATATTACTATCAGGAAAAACCCAACTTGAACCCCTCACTCTACAAAGATAATACTAGCAACCTCCCAGTATCACTTACATTCTCATTAAAACCACTACACACTTCTCACATATATAAACTACTAACTAAACTGAAACCATGCTCCCTGTCTGCAGATAACCTTCCTTCTGAATACCTAAAACTTAGCACAGAGGCAATAGCTTACACTGTTAACATCTTAATTAACTGATCCATATTTGAATCCATAGTCCCTCAAATCTGGAAGAAATCCATAATAGCTCCACTCAACAAAGGGTAATACCAACAATTTAACTAATTATTGACCAAGCTCCATTCTCTCACCTTTATCTAAAATACTAGAAAAGTGTATACACTCCCAACTACTAAAACACCTGACTGACAATAATCTACTTGCCCCTACTAGACATGGTTTTTGCCCTGCACATAATACAACTGCAGCCTTACTTTCCTTTACTGACACTGTAAACACAGCTCTGGATGCTGGTCTCTTAACAACAGTAGCATTACTAGATCTATACAAAGCTTTCTAAACAGTGTCACACCCTAAGCTATTACAAAAACTGGCAATGCTAGGATTCTTAAATCTAACCCTTAATTGGTTTACCAATTATCTAGACAATAAACAACAATTTGTGAGATGGCAAAACAATCAATCTGACTACCTAGTCAATATGACTGGAGTTTCCTAGGGGGTCAATGCTTGGACCTTTGCTTTTTAATGTATTTATAAATAATCTCCACACAGTCTCCCTTCAGAGTTCTATCATCCATCATGCAGACAATTCTACCATAATATCTTCCTCCAGCAATTTCCAAGACCTCCAAAAAATAACACAAGGTACATTCTCAGCTATTGAAACCTGGCTAAATAAAGCACAATTACTTCTAAATCCCAAAAATTCTAAGTTACTAGTCTTCTCATCCAAGCCACCCCCACAAGAATTTAAAATTTTCTCTCTAAAGAAGACTGAAATAGAAATGGTGAATACTGCAAAATTACTAGGCATTACTATAGATGATAAACTCTCCTTTGAGCAACACATACTAAATACAATTAAAAATAATAATTTTAAACTGGGCAAACTTTATAAGCACAAACTGTATTTAGATATTCCTACAAGAACAAAACTGGCAAGTACTCTCCTACTCCCTTTCCTCCTCTATGGTTCACCCATTTTAACAAACCTTCAAACATCCCTAAGCAACAAACTATAGTCATGTTATTATAAGATTGCTAAATATGACTGTGGCCTTCCTAATCTCACACACCATTGCCAAGCCATCAATATGCTGAAATGGCTTGAGTTCCCCTATCACCTTCAATACACCCAACTCACTATGGCTCATAAACTAATATATAATTCAGGGAACTGCTCTGTTATCTCAGATATCATACAAACCTATATCCCTTCCAGAAATCTTTCCTCCTCTAATAAACTACTCTTATGTGTGTCCAAACCCAAAACAAGAGCTGGACAAAGCTTATACTCCTACTCCATAGCTAAATTATGGGATGACCTACCCACCTCTATTAGACTACTAGATTCTATAAAAAACCTTCAAACATACCCTAAAACTCACTTTCTTGAAAACCAAACTTGCTTTTGTGTCCAACCCAAAGGAACTAATCCTGGAACCCTGCTGTATAACCTGAATCTAACCAACCAACCTAATGTTCTTAATCTTACTCTATATAATCTAGTCTGAATCTTCTTCACTGTTTTGATTCTTACTATAGTGGCTCAACTTTTATTCTTCTCTTCTAATGGAATGCAGAATAGAATGCATTGCTATTAATTGTTGTTCCTACAGCATACACTATGATATTACATTTTGTATATATATTAAAACACACAAAATCTGATTGTTTAAACACTTTACTTTGATAATTTTAATTTTACTAAGATTGTATTTTTTTATTTTTCTTCTATTTTGTAAATAGTATCATTGTAAAATCTGTACTACTATCAGAACTTTTCTCCCGGGGCCTCCACTGAAAATGGGTTTCTGACCCAGTGGACTTTCCCGGTCAACAAATGTCAATAATTAAATAAATAAGTAAAGACTATGCTATGGGCATTTGCAGACCACTTTAAAAGGGAGTGGAAAAAGTGTTTGCCACAACTGTTATTTGCATACAGGGAAGTACTCCAGGAATCTTCAGTTTTTTTACCCTTTGAGCTGGTATATGGGCATAGAGTGAATGAGCCTTAAGATGTAATTCAAGGCAAGTTGGAAGGTGGAGTGAATCTAACAAGGAGTCGTTTGTGGCTTACGTTCTCAACTTTTGGACAAGACTTAAGGAGCTCATGGTTTTAGCTCAAGAGAACCTAGCAGAGTCTCAACAACAAGAGAAGCTATGGTATGACAGGAATCTTGAGCCAGAGAGTATGCTGAGTGACAGAAGGTTATGGTACTTGTTCCTAATAGACATACAAATTACAAGCAGCTCGGGATGGACCCTTTGAGGTGGTGAGGAAAATCAATGACATGAACTACATGTTAAATTTGTTAGGCAGGAGACAAGGGCACAAACTGTACCATGTGAATATGATAAAACCCTATCATGACAGGGAGGCCCTAGGATTCAGCATTCATAGTGGATGGCAGGAATAGTCTGAAAGGGATATGGTAATTAATCTTCTGGGTGAGGCTAGGATTGACACCTCTGGAAGAGATAGCCATATCACAGCAGTTAACTCCTAATCAAGTCCGGGACATAAAAATGGTATTGCAGGAATTTGGGGATATGTTCACAGGGAAACCTGGATGTAATGAGTTGGTGTAGCACTATGTAGACACAGGACCCCAAAAACCTATTAAGCAGGTTCCTTATAGAGTACCTGAGAGAGTAAAGCAGACTCTGAAAGAAGAAATAAGGGAAGTGTTAGAATTGGGTTAATTCAAGACTCTAACTGTCCTTGGGCTTCCCCAGTAGTGCTAATACCAAAGAAGGATGGCAGTTTGATATTTTGTGCAGACTACTGGAAATTAAATAGTTGCATAGGGTCAGATGCATACCCCATGCAAATAACATATGAAGCCCTAGCACAGATGGGTGGAGCTAGTATCTGACCACTATTGATTTGACTAAGGGATACTGGCAGGTAACCTTGACTTCTGCTGCTAGAGAAAGGTCAGCTTTTGAAACTTCTTATGGATTGTATGAATTTACCAGGATGCCTTTTGGAATGAAAAATGCCCCAGCAACTTTCCAGAGGCTGGTAGACCATATATTGGTTGGAGCAGGGGAATATGGATAAGGTCATTATGTCAGTAGTACACTCCCCTCTCTCCTTAAGAGTCAGACTACTCCTCTGGTGCTTGTTACTATTATTGTGTTCTCTAGATTGTGCAACTAGATAGGTAGAAGGTGCAATTCTCACCATGGGGAACATTTGTGTCTGGCTGGAATATTGGGTACATATAATTTCCTAACCAGGTGTCCTCTATCAACTTCCAGTCATGGGAAAACATTTATTTTGTGTGAGTATTCCACCATCCCCTCATCCCACTTTTATCACCAACATGTCTGCAACACACCTATGAGGTCTTCATGCCAAAAGTGAACTCTTTTCCATTAAGAGTCAGACTTTTCCTGTGGTTCTTACAGCTAATACAGTGATTTCTAGATTATGTAATAGGTCGGGTAGGTGGTTTGAATCTGACAGTGGTAAACTTGTGTCTTTGTAGTGTCAGGGAAGTAAAGCTTAAACAAGAGATGTGCTGTGTCCACTTCTACTCAGGACAACAATTTAAATTTGTAACCTATACAGTTTATTCCACGTTTAACACAAACATCTTCTATGCAACACATTGATGAGTTCATCATGTCAAAAGTGCACTTTCTCTCGGTAGGAATGAGACTTACCCTATAGCACTTACAGCTAATAATGTGTTCTCTAAATTATTTAACTAGATAAGTAGAAGGATCAATTCTGACATAGGGAACTTGTGGGTGTGTTTCAATATCAGGTACATATAGCTTCCTCAACAGATATCAGTCATGGGAACATTTCAACATGGCAGAGGAGCCCTCCATCCCCTCATCCCACTTTTACCACAAACATCTTCTCTGCATCACACTGATGAGGTCATTATGTCAAAACCACACACTGTGCCCTTACAATTCAATCTTTACCTGTGGTGCTTGCACCTAATTCTGTGTTCTATAGATTGTGTAATTAGTTTAGTTACTGTGATTGAATG
Organism: Protopterus annectens; assembly: GCF_019279795.1. Taxonomy (NCBI): domain Eukaryota; kingdom Metazoa; phylum Chordata; order Ceratodontiformes; family Protopteridae; genus Protopterus; species Protopterus annectens. The sequence goes on from NC_056731.1 coordinate 1,375,126,839, forward strand.
CACTATGTACAATTGCATTTGTGATAACATCCATTATGTAAACTTCCAGTTATGAGACATATTTTCACTGGCAGATAACTACCCTATACATTTGTATCACCCCAGACAATAACCAGTTTTGGAAACACAATCTTTACCTCATGCTCTCAAAAAGGAGCTACATCACCATGCTCATATGAGTTATTCTATGTTGCTGGCTATTGTTAATGCACTGTCTAGACTGCAAAGTACAGAAGGAGAATGTTGTAATACTCCAGTGATTGTCTACTGTGTTTGTCTGTTGTGCTGTGTAGAGAAAGTTTCTAATGCATATAGTATGCATAGCTGTGTAGTGTTTCTGTGCACTTCAACCATCTTCGTAAATTTTATAAGAATATCAATTTATGAAAAAATGGTGATGGCATCCATTCAAATGTGCAGTGTCACAATTGTAAAACAAATATAGTGTGGCACATTTGATTCAGGCAGTGTTCTATATCTTGTGATCTTAGGTAGCCTGTTCAAATCCGGTCATTACTTCTTAGACTCACTTGTGTCAGATCGGCAATTATGTTGACAGACAGCTATCTGCTGTTTGCATACATGGTTTGGGACTCAGATTACAACAATTTATGTTCGTTTTTTTGCACAGACATGTTTTATTGCATAATGATGATGTCATGGTATGGAATTTGGCTTTCCTAAGAGAAATATTAAGGCCTTTCCTGTGGTGTGAGGACATGAGGCAATGCTCTGTATGCTTTTGCCTTAGTAAGGCATGTGTTGAAGCCATGATTGTCTACACATTGGGCATGAGTGCCGTTCTCACGTCACAGTGATGACTGCATTATGCAACATGTGTGTTTGAGTATACTGAGCAGTAAGCAATGTTGTGTGAGAAAGACATACAGTATATAGCAAAAGTCATTTAAAGAAATTACAGGCACATGTATGCCTTGCAACAGTAACATGATGTCATGGCTTCAAAGATCTAAATATCTCTTCATCTGTAGCACTGTTTGTACTGTAGCATGTTCATTATTCCCTGTATCATTTAGGTTCTGTTGTCACTTAGTTATGTGTTTAAAACTCACATGACATACTGTAAGCATTGTGTGTCCTGATGTTGTCACGCATGAATGACATCCACAAGTGTTATAATGCATACAATTGCAGTGGGAGAAACATCCGCCAGAGCCTTCTATCTCATACAAATTACAAAACAATAGTATGATGTAATGACTTCACACACATGGAGTCTCACAGCTTTTGTTAAGGCTTCCACTGTGGGACTTGTGATTCATGCACACCTCAGTAGTTGGAGGACTTACACAGCTTACTGTTCAATGCCAACAAAGGCCAACATTCTATGAATATACTGACATAACACTGCATGAAGTTATTATCCTCATTTTGTAGTTTAGAGAAAGAAATATAAATTAATTTTGCAATATCCTGCCTGTGAAACAGCTGTTCTGCAAATTTCTTGGCATGAGTGCTCCTGCATCACATGCATTCAGTAATGACTTGTATAGAATATCTACACAGGTACTTTGTGCTTCAATTCGGGGATGATGTTGTTGTACAAAACAACAGGAACAGCTTCTCGTCTGAGAAACACTGATACACCAATGCTCATGGCTGTGTGAACATTAACATAGTTACCTCCTTATCATCATTCCAACAATATCATATTGTACAAATTACCCTCAAATGTCCTTTGTTACTTCAAACATTGGTTTAATTTATTTTTGACAAGATTAATTGCTATGTTGTGTGGCAGAAGCAGTCAATGCACAACAATGTAGAGTGTGTGGTATGATAGGCAGGGGTTTGAGCCAGAGGGCAACATTTTCAAGGCATCACCCTCCATGATAGGGGATTCATACCCAATACAATGGGAAAGTGCTGTAAGCCCTTCAAGTGTGTTTGTCACTGCACACACAGTTTGCCTATTTCTCTGGCATCACAGGTTAATACACATATTTCTGATATTTGTTCAGATATGTGTTCAAGTCTGGCAAGATACAAATATTGAGTATGTCATTGATTGTTCACAGGCAATACTTCATTTCCAAATAAAAATGCATTGCAATGCATGTCTTCCTCCAAACATTTATGTATTACTGTAATGGTTTTCTTCACACCGTACATCTTTAAAGGACATGAGTACTTAGATACATAACATGCATTCCTGTATGGTACGAATGCGAGATCATCATAAAGTCTGACTGGTTTTGCATTCAGACACTTTTTTATATGTTTGTATTGTTAACATGCTGTTATGGCAGTGTTCTCTGTAATATCTTGTGACCCTTTCCAATATACTCATGCAGTACATGCACTCCATTTGCAAATGGAGAACTTCAACTACTGCAGTGTCATCAGATCAGTGTTGTCATTTTCACGTCTGTATTTTGAGTGCTATTATATTACTGTTTATGATGTAAATGAATATAAAACACATTTGTCTAAAAAATGTGTCAGGGTAATATTTTACTGATCTATGGTTGTTCAACAACAAATGGCAAAGCATGTCCATTTCTGCTGTGTGTGACACAGCAGGTGTGCTGCTCATGCCTTGTTTATATAGTATGTTGGTATAATGGTTAAGATATGTATCTCACAGATAATAGGGACAGGGTTTGATTCTTGCCAAGGGAAACTGGCTAGGCTTAAAAATGGACCACAAGGGCAGACAGCCTAGTACTTACCTATAACACCTATGATGAAGTGAAGGATACAGCACTACAGTCAGTTATCACACATACATTCCCTGTATATACTTGTCATATTCAATAGCTGCAGTGTATATGAATAGCCCCTACTGTATCCACTGTTATTATCTCCACTCACTCTCCACTTGGCATATTATGAACATCAACATCACATTTATTCCCCATTCTACAATGTTGCATTGTGTCCCCTCTCATATCCATTGTTAGCATGTCCATTTTAAATGTGTGTATGGGTAAACAATTTGAAACAGGATTATATATTATTATTACCATCAATATGGACATCTTTTTGTTGAAAATGTTTCTTTGTGACATTACCACATTTGAATGCATTAACTGAGTACATTATTTTCTGTTTAACCTCCCTTCATACATATCTCTGCATCATTGGTATTGTATTCTGTGTTCATTCTTCCAATTTCACATCCCCTGCATCTAATGTCTTGTAATCCACTCACCCTTACTTCATATAAGCTGTCTGCAAATGCTCGCATAATACATTTACCTACAGGCAAGGAGTTTTGTTTATGTTGGGTTCTTATGCTTCCCAGCACCATTTTATGACCACCAACACTGCTGCTGGCCACAAATGGTGCTTGAAAATGTATGATGAGCAGCATGCATACTCAATGAGCATTGCTGCAAAGCTTACACAATTGTTAACGAATTCCAGGTTATGTGCTGTCTTTCTGAACTGCAGGCACAGAGGTCAGTTTTCTTTCATTTCCAAACTTATTGTCTTCTGCCATTAAGTTAGGTAGCTAACTACAAACTTCACTGATCCTTTGCACAGCTTCAGAAAATTAATATGGTATATCTGTCCTGGCCATCTCTTCCCAGTCTGTCTACCTCTGTAATGTACATTTTGTAATGTTATTTCAAACAGACATTGCAACATAGCCAAAAAAATGTTTTCTCCAGGGGGAACCAAGCTAGCACTTTGACTGCAGCTTTGAATTCTAAGGGTCCTTGCATTTCCATTATACCCCCTTGTTGTGTGGCATGGACTTAGTCCATGTGTTCCCTTACAACTGGCATTGCTACTTTCAGCCTACCTTGTAAGGTGCTATAGTGTTCTATGACAATTTTAAATAGCATTTTTTCTTCTTCCCAAGATTCTCTAGCAATCTCTCACAGTCCACAAAGACAGTTGTCATATCATGACTCAAAAGATCTGAACCCCATTGAGGTAAGTGGTACTTTTCTAATGGCACATAGAAAGTATAGTTTAAGATGATCACAGTTTTTATCGTCTTTTGCAATTATTTTTCTCAGTATTGATTTTAATAATCAGCTAAAATGTTTCACTAACCCATCTGTTCAGGATGGCATACAGGAGTTTTTAACTGCTTGACCTTAAAGCACTGACACAGTTGGTCCATTGCAACCTTAAATCACTGGCATGGTTGATGCATGACTCTTGACATAATTGGTGTCTCTTGGTCAATGGGTGCTTCCTTAGGTATTCTTATGATGCAAATAATAACACTAGCTTTCTAGCTGTAGATTTAGAATTAGGCTTGTATAGGAGAATAGACTTAGGATACTTAGTTATATAGTCCAAAATAATCAAAGTATATTCAAACCCATTGCTGTATTGTACCAATGGCCACCAAATGGCTTTAACAATATGTTCAAATGACACTTCTGTAATAGGCATTGGAATCATTAGATTTTTCATACCTGGATGAGATGCTGTCTTTTATGATTCAGGGCATCCATCACACAGGTTCTCAATTTCTTATTATTCCTGACCATTAAAGCATGCTAGAATATTTGATGTAGTATTTTCCATTCCTATGTGTCCCACTAGTATGACTTTGTGCTACTTTGATACTGAAAGTTTTGAGCATCACTGGCTGGCATACTATGTTCTCTCTTTCTTTGCTCACTCTGTGCAATAAATCATTTTTAATCAGAAGTACAGATAGGAAATAGGACATTTTGTTCAGTTCATCTTCTTCAACCTTGGTTATATTTGTCCTGCTCTGCTTAGAGTGTCGTATTCCAACTGTACCTTTTTTAAAGTTTATCTGGCTGAGAGGTCAGCCAGATCTGGAGTTTCTTCTGGGCCGACATGTTGTAATATGAAAGGTTCTGCCTCTTCTCTTACCAATGTAAGTACTATGGTCTTAGTGTCTAACTCTTCTCCTAAAAAAAGCAGGTCATACCACTAGTCTTTAGTGCCAGTTGCTATATCTTCGTTATTTTTTCTCTCTTATTTTTTTAATTATAAATGTGATAGAGAGCAATATTTTATTTTTCTTAGCCTTCCTATACTTTGACACAACATGAATATCATGAAGGCATTGAAGAAAATTAGCTTGTCTCTCAGTATACACCACTATCCCATTTTTTCTTAAGTCAGTCTCTCTCTTTCAGCATTATTGAGTGCCAATCTTTCATTCTCTTTCTTCTTTAGGTTGTTGTTCCTTGCAAAATGTATCTCAGAACAATTATCTTCAATTTTAACTTTTGCCATATTAATATGCACTTTGCCTAGCGACATTCTTTACTTAAGTTGTTTTTTAATTACATGGACAAAAATGGGCTTGGAACTCAAGACAAAGTGCTGCTTACTTCTTTTTCACTACACCAGTGAAGTATTTCTTGTTACATTTCTCATTCACATCAACCACTCAGTGCTTAGAATTCTCCATCTTTGGGGCTTTCTATCTTTGCTTGACAGAAAGTTTAGAGTTAAGATCATATTGTTCATTTTGTGTAGCTCCTAAATTCAGTCCCTTAGAAATTACCCTCTCGGTCAACAATTCCTTCTCTTAAGTTTTGCTAGTCACTTCTGCTTTCCACTTAGCAACATTATCTGGCTGCAATGGTATTTCTACTCTTGCTTTGTGATATCTTCAGGCTGCAATTCCTAGTGTGGAGTTCGCTTCCTTTCACTGATTCTCTTATAGGTTGCTCTACCACAGCAGGCTGCAATATTTTTGGGTATACATTCATCCCTTTTTTATAGTTTTTATTCTTGCAGGCTGTTCACTCACAGGTGTGTGCTAACATATCTCTTTAAGCAGTGTAGTTTCTTCCTCTCTCTGAGCCCTAAATAAAATGGTGTTCCTTCTGTATTTTTTAACAGTAAGCCATGATGTTTGCTGTATTCATACCCTCTTTGAAAGAGTGTGGTGGTTACTCTCTCCATTCTGAGATAGGAGAACAATGGCTGTAGGCACATTCACTTGATTGGTCCCCACTCCATATTAATGGGAATGTGAATTTGCTGTCAATTGAGGTTTGTCCAATGGAGAAAACCACAAAGGATATATAACTGAAAGTAGCGTTTACTAATTATCTCCACTGTTTTGTGAACATGGCATTGAAATACATAATTTAAGGTGCCTGTGAGGGTCTCCTTCCATATATAGGTTCAAAAAGGCTTGTCTCCCTACACAAAATATATTTATTGGAAATCACTTCAAGCAATATTTTTAAGACTTTTGTCTGTCAGACAAATATCTCTTAAACTAAAAAAGATCTACATTATTCACATTGTCTTCACAGGTCATTAATGTGGGGACAGTCTTTCCCTACTATCCCATAATGTGCTAAATTGGAAATTACAGGAACAGGAGGAACTGCCTTCCCAAGCACCATGTGAATTCTGAGCAATCAAATACTGTTTATTATATCTGTGGATGCATAGCTTTTCAACTACTTTGTCAGTAATAATTTTCTTTTGACCTGCATACTGTCTTTTTAGAAGTGTGACTATATTTCTAACTAGTACTCCTTCAAACTTCTTATCATTAAGACATAAAAATTACTTCATTTTGCAGTAGGACAGTAAAAGAATGAAGTTGCACCCATCTTATCAGATAATTTACAATAGTCCATAGTCATAACATCACTAGCATGCTTTTAGTAGGTTACAAATTTCACAGATGTAATAATGCTACTATGAAAAAAATCCAGCTATGCAACTTTTCCAAATATAAAACATACAATGTCTACAGGCATTATTTTTTTTTCTAATTTTTGAAACAGGTGTACCACAGGTCTTGAATGCTCAGCCATTATTAAAATTCCATGACATAGAAGTCTTTGTGCTAGAGTAGCAAAACATTCACATCTAGAGTCAGCTTGACACATCCACCTTCATAAATCAGTTGTTAAAGATATTTTGAATTTCTCTATTGCAGTTTTCTCTTTCATTTTATTTTTATCATGTGAACCATCGGGATCCAAATATAAAGTAATATCTGTGTTTTAAGTCAAATAACTTTGACTTTACTGTTTTGTTTTAAAAACAAAAGCCAAGCTATGAAACTTTTGATCCTTTGTCTCTGGGGAGCAGCAGCCCAGTCAAGTCATGTCTTTTTAACCTTATCATAGTTCTGGCAATCAGTACCCTCCATGCCCATGAAAGGCTGTCAGTGCTTGGACTGATATAATTCTGGCACAGTCAGCTTAGACCCATCTTTTCTAGTGGGCACTACTTGAAGGTAATATGCCTCAAGAGCCTCTTCTAGAGTAAGTTGTTTTAATATGGCACTATTCTTGAAGTAGCTATTAACTTAGCTAGCATGACAATCCTTTGGCTCTAGCCACTGTGGTCTGTAGTAAATGTTCTGCTATGGTCATCTCGGCACATTGCTTCACACACACACACACACACACACACACACACACACACACACACACACACACACACTGTCCCTCTGTCTTTGCTCACACAAAAAATATGTCAGAAAAAAATTAGAATGCAGTGATGAATTACTATCTTAATTTCTTTTTCTTTTTGCTCAAAAGTCTGGACTGTCTTGTCCATACATCTGTATCCATTGCATTCACTGTTTATACAATCTACCTTTTCTGCATATTTTGCATTGACAAATACTTTTTAGTTAAGTGGTAAAAAATCCACTGCAACATTTTAAAATGGACAGTCTTGTTAGAAATCTCATCCCAATTTTGATATATTTTGCTCCATTCTCCTTTGATCATTAAACCATACTCCTGGCTCTTCTACTGATCCATTCATTCCACCTGGGTGAAAGCCCTATGGCGTATCCTTTACTTGTATTTTACAGTCAAGCATAACAGGACTGGTGCCATCATCCACAAGGAAGTAATTTTTTTTGCAGGTCCTAACTCTTCCCCTATGCATGCTGTTTGGTGTCCATGGGATTGCTAGGCTATGGGCATTTGTAATGCACATTCATACTTCAATATATCATGCGACCACTTGATCAGGTGGTTAGCCCCTCCCCCAAAAATAAGCAATTCCATGCAATCCTTAGTTTAAATCGGGGACTCTACCACAGAGAATGCACACTTAGTACATATACATGCACACACATACACTTCTATTCCTGAAGAGTTAAACAAATAAAGCAAATCAAACATTTTCATTCCTCTCTTTCCTCATGCCAGTTTTTATAGGTGCCCAAGCCATTGCCTTGGTCATGGTCAGGACATTTTATCCCTTTTTCATTTCATGTTTCTCAAGTGCCACTGTTCCAGTGTAAAGAACTAATGATATATGCTACCTAGTAGTTATTAAATGGTCAAGATTATTTCAGCTAGCAAAGTTGGCACCATTTACTCTAAGCATGTGAAAGGTTAAAATAGTTTTCACTGATGCATTACCCAAAGTTGGCATGCTCTACTTCTTGGAGGCTTCTGCTTTCTTTGATCAATGATATCGTATCGGTAGTAATTCATTGATAACAGCATACCTCTTTCTTCTTCTTTCTTGAGTGACTTCTGATTTAGGAAGCTTTTCCTACAGGCTATTACTTTAACAGATTGTTTCTTTAGCTGTGAATGAATACTTTTAGTTTCAGCACATATGACAACCATGAATTGACTTGGGATTCCTTACATTATATGCAACCACTTTAAGAACACTTCTCTCACAGGAGCTTGTCAAAATGCTTATGTAACATGACTTGATGTTTACTTTGTATGATGATTCAAGCCTTTAACATTGCTATGTATAAGATCCACTTAATAGGATCATAGGAAGTTACTAGGCTAATGGCCTAGGGCCCTTACAAGCCTAGCCCAGATCTATCCCTATTTCCATGATCAGTGCCTATTGCCCCTGTCCAAGAGGGTCACAGGTGGAACCCCCAGGGTGAATTTACGGTCACCCATCCAATCATCCAGATTGCGTTTGAAGGGGGTCAATGAGATACTCTGCTTGACATAAAGTGGGAGTCTGTTCCAAAGATGTGGTAACCTCTGGGAGACAAATCTGTCCCTCCATCAGGTTCTATTTATGTCACATACCAGGTTAAAATCTTTAGAGTGAGTAAACCATGTACCATTTGACTTATGGATATGCAGCATTTCCAATAAAGCAGGGTCAATGACTGCCTTCTATGCAAGGCAGAGATCACCTCTTAGTAGTCTATATGAAACAGAATAAAGTGACAGTGATTTCAGAAGATCCACATAGCACAGATACTGAAGACCTTGAATTTTCCTTGTGAGGAACCTTAGTGGTTTTTCCAGTTGCTGCAAGTGCTTGGAAAGGTGCATACCAAAAGGGCATTGTACAATTATTGACCTGATGAAGAAAGAGTACAGTGCATTTATAACTTCTTTTTTTCTGGAGGCAATGCCCTTACTTATGAGATGAGCAATACAGAATGCCTTTCTTATCACTGTGGAGACATGGTGGTTAAAGGTAAGGTTACTGTCTACCTGTGTGCCCAGGTCTCTCACCATTGAGTAGCCATTTTCCACTCAACTGTGATAAAGCTGGTGCTTAGACTATGACTGAAAAGAGTACCAATGGTGTTGCTAATTCTTGTTAGAGCCCATGTAGGACACAGCCTGGGATATTATCAGGTCCCATAGATACTGCATTTTTGACCTTAGAGATGGCGTTTATGACCCGGACTTTAGAGATCCAAGGTAGGGGACAGGTAGTAGGGATGTCATAAGGTACGTGTGGTGGGGACAGAGGAGTGAAGTTTTCACAGAAGTTTTCACTGAACCTGTCAACCAACAGGTTAGCTATGTCCACAGGCTCAGTATAGGTGGCATCAATAACTACCAGTTTGGCACAAATCTGGGCCTTTCTTTTTAGGTTATGGTTATAACTACAGAATGCTTTATGGTTCTCCTTAGTTGAGGAAGCTAATTTTGATTCGTAGTTTGCTTTGGAGGACTTCACAAGAAGTCTTGTTCACTTGTTTAAGCTAAGGAGGGAGTGTTTCTAGTTTAGGGCTTGCTCCCTCTTACTCTTAGACAGCAATTTCTTCCTCTTATTGTAAAACCTGTTAATTTCAGTTCTCCACCAGGCAGGTTTGCTCTTCCTTGAGGAGCTTGTTTTGGTCCTATTAGGTATGGCCAAGTAAATGCAATTATACAGGTGTCTGTATAAAGCAGTGGTGTAGAACTCAGCATAGTTGCTAGTTCCATCTGAGGGAGTACATGCAGTGAAGCTATTTATACCATCATGTAAGAGGTTATAATCTGCTTTGGAGAAGTATTTTAGTTTAGTTGCTGCTGGAGGGGGGGGGGGTCAGGTGTGATAGTTACTTTGAATAAGACTGATTTGTGGTCAGATCGCACCAGGGAAGGCATCACAGTAGGCAAGCTACAGTGGTCCCCCATATTGGTAAGCACCAGATCCAGGATGTTGCACCCCTTGTGTGGGTGTTGACCAACTGGTGCAGGGCATTGGAGCTAATGAAGTCAAGGAACCTTTGGGCAAGGGAGTTTGAGCATGACTAATTTACCCAGTCAATGGATGGGTGGTTAAAGTCACCAAAAACCATGGTGTTCAGATGTATCTTGATAGAGTCAAGTAGATCCACATAGGCAGAGTGGGTGTCCTGATTCATAGAGGGAGTCCAGTAGTTGGCAATGACTTGAATAAGTGTCCTACTAACAGTTAATTGCACCTGAAGTATCTCCAAGGAATAATACTGTTTAACCAAGCTGGAAGTTTATTTATCATTAATGAATATTGATGTGGTGGTGCTGTGGTAGCATTGTCGCCTCACAGAAAGATGCTGTCCTGTTCAATTCTCAGCTAGAGCGTCTTCTGTGTGGAGACATGAATGAATGGGCGTGCCTTCATTGAAGGTTGTGCGTCAGAGCTGGCAACGCGGCACATAAAAATATACTGCCAATCATTAGTGGACCGGAGTTCCGCTGTGGTGACCCCTAACCGGGAAAAGCCAAAAGACTCAACAATGTATAATGATACACTCCCTCCTATAGTTTTCAGGCCATCAGTTTGTGGTCTGAACGTGTGGAAGGAGATGTAACCCAGTATGGCTGGAGTGCTCCCCACAGCCTTGAACCAGGTCTCTGTGACTGCACAAATGTCTGCTACTTCCAGGGTGAGGACTGCTTCCAGTGAGTGCAGTTGCATGTTAAGACTCCTAGCGTTTAGCAGCATAACACTGAGGTTGTTTTTAGTTGGAGTTTTTACGTCTGGGAATGTTGTCCTTGAGAAACTGCCTAAAAAGGCATTATGGGGTTGGCAAGAGCCTTAGCCAGTAGCCGAAATCACAGGTGTGACAGATGAAGACCATCTCTGCCAAAGCATCAAGGTCTGTTGATCATGTCATCCCAGGCTGACAGATACTGGATCCCATTAGAATGACACCAGATGCTAAGCCAATTATTGAAGTCAATCATTTTCTGTTTGTATTGAGGCATCATCTAGGTGAAGGTAAAATGCTGCTTAATGCTAGAGAGACATACCTGCCTGAGACACATAGTCTGAGAGCTTAGTCATGTCTCTCTTCATATAGTCCAGAGAGGAGCTTCTCAAGTTGTTCATAATAAGATAGACTATGATGGAGTCATAACACTACCTGTTGTTGATAGACTTGACTGCAAGTGTGATATAGTGTATCCTGATACCTGACAGATAGCTGACCATGACCTTTTTTCTTATACAGCCTGGTGAGAGGGACATCTGTGTGTCTCATGATGGAATCACCTATGGCCAATGTGTTTGGTTTTGTGTTTTGCCTTAAGTGCTTGACAGGTGAGCCACTAGTGCATGAGCTACTATGTGTATTGTGTTCTGCAGAGGAATTATTATGTGTAGCATGCTTGTGTTTGTGTTTGGGAGGTCTCTGGTGTTTAGGTATGTTTCTGGTGAGGACCTCTGCATATGTAGGTATGTCTGATGTGATATGGGTAGAGTAGTAGGTGAGGTGTGCATGCTGACAACCTCGCTCATTGTCATCTGTACTGGTGTATGAGAGAGTATGGATTCAAGGTTCTTAATATAGTTGCATCTCTTACACATTGAAGTTGCGTGGATTAGGAGTAGAGGGTTTTTGTGAACATTTATATATATATATATATATATATATATATATATATATATATATATATATCAGGAAAATAAGCTGAACTTTGTAAGAATCTGGTAAGCTGTTATATACACACTATACCAGATTCAGAACTATTACCATAATGGTAACATTATTAACATAAAAAGACATTAAACTGTTAATAAGGTATAGGCACATATCATTGCTTTGATGGCTTATTACTCTCAGTATCTCAGTGTAGTTTGCAGGAATCTGGTGCAAGCTTCTATTGCAATAATCAGTAATGGCCTTCTCTTCTCATTGGTAGCCATTTGCCAACTATTTTATAAGCTTGCTATTTTGGATCCTCACTGTTCCTGATAGTATGTCACCTCACAGTAAGATGCTGTCCGGTTCGATTCTCAGCTAGAGCATCTTCTGCATGGAGACATGCGTGGATGGGCGTACCTTCGTTGAAGGTTGTGCATCAGGCCTGGCAAGCTGGTACGTAAAAATCAACTGCCAATCATTAGCAGACCAGAGTTCCACTGTGGCAACCCCTAACCGGGAAAAGCTGAAAGATACAAACAAACTGTTGCTGACAGTATTTATGGCACTTGCACTAAAACAAGCAGTAAGATACAGTTAAAAAAAGAAAAAGATTAAACAAGAAACAAGATGAATGTTTGTTTAACACGTTGACTCTGAAGAAGGCCTATAAGAGGGTGAAAGCGCTTAGTTCATGTGTTTTTTTATCTACTTTTATTTGTTTTTATTGTGAATAAAGTGGTATCACTGCTTCATAGCTGAGCAGGTATTTGTTTTTCTTCATTTTGCAATGCTGTGGAAGTTTGGTGTCCTGTTTTACTGTTGTGTTGGGCGAGTATTTACTTGGCCGTATAGATATATATATATATATATATATATATATATATATATATATATATATATATATATATATATATATATATATATGTATATATATATAGGGTCTATATCACTTTGACGAAACGGCAGAAGTTCGAACATAACCTCAAAGTGCAAAACCATCAAAGGCTTAGAACAGCGATTTTTTCCCAGGGAAAAAAATCGCTGTTACAAGAAACACACACACAACACAAACACACCAAAAAAAACAGCAATCCACACACATACACTTAAAATCCTACATCTAACCCTACATTAAACTGTACATACACTACTATCTATCCACTTAGACAATAAGAGTATAAATAAACCAACGAAAACCAAAAGAAACGGACTTGCTTGACGAAAGTGTAATGGCACAACCCACCAAAAACGAGTATCCAACTTGAATAGTACTCAGCTAGGGTTTAATAAGAAAATCCACGGTGCATAAAAAACAGTTGAAGTAAGAAAATACACGATGCATAAAAAACAGTTGAAGTTAGTGCTTTAGTTTGGCTCATGCCAAACTTTTTCAAAAACCGGTTTTTGAAAACGTTTGGCATGAGCCAAACGAAAGCGCTAACTTCAACTGTTTTTTATGCATCGTGGATTTTCTTACTTCAACTGTTTTTTATGCACCGTGGATTTTCTTATTAAACCCTAGCTGAGTACTATTCAAGTTGGATACTCGTTTTTGGTGGGTTATGCCATTACACTTTCGTCAAGCAAGTCCATTTCTTTTGGTTATCTATCCACTTACCTTAACCCAAACCCTAACCATAAGGTCTGTCACTATTGCACACACTCACCTGACCCGCGCCCTAACCCTAACTCACCTATCCCACCGTAACCCTAAAGTCTGTCACTATCGTACACCCACCTCACCCGCGCCTAACCCTATCTCACCTATCCCACCCTAACCCTAAAGTCTGTTACTATCACACACCCACCTCACCCGCGCCCTAACCCTAACTCACCTAACTCATGCCCTAACCCTAACATCCGCACAATCGCAGACATACCTGAACCCGACCCGTAACTTTCCACCACAGTGCTGAAAATCGTGAAGCCACAGAAATGGACTACCAAATTCTTTCCTTGGGAAAGAATTCGGTGTTCCGCGGCTTCGCGATAATCAGTTTTCAAACTTCACAGTTCAAACATATGGTGTTCAAACTGCTGAAGTTTTGATGAACTGATATTAACCCTATATATATATATATATATATATATATATATATATATATATATATATATATATAGACACACACACACACACACACACACACACACACACACACACACACACACCTAATTTAATATTTAGCTAAAAATTATGACTAAACCATGACCTGGATGCATCTGACCAGAGTATATACCTTGTATATAAACTGAATAAGAATACTATTGTTTTAGCTGACTAGACATAAACATTCAGAATATTTCATAGGCAAGGGTAAACTAATAAATAAACCTGAGAAAAGTTTCACTGCCTAACATTTGACCAAACTTGCTAATGTAAATACTAACACTGAGGAATAAAGTTTCCATCATATTTAACACTGGAATTCCTACAATCAGCAAACTAAGTTGTAGTCACAAGTACCAAAGTGAGGGTGAAACAGGTCTCCCTGGATTAAACTCAACATACATTTTTGGAGCTCACACAATTCCTTTATATCTGAAACCAGATGATCCACTCTTATCTTACTGTTTCATTGTGAGATTGAGATTGTTGAATTATTTGTATAGCATCCCAAGAATTATAAAATACACATAAAACTGTAGACACATATATCTTTAATTTAAAAATAGATGTTTCAAGTCTATATTTTTTCAAACGGAAAAATACACAATATGACAAATTCACTTGACATATTACTATAAACTACTTAATTATATAAATATAAACATAGGTTCATAGGTATGTACTAGGCTATCGGCCCTAGGGCCTATGCAAGCCTAGCCATAACAATTCCCTGGATATTTCTTCCCACAATATTTACTTCTCTGGACCCCTGTCTAGCAGGGCGACTGACATGATCCCCGGGGTGAATTTCCTATCTCCAATCCAAACATCAAGGTTCCTTTTGAAGAGGGCCAATGAGGCGCTCTGCTTGACATGTATGGGCAATCTATTCCAGAGTATGGGGAGTCTCTGGGTCAGGAACCTATCCCTCCAGCATGTTTTGTTCATTGTGATGACAAGGTTTAGATCCCTGTTGCGTGTGGCTCTGAGGGATTGGGATTTCTTTAAGTGGAGCATGTCCAACAGCTCAGGGTTTGACATGGCCTTGTATGTTAAGCAGAGATTGCCTCTGAGTAGACGATATGCCACAGAGTATAGCTGGAATTTTTTTAGATGGTCAGCATATGGCATCTGCTTTAAGCCTGTGATTCTTTTAGTGAATTATTTCTGTGGCCTTTCCAGCTGTTGCAGATGTCTTGTGAGGTACATACCAAATGGGGCATTATACTCTATAATGGGTCTAATGAGGGATGAGTACAGTGGGACAATGACCTCCTTTTTTCTGGATGAAAAGCCCTTAGTGATGAGGTGTGCCACATAGAAGGATTTCCTGACTGTTGTGGTGATGTGGTTATCGAAAGTGAGACCACTGTCCACCTGTGTCCCTAAGTCTTTCATCACACTTTCAATGTTTAGTGTCCTGCCACCTATGTGGTAATTCATGGGTACATGTTTTTTCCAAAGGGGATAACTATACATTTCTTGGCATTAAGCATGAGCCCATGGCTCTGGCACCAGGCATCTGTTTCTGTAAGGCCCTTTTGTAGAATATCCACATCATTTGGGGATTCAATAATGGCTCCCAGTTTGCAGTCATCTGTGAACTTTGTTAGCCAGAGTCCCTTAGTGTTGGCCTGTACTTCAGAGAAGTAGATGCCAAACAAGAGTGGTCCCAGGACTGAACCCTGAGGTACTCCACTTGTCACTTGTCTGGAGCTGGATTTGGAGTCGGCTACTTTTACAGTCTGGGTTCTGGCAGTAAGTCAGTTGGCAACCCATCAAGTGACGTAGTGATTTATGCCCAGCTTAGTAAGTTTATCTATGATTCCAGAGTGGGGGATAGTGTCAAAGGCCTTGGCGAGATCCAGATAGGCTGTGTGGACTACCTTACCCTCATCCACAGCTCTGGAGACTGATTCGAAGAAGTCATTCAGATTCAGGAGACAAGATCGGCCCTTCACAAACCCAAACTGGGTGGAGTCCAGTGTTTGAAGGTTGCCAATGTCTTTGTTTATAAGTTCCATGATAATGCGTTCAATGCCCTTGCAGATAAGGCTTGTCAGACTGATGGGAAGGTAGTTCTCAGGATCCAAGACGGATCCCCCCTTGTGGAGTGGGATAACTGTAGCTGTGCGCCACTCAGTGGGCACGAACCCTGAGGTGAGGCTATGATTAAACAGGACACTTAGGTGAGGTACCAGTTCATTTTGTAGTTCATGTAGTACACAGCTTGGGATGTCATCTGGTCCCATGGATGCTGTATTCTTAGCTTTGGAGAGTGCGGTTTCTACCTGTGTGGCCGTGATTACCGGAATTTGGCAATCTTTTGGTATTGAGATGGGCCCTTTAGGGAGTGAGAGAGGGGGTGAAGTTGGCACTATATCGATCTGCCATGATATTGGCAATATCCTTAGGATCAGTATATTTAATGCCATTCTGTTGTAGCTCAGAGCAGATGCTTTGTGGCTGTCTTTGGAATCTTTGGCAATTTTATTTTCATAACTAGCTTTTGAGGATTTTATGAGGGATCTCAGCTTCTTACTGAGGTTGGTGAGGGAGTATTTTGCATCCTGGGAGTTTCCTCTTTTCTGCAACAGTTTCTTCCTTTTGTTGTATAGTTTGTTTATAGCAGGTGACCACCAGATTGGATTCCTTTTTTGGAGAAGAGCATCTTGGTTCTATTTGGGATGGCACGATTCATGCACGAGTGGATGTGCTCATACAGTGCCTTAGTGTAGGATTCTGCAGTCGAACTTTCAGATCCTGTCTGCATGGGTGTCATGAAGTTTGTCACTTCTGACTTCAGTAGCATGAAGTTGGCTTTGGAGAAGTTTTTTAAGGAGGTTTCCTTACGGGGGAGGGTGGGATGTGGATGTCAAGAGTGATTTGCTTATTGTCAGACCTAACCAATGAGGGGGTGACCACTGGTATGGAGCATCTATCGCCCATGTTGATAATGACCAAGTCTAGGATAATGGAGCCCCTGGTGGGACAATGGATTAGTTGATCCAGGGCGTTGGAATTTATGAATTCCAAGAACTGTTGGGAAAAGGAGTTGGTACCCGAGTAGTTTTCCCAATTAATGGCAGGGTAGTTGAAATCACGCAGTATTAGGCTGTTTGGTTGTATCTTAATATTTTCCAGTATGTTTAGAAAAGTGTAGTGAGAATCTTGGGGCATGGTGGAGGATCAGTAGCAAGCTACAATTTGGATTGCAGTCTTACCTAGTGTTAGTTGCACCTGGAGAATTTCAGATGCATTGTGTTGGGCAACTAGCCTGGAGGTGTGAATATCCTTAGTGAATATGGACACTCCTCCACCTTTAGTGTTTTGGTCTTGGTTTTGTGGCCGAAAAGTGTGATAAGAGTTGTAGCCTGGTATTGCAGGGGTGCTCTCTGGAGCCTTGAACCAGGTCTCAGTTACTGCATAGATATCGATGTTCTCCATTTTTAGGAGTGCCTTGAGAGAGTGCATTTTGAGGTTTAGACTTCTAGCATATAATGTTTTTCAAACACAGACATGCATGCCATCACATACACACACACACACACACACACACACACATACACACACACACACACACACACACACACACACACACACACACACACACACACACACACATACACCACACACATACACCACATACACACACACACACACACACACACATATACACACACACACACACACACACACACACACACACACACACATGTACATAGACACACACAGCCAGATCCAGCACTTGGCAACCTAGGCAGTTGACTAGGGCCTACTGGCTTGTGGGGCCTACTAGCCTGGTAAGAGGCCCCTCTTGCCAAGGAGCTGATACAAAAGCTTATATTTCTTCATTAAGAACATCTTTAGAATGATGCATGTACATTTTGAAATGGAGCGCACAATTAAAAACAAGCATGGATCTGCACACACATTTAAACTGAAATGGAGCACATGATTAAGCAGGCATGGATTTGAATGCAGTTGTCATCTGAATGAATGCAGATGTCCTATTCATGAAATAAAGAGAGAGAGAGAGTGTGTGTGTGTGTGTGTGTGTGTGTGTGTGTGTGTGTGTGTGTGTGTGTGTGTGTAATGCCCCAGTTAGGGATGACAGGTTGGTTAACTGATTCAGGTTCAAACCCTGTACTTTTCAATACAGGACCCTACAGCCTGAATCCTCTACACCAGCTCCACACTCTTGAGTTTCAGTGCATTTTCAAAGAATGTAAAGCTTCTGTGCATTTTTAAAGATTGTTGAGCTTCTGTGCATTTTCAAGGCAAGAGAGGTTTACTGTTGCTCATGGTAAGTCTGTTTTCAACATGTAACTGCTTTGTTTAGCAAATGGCCATCATCAGTGTTTGTGCTATAAGTTTTAAAAGGCATGTTAGTAGCATAACAGGTAGCATACTTGCCTTTGGTGCATACGGCTGCGGGCTCAACTCTCACACCATGTACATGGAGTGCTGATATTGAAATTCCATTTAAGGGGGAATGGGAGTGCTGCACTTCTGATTGTGTACTCCTTTGGATGAGATGCCTAATAACTTTAACCCTGTTACTGGTTTGATAGCTATTTCCTATTGCAATATTGCCAGTTTACCATTTTTTTAATGTAACATTGACAGTTTTTTCTTCAAGGGCAGCAGGCACTGAATTTGTACTTGAAACACCGAAATGTAAAGTTGCTTGCCAGCAGCATCTTCTTCATTAGTTATAAATCTCTTTAATGTGGAATTATTCAGATAACTTTTATTTCTGCAGAGAATGTATTTATTGACTGATACTGGTGGATTGTAATAGATGCATGAGTGACCTTTTGTGGTTGAAATTTTCTGTAATGGGTAGTTTTGTCCTTATTGGCCCATAAATTTTGTTTCATTGCTTAGAGGAAACATGTTCAAACCTACAAATTAAAAACACACTACAACAAGTGATTTTGTATCACATAAGGAATATAATTTAATACAATCAAGATCAAAGAACACATGCATGTATGCATGGTCCAAAAATGTGTGCAAGGGGCCTAAGGTTTGAAAACAGACCAATGGTAAACTTAATCTGCCACTGGCCAGATGCATTTTGTTAAATATGGGTTTCAATACCATGTCAATAAATGTGAGTTTCAGGGGTAGAGAAGCTATCTCTAATCACTGTGGAAGTGGAGAAGAAAATAGTATGTACACTGACAGGTTTGTTTATCGTAACCAGGGAGAAATAGGCAAGTAATGGGACACTGGAATGACTTGGGGGTGTTGTCAGGGGAGGGTGCTGGAAGGCCTGATCAATTACCCTGCCTAGGGTCTCACTTGACCATGATCTGCATCTGTACACACACACACACACACACACACACACACACACACACACACACACACACACACACACACACACACACACACACACTACCAAACTGTTGCATTCAATTCACATATATCCACACACAAATATACAAAACAAATTGTATGAGATAGTCAATAAAAATAAAATTTAACTTTTGTTCTTTGTAAAATGAATTTGACTTTGATAAATCCTGAAAGGGTTTTGTCAAAAGAACACCATAACATTCATCTTTATTGCTTGAGAGTCATCTGAGGGATCAAACCAAGTTTTTCAAATGCAAAAATGTACTATGTAAGCAAGAGGTTTTTCTACACTTTAACACTAAATATGTTTTTGGAGAGCTCATCATTACTTAAAATCTAAAATTAGATAGTAGGCTATGTCTGCATTTTAATCATCATCTTCATCATTTTTCCCATGTTATATAGATCCAGGGTAGCACATCAATTGTCACCATTTAGTGTTCAGAGCCATTCTCCTACCTTCTTTGACAGTCATACATATCTGTCTCAGGTCACACAGGCTATCCATCTTGATGCTGTATGTTCCCATCTTCTCTTGCATCATGCATATCTGTCTCAGGTCACACAACCTATCTATCTCTATGCTGTATGTTCCCACCTCCTTTTGCATTCCTCCTCTCCCTCCCAAATCTGCTTTACCAGATTATCTTCTACTTTTCTACACGTGACTGAACTCACTGTAACCTTTTCTCCTGGACCTCATTTGTAATTAGGCTACTTTTACTTCTGCTCTGATACCCTCATTTCTACATCTGTGCCACTGTGTGCATCCTAGTATGTCTCGGGTACTTCATCTGCAAAAACCTTAAGCTTTCTCAGCTGCTCTACATTGACTGCCCATTTCTGTGTCATGCAGATACACTGGTCACATCACAATTGTGTACACCTTACTTTTCAACTTCTTAGGCATTCCTCTTTCACACATTACTCCTGGTTTGTCTGCAACATCTCTGATTTTAGCTTTGACCTACACATTCAGACTTTTCTTCTCCCCAACCATGCATCCCAGATATGTGAAGCTGTTAACTTGTTCCATTGTTTTCCCTTCTATGTCAGTTTTAAGCTTCCTCTAATTTTCCCATTTGTTGCCAATACCAATGTCTTGCTTGTACTCAGTTTTTTCTCACACACCTTCAGTTTTGTATTCCATTATCCTATCATTTGCTGAAGTTTCTCTTCAGATTTTAATTGTAATGCTACATCATCAACATACAGCAGCTTTGGGGAAGTGTGGCCAAGATGGCAAACCGCTAACAACACAAGTTTTAGCTCTGCATTATTTTCTTTTTTCTGATAGGATTTTATTATACAAACTTAACAAAATGTAATTTCTTATATATTTTGAGTCTTTTAAACAAACATGGACAGCTATGTGAAAGAAAAATCAAGTTTTTATGTTTTTCTTTGATTTTTCCTGTCAGACGTTTTATTGACTGTTGTGATAGAATGAGCCACTCAAAGTGAATTCTTAAGACAACTCAGTCAAAAAGGAACTACAATCTATAATGGGCAATATCCAGGAGATTTCTGTTAAATTTGATAAACTTGAGATCAAAATGGACAATATCAAAGAAGATTCCAAGAAACAAACAGAAATGTTAAAAGAGATCATAAAACAATAACCTGTTCAGATCTCAGGAATAGAAGACACATTAAATGACATGGATAGCAGAATGGCAGAGAGTGTGAATCATGCAGAATTCCTGTTAAACAAAATACTTTGATTACAAAAAAAACTAGAGGACCTTGAAAATACATCTAGAAAAAATAATATTAGAATATATGGAATACCAGAAAAGGAAGAAGGAGACAATACGTTGCAGTTTTTAACTAACTGAATTCTTAAAAATCTAAATCTTCCAGATGCATTCTCTTTTGCTATTGAGAGAGCCCATAGATCCCTTGCAACTTCTTTGAAGAAAAATCCTCCAGTCCCCAGATCTATTTTTGTAAAATTTCTCTCCAGCCAAGACAAGGACCGGGTTTATATCGGTCCACCAAAATGGCTGAATATCGAATACCAGATGTTTGAACTGTAAAGTTTGAACACTGGTAATCGTGTAGCCATGGCCCACCAAATTCTTTCCCAGGGAAAGAATTCAGTGGGCTGTTTCTGTGGCTTCATGAGTATCAGGACTGTGGTGGGAAGTTACGGGTCGGGTTCAGGTAAGTGGATAGGTAGTAGTGTATGTACAGATTAGTGTAGGGTTAGATGTAGGATTTTGAGTGTATGTGTGTGGACTGATGTTGTTTTGGTGTGTTTGTGTTGCGTGTGTTTCTTGGAACAGCAATTTTTTCCCTGGGAAAAAAATCGCTGTTTTAAGACTTCAGTGTTTTTGCAGTTCATGGTTAGAAGCTCAAACATGTGGTGTTCGAACTTCAGACGTTTCGATGAACTGATATAGACCCCAAGGACCTGGTGCTGAAGACTACTTGAGCTAATTCTCTGATAAAAATAACAACACTATCAGGCTTGACAATGACTATACTGCATCTGTTATGACCAAAAGGAAAGCATGTATTGCATTCAAAAAAGACTTGAAGCTAAACATTAAAGCTTGACTAATTTTTTCAGCCAGAATTAGGATCTTTTTATCAGAAGGTCAGAAAACATTTAATCCTCTAGAACATGCAGTAGACTTTTCTCAGAAAAATACACTTTTTTGATCAATCAGAACATATGGATTGGACTCTTGTCAGCTTAAAGAGACAAGCAACAAGAAATTGCTGGTCTTTGAAGGACAAAAATAGTAAAAAAAAAATAATAAAGAAAAGTAATGCTGTTCTTATTTTCTATTTTGCCTAAATAGCTTTCTCATAGGTATTCAGTTTTGTCATCTATTATAGTGCATCATCAAATACAAGGTAAAACAAATTTTTATACTTTATCAAAATACCTTTTCTATATTATCTGAAATAGTGTGTATGTATACATATCTATAAATCTCTCTCTCTCTCTCTCTATATATATATATATATATATATATATATATATATATATATGTATATAAAATTCTCTCTAACATTATTTTCAAACATAGAGAGTAGTGTTTATGTGCTGGGGTGTATTGACAGTATCTGAGATAACGTGTATATAAATATATATATATATATATATATATATATATATATATATATATATATATATATTATTTATATATATATATATATATATATATATATATATATATATATATATATATATATTACTATTTTTGTTACTTATAAGTCTCTATTATTTTATTTAAATCAACTGAAATATTGTTTTTAACATAGAGAGTAGTGTGTATGTAAGGGTGTATATTAACATGTTTAATCCACTTAATTTATATATACTTTTTATACATAATTTCAAGTAATCTGTTTTTTTTTTATTTTTGATTATTCTAGCTGGTGAATGTGGTTGCATGTGATAAATTTTATCTATGTGCAGTGGGTGTTGTGTTGAGTGGTTTTGGCTGCATGAAAATCATTTATATACACTACTTCACTTTATTTTAATAGGTTTAACTTGTGTGAGTTTTTTTTCATTATTTGTGCTCATTAAAATAATTAGAGATGCTATTGACTGTTGGTGCATTTATTTATATAAGTATTAAGTCAATTTTTTAAAAAGTGATGCTTGTTCTTATTAAAACTAGAACATCTTTCTGTTTAACTCACAAGTGTTAAATGTGGTCTTGAGACTTTTTTTTACAGTAACTGTTTCTTTTCGGTCCCTTTTCCTACCTAGTTTTAATTAAATTGCTTTAGAATTTTTTTTCCCATACCTTAAGCTGTTTTTCAACTTATAACAGTCTATATTCCATAAAGCAACCAAAACAATCCAAATTTCCAGTAAACCTCGAAAAATAAAAAATAAAAAAATAAAAAATAATAATGATATGAGGGTTGGAGATTTCAAAACTGATTTAGAACAGAAAGAAACCTTATGGCAGATAAGATTAAACTCTGACACTGAACTTGGGTTAAATGATGTTCTTAACATCAAATGTTTTTTAAAGAACCGTAGAGTTTATTTGCAGAAACAATAGAAGTATAACGAATGTTTTTAGAAAGGTTTTTTATATTGTGCTTTACATTGTTTTTTAAGTGGACACACTTGATTAATTGATTACTGTTTTTTATTGGTTGTAAGCAGTATTTAAACTTTGTGGTATTGACACAGTTTATAGTATGTTTCTGAGGAAGTCTATTGACAAAAGCGATGAATAAACAGTTGTTTGTGCTAATACTGTTTCTCTGTGGTTCTTGGCTTTCTTTCCATTTTTTTTTTATTTTTTACTTTACAGTCTATGTTGCATGTTCAAGCTGCCTGTGCTGTAGGAAATGTATTTTGAACTTTAGCCTTCATTTACAGGAAGTGAACTTTTAGAATGTTAAAATGAGCAGCAGAAAAACAAAAATAGAAGAAATAAAATAAATTTTGTTAATTTTAAAACATATCATAGGTTAATGGGTTCATAGGAAGATATTAGGCTATTGGCCCTAGGGCCTATACAAGCCCAGCCAAAAAGGTACCCTGGCTTTTGCCACCCAAGAAAATTATTTCCCTGTGCCACTGTCAAACAGAGCCACAGAAGTAATCCCCGGGGTAAATTTCCTATTTCCCATCCAGTCATCAAGATTTTTCTTGAAGAGTACTAATGAGGAGCTTTGTTTGATATAGATAGGTAGTTTATTCCAGAGTATGGGAAGTCTCTGGGACAGCAATCTATCCCTCCGGCATGTTCTGTTTATTGTGGTGACAAGGTTTAGGTCCCTAGAGCATGTAGCTTGGAGGGATTGGGACTTCTTTAAGTGGAGCATGTCCAACAGCTCTGGGTTTGACATAGCTTTGTATGTTAGGCAAAGATCACCTCTGAGTAGACGATATGCGACGGAGTAAAGCTGAAGTTTTTTGAGATGGTCTGCATAGGTCATCTGTTTGAGGCTGGTAATCCTCTTTGTGAGGTATTTCTGCAGTTGTTGTAGATGTCTTGGGAGGTACATACCAAAAGGAGCGTTGCAGTTCATAATGGGTCTAATGAGTGATGAGTAGAGAGGAACAATGACCTCTTTTTTTCTGGATGAGAAACCTTTTGTGATGAGGTGTGCCACGTAGAAGGATTTCCTGACTACTGTGGCGATGTGATTATCAAAGGAGAGACTACTATCCACCTGTGCCCCAAGGTCTCTTATCACACTTTCGGTGTTAAGTATACTACCGTCTATGTTGCAGTTCATGGGTACAGAGTTTTTACCAAAAGGGATGACAATGCACCTTTTGACATTGAGCTTGAGGTCATGGCTTTGACACCAGGCATCTGTCTCAGTGAGGCCCTTTTGTAGGATGTCCACATTGTTAGGAGTTTCGATTATGGCTCCTAGTTTGCAGTCATCTGTGAACTTCATTAGCCAAAGACCTTCTGTGTTAGCCTGTACTTCAGAGAAGTAGATACCAAACTGGATAGGACCCAGGACTGAACCCTGTGGTACTCCACTTGTCACTGGTCTGAAGTCAGATTTGGAGTCTGCTACTTTCACAGTGTGGGTTCTGTCAGTGAGCCAGTTGGCAACCCATCTTGTGACATAGGGATTTATATCTAGTTTAGTGAGTTTATCTATAATTCCAGAGTGGGGGATGGTGTTGAAAGCCTTTGCAAGATCTCGATAGGCTATGTGAACCACCTTACCCTCATCTACGGCTTTGGTGACTGCTTCAAATAAGTCTGTCAGGTTTAGGAGACATGATCTGCCTTTTACAAACCTGAACTGGGTGGGGTCCAGAGTTTGGAGATTACCAATGTCTTTGTTTATAAGCTCCATGAGGATACATTCCATGGCTTTGCAGACCAGGCTCATCAGGCTAATGGGGCCGTAGTTCCCAAGGTCCGTGGTGGCTCCCCCCTTGTGGAGTGGGATAACCGTCGCTGTGTATCATTCAGCAGGCACAAAGCCTGCGGTGAGGCTATGATTGAACATGGTACTTAGGTGGGAAGCCAGTTTGTTCTGTAGTTCATGTAGAACGCAGCCTGGGATGTTGTCTGGTCCCATGGATGCTGTGTTCTTGGCTTTGGAGAGTGTGTTTTTTACATGTGCAGCTGTGATTACAGGAACTTTCCATTCTTCCGGTATAGAGATGGGCTCTTTAGGGGGTGAGAGGGGGGTAAAGTTAGCACTGAACCTATCTGCCAGGATGTTGGCAATATCAGTTGGGTCTGTATATTTAGTGCCATTGTGCTGTAACTCAGAACAGATCTGAGTGTTGCCATTGAGATTCTTGACATAGCTATAGAATGCTTTGTGGTTGTCTTTAGAATCAGTGGTGATTTTGTTTTCATAACTAGGTTTGGAGGATTTTATCAGGGATCGCAGCTTCTTACTGAGGCTGACCAGGGAGCTCCTCCACTCATGGGATTTTACTCTCTTTTGCAACAGTTTTTTCCATCTGTTGTACAGTTTGTTTACGACAGGGGACCACCAGATTGGCTTCCTTTTTTTTGGAGGATAGCATCTTGGTTCTGTTTGGGATAGCACGATCCATGCACTTGTGTAAGTGCTTATAAAGTGCAATTGTGTAGGATTCAGTAGTCGTAACTGTATTGTCCATCTGCATGGGTGTCATGAATTCACCACTTCTGTCTTAAGAAGCATGAAGTTGGCTTTGGAGAAATTTTTTACCATGGTTTCCTTAATGGGGGGTGGGAGCAGGATGTGGATATCTAGGGTAATTAGCTTATGGTCGGATTGGACCAATGAGGCATTGACTTCAGGTGTGGAACACCGGTCACTCATGTTGGTAATGACTAGATCTGGGATATTGTTGCCCCTGGTGGGGGTGTGGATAAGTTGATCCAGGGCATTGGAGTTTATGAATTCCAGAAAGCATTGTGCAAAGGAGTTGGTACATGAGTAGTTTTCCCAGTTAATGGTGGGGTAGTTGAAATCACCCATTATTACGGTGTTTGGTTGAACCCTAATATTTTCCAGTACATCAAGAAAAGAGGAGTGGAAATCCTGGGGCATGGTGGGGGATCTGTAGCAAGCTACAATTTGGATTGCAGTTTTGCCCAGAGTTAGTTGCACTTGGATAACCTTGGCTGCATTATGCTGAGCAACTAGCCTGGAAGCGTGGATATCCTTGATGAATATGGACACACCTCTGCCTTTGTTGTTCCGGTCCAGGTTACATGGCCGAAAAGTGTGGTATGAGTTATAGCCTGGTAGTGCAGGGGTGCTCTCTGGAGCCTTGAATCAGGTCTAAGTCACTGTAAAGATATCCATGTTCTCCATTTTAAGGAATGCCTCGAGTGACTGCATTTTGAGATTTAGACTTCTAGCATTTAGTAACATAAACCTCAGTTTTTGCTTGTCTGTTCCTGTTACGGTGGTGAATTTGTCATTTGAACCTTGCCTAAAAAAGGCACTATAGGGGAGGCAAGAACCTTAGCCAGTATCCAGAATCCCAGGGGTGACAGGTGCAGGCCGTCTCTGGCAAAGCATCATGGTCTGTCAACCATGTCATCCCAGGCAGACAGATACTGGATCCCTTTAGAATGACACCAGAAGCTTAGCCAATTGTTGAAGTCAATCATTTTGTCCTTGTACTGCGGTATCATTGTGGGTGATGGCAGAATGCTACTCAGGGCTAGGGTCATACCTGTCTGGGTTACAAGATCAGAGAGTTCTTCCATGTCTCTTTTCATGTAGTCCAGGGAGGTATGTCTCAGGTCGTCCACACCAACATGGACAATGACAGAGTCATAATTGTGCTTGCTGTGTAGTGACCTGAGTGCGTGGGTTATGAGGTGGATCCTGGCACCTGACCGGCAGCTGACAGTAACCTTCTTCTTGTTTAGCCTGGTGAGAGGGACATCGGTGTGCCTGACTATAGAGTCACCTATGACTAGTGTGTTAGGTACGTTGTTTTGCCTTATTGGCTGTGGTTGAGTGGCTCACTGAGTCTGCGGGCTATATGTCATTTGAGTTGTGTTGGGTGGTGGAGGTTGCTTGCATTTCTGCTTTGGAGGTCTCTGTTGCTTGAGCAGATTATTATTGAGAGCCTCCGCAAATGTTTTTGTGTTTCTATGTGTGGATTTTGGTGGTGTAGATTTAGTGAGACTATGTGATGAGTGTGTTGTGGTGCAAGTGTTTACCTTCTCCTCTTGACTGTCAAGTTTTGTCTTGATTGGAGAGAGTTTTACCTCCAGTTTGGCTAGATAAGTGCATCTCTCACAGGTTGTAGTGTTGGGTGGTAGAAGGAGAGGGTTGTCTGTGTACATAAGGCAATTTCTACATTGCCCCAAGATGCCCAGATTCATCAGATAGACAGGAGAGAACACTGGGAGCTGACCCTTGGACATGCCTGAATATAAAAATATTTTCCTCTAGATAAGTGAGGAAAGTGAGTACAAGTGCTGTTTTTCTCTAAGCAAGTGAGGAAAGTAAGTACCAAAACTGTTTTCCTCTAGGTAATGAGGAAGGTTGAGTGCTGTAGTAATTAGTAGGTTATTTAGTGCTTACAACAAGTTCTGAACAAGTGCTGATCACAAATAAACAAATTCAATTGCTAAAACTAAGAATCTGTATCTGGACTAAACTAGTTACAGGAAAGGGGGAAAACAAGTGCAAATGCGGGCTTTTAAATCAGAAAGTTGAGAGAGATGGAAAAACTGCCCAAATGACCATTAACTACAATTTCTGAGCCAGAACCACTCCTTATGTGGTTGATAGATTACTTAGTGCTTACCACTCCCACTGATAAGCTAGAAGGCTTCCCTCCAACACAGAAAGCTTGGGGAGCTCAGAAGCTTACATACAGTCCTGGATACAGCAAATCTGAATCTGGACTACACTAGTTACAGGAAAGGTAGGAAACAGGCTTAGATTTTTTTAAAATACAGAAAAGTAGCTAAAACAGCAGTAAAAACAATTCAAATGCAGTGCAAGCTAGCACACTTGAGTATGTAGCAATGTTAGACCAAACAGTTTTAAAAAAATTCAATTAAATTAAAAAAATGAGTAAGAACAAGTGCAGAAGGAGTCTATTAGGTAGAATGAGGTAAAGAAATGGGACTGGGAGGAGTTTCCCAGATCAAATCTACAACTGCAAAAGCCTCCAAATTTAAACAACAAGACAGGAATAGGGAGGGTGGGTAGAGGAACACCAACACCTTCAGCAGAGATCTGAAAAACTATACAGTGAAGCAAAAATAACAGTGCGCAACTCTGAAGTCAGCCACCAATGATATCCATGTAGTTTTTGTGCTCGTTAACTTTTAAAAAGTGGAATAATGAAAAGAAGAAAAGGAAAGAAGAATGCAGTGGGAAGAAGAACAAGAAGACATTTGCAGACTTAAAGACACCTGGCACTAATTTCTGTTTAGTGATATCTTGTGGTCATCCTAATTATAGTTCAGTGAAAATTGTATCCTTTATAGAAGAACAGTGTAAGTATAATATACTCATGCAGCAGATCATCACAGTACAGAGGAATATGTTATTTATAGTGATGAAAATGCTTGCTTAAAACAATATTACTGCTATTAATGTGTCATGAAAGAAACTGATAAAACCAATATAACTTTAATAATAATAAATTAGACAGTTACAGCTGTGCAGAATTATTCTGATAAACAAAGAGGTGCCTATTACAGTAATGGAATTTCCTCTACAGTTTCTCTTGTTCTGTAAGAAAAACACCACAGACATATAAACAAAAATGGCAACTCAATGTAGGATCCAGCCAACAGTTTAATAGTAAGCGATTTCCACTGGTAAAACCAGCCTTCTTCAGACAATATCAAAAAACTCATTGATCCATTTATTACACTCCATATAATTGAATAAACAATTAAAACCAATTCACACACAATTTACAATATGAATACATAACATTCACGTATTAAATTCCCTCATTTTTAACACACTAGAAACATAAATGGTCTCATTCAAACATGGTAAAACAGAAGCATTAAGAAAAAGTTGCCACCAATATTCTTTGTTTTCTAACATAACCTTCCAAGGCCACCTCACCCCCTGGGACACATTTTAATTTGTTCTAAAATAATAAAAGCAAAAGAATGATTACCAAACTGTTGTAAATGTCTATAAAAAGCATTAGTTTTTTTTACACCTAGATATCTCATATAAATGTTTGGAAATACCTTGTTTTAATTTTCATTCTGTTTTGCCTATATAATAGACAGAACAGTCCAAACATTTAGCAGCATATACAACCCCTTTGGACCCACAATTGTAATCACCATGTATGGTAATAATTTTATCACCTAATTGAATTTCTTCTCCTTCATAAATATTGCAGCAATAGTTGTAGGTCCCACACTTCTTCAACATTCCCTTAAGTTTTATTTTCCTAACTGCAAGAGTATCACACCAATCTTATAAACTTATGTCCCTTCTATATACTACTTTAGGGGTAGTGTCCAAAATATTACTCACCTCCCTGTCACTTAAAATAAATGAAGAGTTTTTCCATAATATCTGCCATGTACTTTCACTATTATTAGAAAAGGTGGTGACAAAAGCTAAAGTCCTATTTTGGACATTCAATTTAATAATAGAACCACTATTAACTTCAACATTCACATTCTCCGGGGTGTTAGACTCCACTACCCCTGTCTCCCTCATATTCATATTCATATAATTTGGAACATGAACCCAGCCACTGCAGATGCACAAGCCAGTGCATTTCTTTGTGCCAGTCCCAAGCCCGGATAAATGGGGAGGGTTGCTTCAGGAAGGGCATCCGGCATAAAATTTTGCCAAATCATACATGCGGACAACAGTACAGATATACATACTGGATCAGTCGAGGCCTGGGTTAACAACAACTGCCACCAGTACTGTTGGCCAACAGGGTCCTGGCAGAAATTGGGCTACTGCTGGCCGAAGGAGTAGAAGAGGGGGAAGGCATACCTGAAGCCAGGTAAAGGCTAGGACTGTGATAGTGAGGGTCGGAACTTTGAATGTTGGCAGTATGGCTGGTACAGGGAGAGAGCTAGCTGATATGATGAACTGAGTGAAGGCTGGTATATTGTGTGTGCAAGAGACCAGATGGAAGGGGAGCAAGGCTAGGTGTATCAGAGGCGGGTTCAAATTGTTTTATCAAGGTGTGGATGGGAGGAGAAATGGTGTAGGGGTTATCCTGAAGGAACAGTATGCTGAGTGTTTTGGAGGTGAAAAGAGTGTTGGATAGAGTGATGTTTATGAAGCTGGAAATTGACAGTGTAATGATGAATGCTGTTAGTGCATATGCACCACAAGTTGGGTGTGCGATGGATGAAAAAGAAAAATTTTGGAGTGAGTTGGATGAAGTGGTGATGACTGTACCCAAGGGTGAGAGACTGGTGATAGGAGCAGATTTCAATGGGCATGTTGGTGAAGGGAACAGAGGGGATGAGGAAGTGATGGGTAGGTATGGTGTTAAGCAAAGGAATGCAGAAGGCCAGATGGTAGTGGATTTTGCAAAAAGGATGGACATGGCTGTGATGAATACGTATTTTAACAAGAGGGAGGAGCATAGGGTGACATACAAGACTGGAGGAAGATGCACACAGGTGGATTATATTTTATGTAGAAGGGCCAGTCTGAAGGAGATTGGCGACTGTAAAGTGGTGGCATGGGAAAGTGTAGTTAGGCAGCATAGGATGGTGGTTTGTAGGATGACAATGGTGATCAAGAAGAAGAGGATGAGTGTGAGGGCAGCACCAAGGATCAAATGGTGGAAACTGAAAAAGAGTAATTGTGAGGTGGAGTTCAGGGAAGAGTTAAGACAGGCACTGGGTGGCAGTGAAGAGTTACCGAATAGCTGGGTATCTACAGCAGAGCTAGTAAGAGAGATGGCTAGAAAGGTGCTTGGTGTGACATCTGGAAAGAGGAAGGAGGACAAGGAGAACTGGTGGTGGAATGAAGAAGTACAGGAGAGTATACAGAGAAAGAGGTTGGCAAAGAAGAAGTGGGATTGTCAAGGAGAGGAAGAAAGTAGACAAGAGTATAAGGAGATGAGGTGCATGGCAAAGAGAGAGGTGGCGAAGGCTAAGGATAAGGCATATGAAGAGTTGTATGAAAGGTTGGACACTAAGGAGGGAGAAAAGGACCTGAACTGATTGGCTAGACAGAGGGACCAAGCTAGTAAAGATGTGCAGCAGGTAAGGGTGATAAAGGATAATGAAGGAAATGTACTCACACGCGAGGAGAGTGTGTTGAGCAGATGGAAAGAGTACTTTGAGGGGCTGATGAATGAAGAGAATGAGAAGGAGAGAAGGTTGGATGATGTGCAGATAGTGAATCCTGAAGTGCAGTGGATTAGCAAAAAGTAAGTAAGGATAGCTATGAAGAGGATGAAGAATGGAAAGGCGGTTGGTCCAGATGACATACCTGTGAAAGCATAGAGGTGTTCAGGTGAAATGGCAGTGGAGTTTGTAACTAGATTGTTTAATGAAATCTTGGAAAGTGAGAGGATGCCTGAGGAATGGAGAAAAAGTCCTTTGGTAGTGATTTTTAAGAATAAGGGTGATGTGCAGAGCTGTAGTAACTACAGAGGGATTATACTGACCAGTCACAGCATGAAGTTATGGGAAAGAGTAGTGGAAGCTAGGTTAAGAAGGGAGGTGATGATTAGTGATCAGCAGTATGGTTTCATGCCAGGAAAGAGCACTACAGATGCAATGTTTGCTCTGAGAGTGTTGATGGAGAAGTACAGAGAAGGTCAGAAGGAGTTGCATTGTTTCTTTGTGGACTTAGAGGAAAGCATATGACAGGGTGCCTAGACAGAAGTTGCAGTACTGTATAAGGAAGTCAGGAGTGTCAGAGAAGTATGTAAGAGTGGTACAGGATATGTATGAGGGTAGTGTGACAGCGGTGAGGTCTGCGGTGGGAGTGACGGATGGGTTTAAGGTAGAGGTGGGATTACATCAAGGATCAGCTCTGAGCCCTTTCTTATTTGCAATGGTGATGGACAGGTTGACAGATGAGATCAGACAGGAGTCCCAGTGGACTATGATGTTTGCAGATGACATTGTGATCTGTAGTGAGAGTAGGAAACAGGTGGAGGAGACCCTGGAGAGGTGGAGATATGCTCTAGAGAGAAGAGGAATGAAGGTCAGCAGGACTAAGACAGAATATATGTGCGTGAATGAGAGGGAGGATAGAAGAATAGTGAAGATGCAGGGAGTAGAGGTGGCGAAGGTGGATGAGTTTAAATACTTGGGATCAACAGTTCAGAGTAATGGCTAGTGTGGAAAAGAGGTGAAGAAGAGAGTACAGGCAGGATGGTGTGGGTGGAGAAGAGTGTCAGGAGTGATTTGTGACAGACGGGTACCACTAAGAATGAAAGGGAAGGTCTACAAGAGGGTAGTGAGACCAGCTATGTTATATGGGTTGGAGACAGTGACATTGACAAAAAGACAGGAGTCAGAGCTTGACGTGGCAGAGTTGAAGATGTTAAGATTTGTACTGGGTGTGATGAGGATGTACAGGATTAGGAATAAGTATATTAGAGGGTCAGCCCAGGTTGGAAGGTTTGGAGACAAAGCCAGAGAGGCAAGATTACATTGGTTTGGACATGTACTGAGGAGGGATGCAGAGTATATTGGGAAAAAGATGCTAAGGATGAAGCTGCCAGGTAACAGGAAAAGAGGAAGGCCTAAGATAAGGTTTATGGATGTGGTGAGGGAGGACATGCAGGTGGATGGTGTGACAGAGCAAGATGCAGAGGACAGGAAGAAATGGAAACAGTTGATCCACTGTGGCAACCCCTAATGGGAGCAGCTGAAAGAAGAAGAAGAAGATCATTTGGAACATGAATTTCTAAAAGTGGGGAAAAAATCCCAGATTCACTTTTATTAATCACCTCAAGGGTTATATCCTCCACCATTTCTTTAGGGTAGTCTCTATTAGTGAACATTTGTCCTATAAAATGACATTTATTAATAAAATCATCCATTAAAGTAACCTTCCTTGCAGCTCGTACCATTTGTCCTTTTATCACCCCCTTCTGAAGATGATTCAGGTGATTACTAGAAAATGCAAAAATGTATTTGAATAGGTCTTCTTCCTGTATATATTAACTTCCGAACACCCCCTTAAATTGTCTTTTGTTAATAGAACATCCAAATATGATGTACTATTTTCATGAACCTGATATGAAAATTGCAAAAATTCAGTAGATGTATTAAGATAGTCCATAAAACCATGTATAACATCTTTGGGACCATACCATACAAAAATAAATCATCTAAAAAAATGAGTGTACATTTTAATACATGTCATAAAAGGTAAATTAAACAAATATTAACTTCCCACATGGCCATAACGACATTAGCATAAAGGAGGCCCAAAGGTGACCTCCTTGCTACCTCTTTCACTTGTTTAAAATAATGGCCAGCATAAAATATAAAATTATTACACAACACTAACTCCAATAAATGTGACAGTACATTAATTTTATTCTAACTAATAGGCATAATCGCCATAAAAAATTTTGAGAAACCACTCAATTCCAAGCACGTAAGGAATACAAGAGTACAAATTTTTAATGTCCACTGTTAAAAACACAAAATTATTTAAATTATTACTCTCCCTCCCCAATGTGTTACATTTAGATAAAAAATCCCAAGAATCACGACATAAATATTCAAGCTTACCTAAGTTATTTTTTAGCTGCCAATCTACATATTTGGCTATATAATAGGTCTTTGACTGCCTGCCACTGACAATAGGGCATAAAGATGGATTATTCAAATCCTTGTATATCTTAGGTCTACCGAATATGGCAGCCACTCTAGGGAATTCAAAATACATAAATGCAAATCTTCTGGGGTAATCTGATCCTGAGTCAGCATATTCCATAAAAAAATAATCAATATTTTTGTATGTAATATTTAGTTCATTTAAAGATACTTCCACATAAGTATCATTATAAAGTAACTTTAACATACACTGATTATAATCAACCTGGTTCATTACCACTAAACCACCGCTTTCTCTGGCTGCATAAATCTAAAGTCACCCCTATTTTTTTATTCATACAATAAGGACTGTTGTTCAGTTGTAACATTAAACACTGGGTTATGACATGGCATATTCAACATGTATCTAAAATCCACTTCACACATTTGCTCAAATATCAAAAGACAATTTAAGTGGGTGTTTGAAAGGTAATATATACAGGAAGAATACCTATTTAAATACATTTTTGCATTTTTCTAGTAATCACCCATATCATGTTGAGAAGGGGGTGATAAAAGAACAAATGGTATGAGCTGCAAGGATGGTTAATTTAATGGATGATTTTATTAATGAATGTCATTTTATAGGACAAATGTTCATTAATAGAGACTACCCTAAAGAAATGGTGAAGGCTATAACCATTGAGGTGATTAATAAAAGAGAATATGGGATTTTTTCCTCACTTTAAGAAATTCATGTTCCAAACGACATGAATATGAATATGAGGGAGACAGGGGTAGTGGAGTCTAACACCCCGGAGAATGTGAATGTTAAAGCTAATAGTGGTCCTATTATTAAATTGAATGTCCAAAACAGGAACTAAGCTTTTCTCACCACCTTTTCTAATAATAGTGAAAGTACATGGCAGATATTATGCAAAAACTTGTCATTTATTTTAAGTGACAGGGAGGTGAGTAATGTTTTGGACACTACCCCTAAAGTAGTATATAGAAGGGACAGAAGTTTAAAAGATTGGTGTGATACTCTTGCAATTAGGAAAATAAAACTTAAGGGAATGATGAAGAAGTGTGGGACCTACAACTATTGCTGTAATATTTATGAATGAGAAGAAATTCAGTTAGGTGATACAATTATTACCATACATGGTGATTACAATTGTGGGTCCAAAGGGGTTTTATATGCTGTTAAATGTTTGGACTGTTCTTCCTATTATATAGGCAAAACAGAATGAAAATTAAAACAAGGTATTTATGAACATTTATATGAGATAGCTAGGTGTAAAAAACAAATACTTTGTACAGACATTTACAACAGTTTGGTAATCATTCTTTTGCTTTTATTATTTTAGAACAAATTAAAATGTGTCCCGGGGGGGGGGGCATTGGAAGGTTATGTTATAAAACAAAGAATATTGGTGGAAAGTTTTTCTTAATGCTTCTGTTTCACCAGGTTTGAATGAGACCATGAGACCATTTCTGTTTCTAGTGTGTTAAAAATGAGGGTATTTAATAGGTGAATGTTATGTATTCATGTTATAAATTCTGTGTAGATTGGTTTTAATTGTTTAATTATTCAGTTATATGGAGTGTATAAAATGGGCCAATGAGTTTTTAGATATTGTCTGAAGAAGGCTGGTTTTACCAGTGGAAAGTGCTTACCATGAAACTGTCGCTGGTTCTGTAACATTTTACCTGTTATATTGTACACACAAATATTTACACACTGTCAGACTGGATTTTTGATTATTCATTGTAAACATTTCAGGACTTGGCATTGTGAATCCTGATATTTTTAAAAGGTTACTTTCCTTAACTGATCCATTATTGTCACTGATCTAATATATTGTTTCATATCCACATTACTTTTATGCAAGTATAAACCTTTAACTTCTTTTCTAGCTATGTCTTAGATTTCTGACATTTTCAAACTTTTGCATTGTTCAAGGGCTAGCTGATATTTTCTACCTGGACTCCCTCTGAATACAGATTATTAATAAAAACAAATAGTTTCAATAAATAACATCTAATAAGTAAAATAACTAATCTGCTCCTTGCAACAGACAGTGGCACACCTAAAGGTTTAATCTCATAAAAAATATAACAAACACATGGATCATGGGTGATCCACAGATAATGGAAAAACTGAGATATAATAGAAAGAGGTAGTTAAGCATCAAGACTGTTGGTGGAATACAGAATACTTACAAATGCATAGCATGACTGAAGCTGACAGCATAGTAAACAGAGAATGACATGTGCCGTAAAAACATCTGGCAGTATATTAAAATATTGTTATAGAGAGCTATTAATCATCTGAAAGTTGATAAGATACAGATTAAGCATCTAATGTTAAGTAAATGAGGCTACATTGCACTTCTATATACATAAGGATGTCCACATTCAAAAACACTCATGTTGAAATATATATTTACTTAGACCACACTTGTCTCTTCATAAGTAGGGAGTCTACAGATGTAGTTACACAAGGTATAACCAACTACCTACAAAATCTAAAAACCCCTATGACCTTTTGTTATAACTTCAGTATACAGTTGTCCCAATGCTTTCCTTGAAATGCAATTGTGAAATCTAACAACTGATGTGATGACCAAAAGAGCTGTTCAATGCAAAAAAAAAAAAAACTGTAAGGTCAAACACAGGGAACACTTCATTACTAAAATGAAAATTAAAACAAGCATGCAGGAAGTTAGCATATCTTATATGGGATAACATATGGTTCACACCTCTGCACACTGGTTGCTATAAAACTGATTTTATACAAAATTGTTTTTATAGACATTTGAATGGAAACTATTAACAATTATCATAAACTTACTCTGAGAGAAATATAGTTATCTGACTTTTCTTTAGATATTCATTTGTATATAACAGCATTTATATACACTACTGTACTTACACTTTCTGTGCTATCTGAAACAGTTTAGAGGAGAAGATGCTTAAAACATCTCAATCTGCTTAACATCTGTTGCCTTAATTATTCAGAGTTACTTCGCTAATTATTGGAAAATAATATTAATAAGCAGATTTAAATCTTCAAAATGTTCTGAATTTGTTAGTGAAATATGTAAGTTTAATTTACACTAAACGACTTTTAAATAATTTCAAGCATTTTCATCTCCCATTGGTATGATGAATACAAAACCTTGATCCACACATTTCAGAATACTGCAATGAAAAGTACTATAAGCAAATTTGTAAGTACATGATACTTAAAATATAATCATAAAAGAATGCTTCTTATACAGAAGTTATATGTTAAATGTATATTCTAATTACTAGAGGTATTGATAGTAACATAAATACATTTATAATACAGTCACTTAAAAACACTCACTCACTTGTATATTTACTCGCATACATATATACATAGAACATATTCACTCTTTTAACTGTTAATATACATACCAATCACCTACTCATAATTTGCAAACACATACACACAGTTATATGTATGCACATCCATGTAAATAAATATACTTATGCATATATAAGCACGTACAATATACACAAATATGTAATTTTAAATTTTAGTACATTTTAATTATACCTTCATATTCTATTACTTTCACCATTTCATGCATGTTATTAAATGAGTTTTAAAAGGTTTATGATACATGATCTTGATATGTATTGGTGTTATGATATCATGTCTATAGGTTAATGTGTTATAGGTGTTGTCAGTTTTATTTATTTCCTCCATATAAATGCTTAAACACTAGGCTATTTATAGTATTTTCTATAGTAGGATTAATTAGAAGAAATGAGAATATAAAATATCTTGATCAAATAGAGAAATTTGAAATGCATTATTTCTGGGATATTTTTGACATATTCAGAAATACATAATATCATTCTTTCTTATTAACATTTCCAACTTCATATTTCTATTATCTTAAATATTAATATTTCTCAAATTACGACCCCTGATGGGAGCAGCCGAAAGAAGAAAGAAGAATAAGATTGTTTTTCCTTTTAGCATGACCTAACTGTGCTCTAGTTATAATTAATAATATTGTTTTAAATTAAGAATTAGTAGCAACTGTTTAGATTGATGATGTTCAGATGGGTTGGTTGGTGTGTTATTTGTATGACTATATGATCAAATCAGGGAATTTTCATTCCATGATGGGAGGTATGAATGTATATAAATTTGAAATTTTGCTTTTTTTTTTGTATCTGTCCATAACAACAATTATTAATACTTGGTTATTATATTTTATGCCAAATCAATGTAAATCAGTGCATTTACATGTTCTTATGAATGTCAACATATAATCGTCTCTCATTAAACACCAATGGACTTAATAATCCATTGCAGAGGAGTAGCTTAAACAAATATTTAACATTGCATAAAGCTCAGATAATTTTCTTACAAGAAATGTTTTTGCTATTTGAAGATGTAGATAGATTGATGTTAAAAGACTATTCAACTCTTGTGACCTCTCAATTTAAATCAAAAAGGAGAGGCACTCTTATTCTTTCAAGAAATTCATTACCTATGCCTAAAATATTAAATACCTATTCAGATAAAAATGGTATGTTGGATTTAGCAGTAGTAGAGATTGACAAAAAATGTATACTTTTGTGAATTCTTACAGGACACCTGGAAATGGATCCAAAGTCACTAAGCCAAAGTTGCTAAGAAATATTTGGATATTATAACTAATATACAAAAGGCAAAATAATTATTGCTAGAAATGTTAACTGTATTCTTTTTTAGTAAAGACACAACTACTGATAAGGTTCCTAAGCTATCCCCAGTAGCTAAACACTTAGATCATTTATTAATTCTCAGCATTTGAGAGATACTTATATTAAATCAATTAACTCTCTTAACTTTATACATTATTCTTATAGATTTGACGCCCAGACAAACATTGATCAAGTTTTTAGTTTTAGTACTTCATTTAATAAAATTGAAGATGTATTAATAACTTCATGTCCTTTATCTAACCACAATACAGTTACATTTATATTAATGTTAAAGACAAGTAATTTGATTTACTATCAGAAAATCTATGCTTATATAGTAAAATTAAAATACTTTAAGGAATAATGTCTAAAGGAAATAGAGCAATACATTGAAATTAATCATAATGGAGAAGTTTCAGACATAATTCGCTGGGATTATTCAAAAGCTTATCTATATGGAAGAATTAAAAATTGGTACATATGTAAAAAAAAGAATGGGACAAGGCGTTGATGTCTTTGCAGTCTAATATAGACAAATTGAAATCCAATTTAAAACCTTATGACAAATCAGCAAATTCTGAGTTGAAAATAATAAATCAGAAATATCTTGATGTACTTCCCCATATAATATCAATAAATCTGGAAAAATTTAAATTACAAATGTACTCAATAAAGCCAAAAAGCTTACACAGGTTGGCTGTTAGATCTAAGAAAAAAGAAATGCTGATCATATTAAAGAAATAATTTCCAAACAAGGTGATAAAAAAATGTGACTGATTTAAAAGACATACTAGAATGCCTTAGGGAATATTATGAAGAAATTAATAGCAAAGAAACAGATTTAGAAATCAATAACATAATCAATGAGTTTTTGAAAGGCAATGTAAGGTTTAAATTAACCAAAAAACAAAGATCCAAAATTGATAAGTTATTCTCCTTTAAAGACTTAAAAGATCAATTTAATAATTTTAAACCAAATATAGCCCCTGATCTTGATGGTATAATCTCAGAATTATGCAACTTATTCCCAGAAAATACTTTAAATATACTATTAAAAGCTTTTGACCTAGTTAAATGTACCTCAACCTTCACGCCTCCTGGAATTATTCCCTGATATCTCCTATCTTGAAACCAAATAAAGATTCTAACTTATGTTCTTCTTACTGTCATATT
This sequence comes from Protopterus annectens, assembly GCF_019279795.1. Classification (NCBI taxonomy): domain Eukaryota; kingdom Metazoa; phylum Chordata; order Ceratodontiformes; family Protopteridae; genus Protopterus; species Protopterus annectens. The sequence continues at coordinate 1,375,166,911 of NC_056731.1, forward strand.
TCATTATTAAATGTGGATTATAAAATATTTATGTCTATTCTTGCAAAAAGATTGATCCTTATTATGCCAGGATTAAGGTTATATACTACATAAAATGGTTTTATACTACATAAAATGGTTCAGGATAACATAATTAGGCTTAATACTTCAATAAAGCTGGGTAATAAAAACAAAAAAGAATGAACTATAATATATCTAGGTATAAATAAGGCTTTTAATTCTGTAAGTTGGAATTATTTGTTCAAAGAACTTAAACCATACAAAATTTCCCTATATTTTATAAATCTTATAACTAATCTATACACTAACTCATTCTCTTTTATTAAAATTAGCTCTGAAAAATATTAAAATGTACAAAACAGGGTTGTCCCTTATCTCCTCTATTATTTTCTTTAGCAATTGAACCTTTTGCAAACTTTATTAGATCTAATAACTAAATTAGGGGATTCTCTATAGATGAAAGTTATTCTTATAAAATTCAGTTATTTGCAGATGACATTTTAATAATAAGTGGTGAGGTTAAAGCTTCAGCAGAAAATGTAATTACATCTATTAATTATTTTGAAAAAGTGTTAGGTTTAATGTTTAACCCTGATAAAACAGAAACCTCACTTATTAATAAAAAAGTTAATAATCATTTAAAAACTATACGATCTTTATTTGAGACAATTTACAAATTAATTATCTTGGAATTGTAATCACATCTGCTGTAAATGATTCAAACAGTAAATTATAGTAATTTAATAGACACTTTTACTAAAATAATTATTAATTGAAACAATTTTTACAATGGAAGGTAGTTTTACTTTAATAAAAGTGATAATCCTACCAAAAATACTTTTCTATCTACAATCAGCAATCATTCTCACTCCTAAAAATCTTCAAAAAATTAAATTATATTATTTTTAATTTTCTCTGGTAATATTTCTATGGTTAAATTCCTCTTACAAATCCACTTGGAAATCCATTCATGAAAGATAACTAAATAATAACTATGTTGCAGAATCTTTCTCTAAATTTGGAATTAATAAATTGTATTGGATTTTGAAAGACTTATGTTTAAATGAAAAGAAAAAAATACTATTCCTCTCCCTTCACTGATTACATCCTTATAAATTTTTAAATATTCATGAATTCTAATTAACTAATTAAAATTTATTGTGTTTATTGTTCACTATATCAAATCCTGTGAGTTGTTTGGGAAACTTTTTTATAAACAAAATACTAGACCTTAGAAATGCAACTGTAATCTTTTGGCATAAATTCTTAATCTGAAATAAATCACATAATACAGATTATCTTCTTGCAAAACATTGTTTAGAAACTAATAATTGGTTGACTATGCAATCTTGTAAAATATGTTAGTGATGAAATAGAAATCTCCATGAATTTCAAAACAAAATATATTCCAAAGATGCTTGAGCTTTTCTCAGAATCAATAGTAACTCAAATAAGAATAAATCATATATCTCAATAATTTATAAAATAATGAGAGAAGACTTTGGTTCCACAGATTAATTATTTTGTAATTACTCAACTAAGATTAATGAGAAGGCCTTTTCTGATGAAAATAAATGCTTAAGTCTTAAATAAACAGGAAAATCTACTTCTTCTCTATATTGGAAAATACATAACTGGAGATTTCTTCACAGAACTTTTTTAACTTCACATAAAGTAGCTTTAATATATATAACTATGGGTAAAGTAATTATTGGAGGTGTAATAAAGTTTCTAATGCAGACTGGTTTCATATGATGTCGGATTGCAAAATAGTAACTCCTTTTTGAGTTAAATTTAGAAATATTGCCCAAATTTTGTGGACAGATAATTGTATCATTTCTAACTCCTTGACCTTATTTAATGGTCCAGTTCTGGACTCCATTCCTAGGGTGCAGGTGCCTCTGCTTTGGTCCATTTAGCTAAAGTAAGAAAAATAGTCACAAAGAATTTGAAATATAAAACTAGCCTTTCTTTCACTGAATTCATTAATTTAGCAAAAATGTCTGTAAAAATGAATTGTCAACTGCCAAAATGACAACCTTGAATATTACTCACCAGTTTAGATTTTGGTCAAAATTTAGTGAGTTACTTGATCAATTTTAATGATTTAGTTTTCTATATTTGATTGTGTTGGGGACATCTGTAAAAAGTTATATTTTTGTTCTATTTATCTTTAATTTTGTACAATCTTTGTTTTAAAATTAATAAAAAGATGTTTAAAAAATCACATAGCAGCTTTGTTGATCTGTCCTGTCCAACCTGTTTGTTGATATAGTCCATTACCAGTAACAACAGCAGTGAGTGCAGACCTAAGCCCTGAAGCAGACACACTCAAGTGAGCCTGAATACTGTCTGTACTTTGGTCACTGGGTGTCTGTAGATTACCTACACTCTTCTTCTTCTTTCAGCTGCGTCCATTAGGGGTCGCCACAGCAGATCAACTGTTTCCATTTCTTCCTGTCCTCTGCATCTTGCTCTGTCGCACCAACCACCTGCATGTCCTCTCTCACCACATCCATAAACCTTATCTTAGACCTTCCTCTTTTCCTGTTACCTGGCAGCTTCATCCTTAGCATTTTTTCCCAATATACTCTGCATCCCTCCTCAGCACAAGTCCAAACCAACGTAATCTTGCCTCTTTGGCTTTGCCTCCAAACCTTCCAACCTGGGCTGACCCTCTAATATACTTATTCCTAATTCTGTCCATCCTCGTCGCACCCAGTGCAAATCTTAACATCTTCAACTCTGCCACATGAAGCTCTGACTCCTGCCTTTTTGTCACTGCCACTGTCTTCAACCAGTATAACATAGCTGGTCTCACTACCCTCTCGTAGACCTTCCCTTTCACTCTTACTGGTACTCATCTGTCACAAATCACTCCTGTCACTCTTCTCCACCCACTCCATCCTGCCTGTACTCTCTTCTTCACCTCTCTTCCACACTCACCATTACTCTGAACTGTTGATCCCAAGTACTTAAACTCATTCACCTTCACCAGCTCTACTCCCTGCATCATCACCATTCCTCTGTCCTCCCTCTCATTCACACACATATATTCTGTCTTAGTCCTGCTGACCTTCATTCCTCTTCTCTCTAGAGCATATCTCCACCTCTCCAGGGTCTCCTCCACCTGTTCCCTACTCTCACTACAGATCACAATGTCATCTGCAAACATCATAGTCCACGGGGACTCCTGTCTGATCTCGTCTGTCAACCTGTCCATCACCATTGCAAATAAGAAAGGGCTCAGAGCTGAGCCTTGATGTAATCCCACCTCCACCTTAAATGCATCCATCACTCCCACCGCAAACCTTACCACTGTCACACTACCCTCGTACATATCCACTACCACTCTTACATACTTCTCTGACACTCCCGACTTCCTCATACAATACCACAGCTCCTCTCTATTACCTACACTAATTCTACAAATGTTTCTGGAACTTTGAACTGCCACAAGACTTGGGAATTTATCATATGCTTTTGCCAAGTCTAGCAATGCCCAGTTAGACTCTTTTCTCATCTCCAATTTCTATTCCATTATCTGTCTCACTGCAAACATTGGGTCAGTTGTACTGCATTGTGATCTCAATCTAAACTGCTCATCTCATATCAAACTTTCTATTAGTTTGCATATTTGTTTATCAGTTACCTCTCCAGTTCTTTCATGCAGTGTAATAGGAGTTTGATACTGCTGCACTGCCAATATTTGCAATTAAAGTCATCACTTAATTACCCAGATAGCATCTAAATTTTTGCAAAGTAAAGAAAACAGAGCATTGCAAATAATCTAGAAACAGAGAACCCAATTTTATTCAACAAAATATGTAATTTTATAACATATGATCTCCATATCATATCTATATTTCTTATTTCTGTAGGAGCTTCTCATTTATTGTTGGTACCAGTTACATTACAATAAGCACTTATGTAAAGTAAGAAATATTCAAGAAGACTAGCAAAAAAATCTGAACTATACAGTATGTTAAGAGAATATTTATAATGCTGGTCCCTCATCATACTTTGTAGACTATCTCACTTTACCTTTAAACTGGGATTCATTAACAGGTGTATAGGCGCTGCACTAAACCTACACAATGTAAGCATGTTAGCGTGATGAGCAGCAGCGCTAATAAAATACGCATGCTGCTCACCATGCCTTCATGTTTGTAAGCACCTGTTCATGGCCAGCAATTGTGTTTGTGGCCATGGAAAAGTGCTTGCATGCTTGAGCACAGAATGCAAAAAAAACAGCTTGCTTATAGGCAAAGCTAAGATATGAGCATGGGCTGTAGCCCTAAAATATTAAGGGCAAGTACAGTGAAATAATACTAAAGGAGGGGAGGTGAAGATGGAGAACTGTACACAAAGAATAATGGTTTATACTTCATAATAATTAATAGGGAATGGGAAAAGGGTGAAGTGTAGTCATATGCAGCAGGCAAATGTGCTGAAGTGTCAAATCAATATTTCTAACATAAATACTGCCATATTGATGTAATGATAATTAAAATGTTGATGGCAATACTGGTGTTATTGCCCTCATTTCTGCCTGAAAATCCTGATATTTTATGACTTTGTGTCTCTCTGTGCACAAGACACTGTAGCCACTGGGTGTAACAATTTCAATGATCAGTGCTACTTTTGTCTTCTTTTCATGGACCACTATATCTGGCATTCTCGCATCTGTCTTTTGAACTGTGGGTAATGGGTGATCCCATGTGATATAGACTTCATTATTTTCTATGATGCTTTGTGGCTTATGTTTCCAGTGCTTTTCAGCTACTTCAATATTATAATGTTTGCACAATCCCCAGTGCAACAGCCTTGCCACATCATTAAGCCTTTCAGTACACAGTCCTTCTGCCATTAGTATGTCACAACCAGCAACAAGGTGTGCAAATGTTTCAAATTCTGTTTTATAATACCTACATTTGTCTGTTTCTCCAACATGTTCAATGGACTTTGTAAACCAATGTGTATGTAGTCCACTATCTTGGGCTGCCAATATTAACCTTTCATCTTTTGGTTTGAATTCATTCTCCTTAACCATTCCTGCATTCGATCCTGATCAACATGAGGTTATTCCAGGAGTTTTCTATACTTGCAACTATATTTATGAATTTTCCACATTTCTTGCCTTCTCATCTGATCCTTCATTTTCTACTCTTTCTTTTGTTTTTTTGGCACATTCACTTGTTTCCTGATTTTTATCTACTTCTGATCTGGTTTTCATTCCCGCTTGACTCCAATATGTTTCTGCTAGACTAAGAAGAAAAGTCATCTTATATTTATTCTCATGTTTCAAAACTTTCACTATGTTTGGGTCTTGTGAGGTCAGCAGATATGTATCTAGTCCACGACTGCAGATCTATACATATAATCAATTTCAAGGAGGCCCATACCTCCTTCAGAGTGGCAATATACAATCTTGGTATGCACTGATTTTTATAAATCATTTGATGAGCATGAAGCATCTTTCTTGTTTTTCTGTCTAATCCATCCAATGCCTTTTGGGGCCAGTCAATAACTCCAAAACTGTAAGTTAGGACAAGAAGAGAAAATTGGTTTATAGCTTGAACTTTGTTCCTAGATGTCAATGCTGTTTTCATGATTAATTTAGATCTTCTAAATATGCATTACTGAGTTTTATTCACACTTGCTCATGTTTTATTGTTGATCCTTCATCAAATCTCAAATACACTCCCTCTTGCTCAAGTTCTTTTATATCACATTCTTGTTCCAAACTGATATTTTCTTGGTGCTGCAGCTTTCTAGCTTTAAAGGTTACTTTTGCACATTTATCAAGACCAAATGACATTCTTACATCATCAGAAAAAGTTTTGACCACTTGCAGTTTTGCTTTCAGTTCTTCATCTGATGAGATATATAGTTTTAAATCATTGACAAAGAGAAGATGAGAAGTCTTTACACTTTGTTGCTTTCTGGGAGAAAATTATAACCATGACCTAATCTGTTAAGCAGACAGCTTAATGGGTTAAGGGCAAGGAAAAGAGCAAAAGTGACACAGTCACCCTGGAATATTCCCCTTTGGATTTTTATCCCTGGAATAATAATTTGCTCTTTATCGTGGCTTAACAGCAAAGTGGTTTGCCACTGATTCATGGTCACTGTGTTGTAGTTTATCAGTGTAGGGTGTATCTCATACTTTTTTAAGCAATCTTTTCTCCATGAACGTGGGACACTGTCAAATGCTTTTTTTGTATTCCGTCCATGCCATACTTCCCATTCTTCCCCTTTTTTACAGTTCTCCATTATGACTTTATTTAACAACAAATGATTCTTTGTTCCATTTGACTTTCGTTTATCACCCTTTTGTTCTATTGCCATAATTGAACTTTCTTCTAAAGAACTATAAACTCTGTCAGCATCAATTTCAGTGTATAGTTTGTATGTTGTCAGAAGGCAAATTATTGGTCAATAGTTTTTAGGGTAGCATGCAGGTTCACTCTTAAACAGGATCATTGTTTTTCCTGTTGTTAGCCAAGCTGGTGTCTGTTAGGGGTATGCATATAAATAGTTCTTACTCATGGCTAAATCTTCATGCAAAGATTAATACCTTTACCTAGACACTAGATACTGCACCTAGGCCTGTGGTTTTCCAATTAAAGGCTTTTCTTTAATTTTGTTACAATCTGTCTGACCGATACTTCATCCCATTTCATATAATGTACATTTGAACTTCTTATTCTTTCTTTTACTTCTTCTATCCATTTAGCATCTTTGTTATATTCCACAGGATCTTCATGAATATTTCTACAAAATGTATCTATTTCTTTTTTTTTTTTTGGTAGTCTTTCAATTCCTTTTACCTTGTTTCCTAATTCTCTATAAATTTTTTTTTGGGTCATCAATAAGTTGCTTATTTTGCATGTTTCCTTTATATTTAGCTGTCTAGCTTCTAAAATTTTCTGCCTGTGCTGATATTTTTAGTATATTATTTGCACAAGTGCATGATAAATCCTGATCCGCTATAATACTGCCCATTGCTTTTATCACATCTATCTTTCTGAGTATTTTTGTTGATCTATTCCCTCTATACTCTTTTAACAGTGACACTTCTTGTAATTGCTTTATAGTTTTCTCTATTCAATACTTCCATGATGGCATTTGATTTCTCCCCGTCCTTTCCCTTACTACCCTGTATTCTTGTGGTAGGACTTTATCTGCTATTAGTTTGGCTGTGCAGTAATATTTCCTATTTACTTTTGTTATAGTGCAAGAATCTCTGAGGACAATCCAAATTACTGTGTTCATTTGTTTTATCAAATTTCTAACTTTTTGGGTTTTATTGACCATCTGCAGTCTATTTCTTTCATTGATCTTAATATGTCTATCTATCTCTATTAAATCAAGCAACTCTTCCCTTAGATCATTTTCTTCTAAACTGAGGGCACATTTTTTGTTTGCCATTTCCTGCAGGCATTCTATAGAAAGTTCCAGAGCCTCCCCCATCCCATGTTCTCCCCAGTTCCACCGTGTCATCCATTGCTATTTCACATGGGAACTCACTGGCTCATCATGCCATGACATTGACTGTGTGAGAGTTGCCACAATTTCCTGTTCTTTCCCTTGCTGTATAGCTCCAACTGAACCTTTGTACTGTTTTCCTATGGGAGACTCCAAAGTATCTTCATATGTCAATTAATTAGATGCTTCCTGCTCCATTGGTTCTCCTTAATTTCAATATCGATTGTTCTATCCTGTTGTGTTATCTGAGTTAAACTTCCCACACTAAATCTTTCATTTTGTAGGAAAGCCATAACCTCAGTTTCTATTTTTTAACTTCTCCATTACCAATCCTCTTTTTCTATTTTTCTTCTTTGTTTTCTTATTTTTTGTGTTATAAAATTTTCCATATCCAAATGTTTTTGCCTTTATTTTTCTTCAAATATCTTTGGTGCTGCTCTTTTTGCCTTGATTAGTTTTGCTTTCTCCTTTGCATAAATATTGCACAATATTAAATCTCTTTTTCTTTCCCATGTCCATATTTCTTCTTCAGATGTCTCCTGCTCCTCTTGTTTCTCCTTACTTTGGGGACTAGCTGTTCCATCATGCTGTAATATGACCTGTGTTAGACTTTCGACACTGAATCCTTCACTTCATAAATATTCTGTAACTTCAGCTTCTATTTTTTTAACTTCTACGTGGCTAATCTTCTGTTCTACAGTCCTTCTTTGTGATCTTTTTTTATTATGAGATTTTCTATATCTGAACGCCTTTGAGTATATTTCTCTTTGAATATCTTCAGGGTGTATTTTTGTGTTGATTAATTTGGCTTTCTCCTTTGCATAAATATTGCACAATATCAGATCTCTCTTTTTTTCCCATGTCCATATTTCTTTTTTATACCATTCAAACATCTCTAAATTTTGTACTTTAAATTTTCACACTTACTCAGTTGCTTTTTTTTTCAAAAGGCATAAGGTTTCTTGGTCTATATAGTGTTTTTCATGGGTCTGTAGTATTAATGAACACAAATTCTTACTTGAAGCTTCTGGCAGTTTTTCTTGTGGAAGTATTTTTCTTTCCTCTAATTTCTCTCTTAATCTTTTCATATACCTTTTGTCTGAACATTCTGGGTTCTTGCATAATAGTAACAATTCATAATTTTTTTCTTATCCTCAATAGTCTACTCTATCATCTGTATGGCTCTATCATCCTACTGTAAATGGACACATTATAACTATGATGGATACCATTCATGTGTTACAATGTAAGGGTCTAACAATGATAACAGGCACTGAATGTGGATGTTGAGCACATGAACATTTAACAAAAGAAAATTCATATTTCATAGGATGAATAATCCATGGTAGAAGTGTCACTACAGTTATTAGATATGTCAGTATGTCAATGCAGTACATCATGTTATTCCTGCAAAGGCTATGTGTGCCTGTAATTACTGTACTAAGGCAACAGCATACATAATTTTATCTCATTCCCTTGTGCCAGAGAATAACACTTCCTACATATGTTATGAAAGCAAAATGTAATCACAAAATGTAATCACATGTCATCATTACACTCAATAAAAGCATTGTTATGGGAAAAATTATCAGAGCTTTTTGTAAGAAGAATCATATATACATGTATACAGCCGATGTGTTGGATAACAGTGTTAGGGACAACTACAGTCATGATAAGACTAACACAATGTAGACTGAGCAGTAATGTCTGGATTTGAACTAACTACCTAAGATCAAAAGGTACAGATTAATGCCTGACTCGCAAGTGCCACACAACATGTTGAGGGTCAACTGGGACTATGCACAGTTAAATGGATATATAACTTCTGTTTATTAGCTGGATGCTTATGCTAAGTGCCCAGTAACAATGTACAGCAACCCATCTTATGTGTATTTGAAGAGTAGTATACACAGTATATGGGTGAAAGACACACTCACAGTGGGCCTCAAACATCCTACATATGTAGTTACACAATGTACAAAGCACACTATCAAAGTCACACAACACTGCAAAATTTGCACTCCAGCTGTGAGATACTACAGTTATTGTAGCATTCTGTTATCATTGTGTGGCATCAATATTTCTCCCTGAGGATGCTATGATTCGCTAGTATAACACTGTGCTACTATAAATCCATCTCATAAGTGGAAATATACATAAAGGTGGTTGTGAATTGGTCAGTGGCATATCACAGTAATCACAGTCACACTGTTTAAGCAGGGATGCACTCAAGCAATTTACCTTTCTAGTTACCCAGTCTACATAGCACATTATCAGCAGCCAGTGGCACAGGAGAATATTGACAACAAATGAAGCATACAGCATCTATGAAGGGATGGCATCACTAATGCACTGCCAAGATGTGTCTGGTAAAAATGACTTTCACAGCCATCTGGAATTGTAATAGAATCCACTGCAAATGTGTATAAACCAATCCTGAATTCATTTACAGTCACACACTTGTACAAGTTAAGGACTGTTGTATTTGAACCTCCTACTTATATCTGTACACATTCTAGAGAGTAGTGTAAGAAATGAAAGTGGCACAGGGGAAGTCTAATTCTTAAGGGGAGAGAGTGCATGTTTGTCAGAATGGCCTCATCACTGTGTTGCAAAGAGGCTGTTTCTGAAAAAAGTGGGATAAGGAAGCTGTGTAAAGAGTTGTATATATTCATCTAAAGGGAAGTGAATATAGCACAAAGTAGTACACACACACACACACACACACACACACACACACACACACACACATTTCCCATGTTGAGTATTGAGCATCCTACCTACCAAATTACACAGTCACGAGAGCACTGTATTAGTCACAAGCACCACTGGAGAAATCTGACTCTTAAGGGGAGAGACTGCACTTTTGTCAGGATGACCTCATCACTATTTTTAGAGAGGATATTTCAGTAAATAGTGGGATAAAGTTGCTGTGTGATCCATTACCCTGCCTAGGGCCTCACTTGACTATGATCTGGCTCTGCACACACACACACACACACACACACACACACACACACACACACACACACACACACACACACACACACACACATAATTCCCATGCTGAGTAGTGAATCCCCTAAATAACTAGTTACACCATCCAGAAAGCACTATATTAGTTGCAAGCACTACAGGTGAAGTCTGACTCTTAACTCATTCCATCCAATTGAACTCTGGAAGTATGCACTGTAATTTCCAATGGGTGGTGCCTAAGCTTTTTGATAAAATGATGTCCTCACATTTCAAACAAATGTTCATATCTCTGGAACCAAAGGGGTTACTAAAGAATATAAATGGCAAACTCTTCAGCACAAACTATTTTTATAGCAGCAGTTCTATGTCTTATACTGAATTTTATAAGTCACAGTAAACACAGTAACTTTTATGTTTGTAATATTTTGTAAACAACTTACAATATCTCAGTAACTACTCAAGGTATACACATACTGTCAGCAGCATTTTGTTCATCAGGCCCACAGCTTTCATTGGAGGCTAAGCAGTACTGTCCGTGTTACTTGGACATACAGGTCAACTATCAATTTAGTTGACATTGCCATTGTGTAGCTTTATGATATATAATACCTTGCATGTAGCAAGGTTTTGGAATTAATGATGGAAATATGAACAAGTAATATTTGACTCATAGAAGCATCAGTAGGATGTAACTGTAGGAACATGAGGAGGCATCACTTGGCTGTAATAAGTTAAGTGGAGAGAGTGCACAATTGACAGGATGACCTCATACGTGTGTTTCAGAGAGTAGGTTTCAGTAAAAAGTGGGATAAAGGAGCTGTGAAGAATTAAAGTTATTCTTCTCAGGGGATGTGGATACAGCACCAGTCATTATACATACTCACAAAAGTTTCCCATGCTGAGCATTTCACCTCCTATCTCTCTAGTTACTCAATCTAAAGAGCGATGTATTAGTTGCAAGTTCCACAGGAGATTATTGACTTTAACACTGTGAAACAGCATATTTGTACTTCTTGACAATCCACTGTTTTTTTTTTTCTTTTTTATGTTACTCATTGAGTGCAAACCTGCCAAGCTAAATTGTGCTGCTGATGACAAAGTATTAGTGCATGTGTAATCACATCTTGAAGTGCTGAACTTAGAGTAGGAATTAGTAGCACTCTGTGTTGCCCTGTGAAAACATTTCTCACAAAGATCAGTAAAAGACAGGCTTCACAATAGTGAGCAGGCATATTAATAAAGCAGCAAGATCATGATTTCTTAAGGAAAGGTGTAGACAATATTTACAGCCATAAGAGTCAGACAATACATTCTGAAACATTTCTTCATTCATCTAGATTTGAACCTTTAGAGCACCATAAGAAAACCTTTAATACCTGAGTATTATCTAAGCACACCATGTAGGAAGCCATACTTCTGATAGCTCACATCAGACAGCAGATTTAAGCAAACATAAATGTTTGTATTCATCTTCATTACCCTACTGACCACTGTAATCTCTACATCCAACTGTTCAGCTTGTTGAAAAGTACATTTAAATTAATGAGCACAGCGGTGGAAAGCACAACAGAGTAATGAGGCCAAAGGCAATAAAATCACAAGATATTTCCATAAGCTGTGTATTTGCATATAGCCTTACTTTCATTTGTTGCTTGGTGCCAGACATTGTGCAAATGCAGAGGTGGAAGAATAATTATAAAGAAGGGAGAAGATACATTAGAAGGGTGAGAGTGAAGAGAGAGGAAGTTGCTTATGAAAGAAGAAGAAGGATAATGATGGATTGTAACAGTATTAGCCAGTAGTTAGACATCAAATAGTGTACAAAAACAGTCAGTAAGCCATAGAAAATAGTTGGATTAGAACCCTTGAAAGCAGTCAAAAAATCTATCTATACATGTAAGCATTATCTCATTATACCACAAAGGGATTACTACTGCACAGCATTTAAATAACAGAACTGAAGCACAGAGCCAACATACTGAAACAAAATGGGTGAACATAAGAGAAAGAGACAGATGCAGAGAAGAGTAGCAACAATATGCTTTGGGGTGCATGTAGGAACATCTGTATATTATGTTATGTTACTTTTACTTATTAAATCATCATTAATTTGTCATGCTGTTATCAATAAAGTACTTGCTATAGAGAGATGTATGGGGTAGGACAGTGCTACAAATATGAAGACATAAGCAGGATAAGGTTGGCTTAATGACATTTCCTGTTGGTCCTGTAGTGTTTTGGCAAAAGATGTTTTGCTGCATCCTTCAAATGGTACATTAATGAAATGATGTGCATGGAGAGTAATGCAAACATTTAAAGTTAAATATACGAACGTAATATGAAATGTCATGAATTAATATATTGAACTACAGCTATAATCAAACCCATGACACTATGCAAAAATATCAGTCCACAACCAGTGTATTTATCTCAGCAAGTAACATAGCAACTTCTACTTCATTATATCCAATATCCTTAGAACTGTTACATTAACTGTTTCACAGTACTGCTTTAGTCTGCCTTTACTCTGTATTCTCACAGTGCAGTAGAGTTAAGTAAATTTGTGTGACAGTAAATGGACCACTACAGATTAAATCTAAATCTTCAGCTTTTGCAATAAGAAGTTAAACAGCATTCACTGTCACTCAAGATTGCTGCTCTATGCCAACATCCGAGAAAATGCAGAGGACATAAAGTGAAGGCTTTTCCATGGGTCATTTCTGGCCATGTCTGCAATGAGTGTGAATTTATTTGTTTACCAGATTAATCACATGAAAAATGGATGCATAGGACAGTGGGGAAAATGGGGTTGGCAAGAAGAGTTTAAGGACAGATGGGAAAAATGCAGGAATTTGCAGGAGGCTCATGAGAGATCACCATAGCTCTCTGCTTCTTCACAACATAAATGTACAATTGTACATACAATTTAGTGACTTAGGAGAGTCACAGCGCATGTAATGGGTGATAACAACAGAATAATGTTGTATGACCAATTGGACCAAATCAAGTGTGTCAAGATGATGCATAGGTAAAGTGGAGAGATATGTATGAGGTGTATTTATTTCTGGGACAGGTTTCCATTTTCTATTATTTTTGGGAGAGATAGGACTGTTGGGAAATATGCTTAGGAAAGAGACAGTCAGGTAGGTAGGATAGGTTAGGAAGCAGGTGCAGACAGAGGACATACAAGACAGACAGGGATGGTGATGGACTCAAAATGTTGGATGACACCATTACTGGAGATAGGTAGTGGAAATTGGAGGCACACCCACATCCTGTCTAAGAACAGTGATAATCTAGTCCTCACCCTCAAAACAGTTATCACTGTCTGCAGCGGCAGCTCCCTGGTTCAGTGCTGGACAAGGTATCATCTTTGCAATTTGATGAAGAGCTTTTTCAACCCTGACCATGCTACTGGGGGGGGGGGTACCACTGCAACATCTGGAGCAGAGTTACCTGATGCAGTTTTACCAGGTAGGGCTGGGGTTTTGAAGTCAATGTTGACAGGCTGTGAACCTGAAGTGCTAGGTGTCTTTGCTGCCATCTGTTGAAGTATGGTGGGCTAAACCTCAGTGGTCAATCTACCACTCTGTGCTGTTGGTCATTTATTTTTCAGCAGCAAGTTATGCAAATAGCATAATATTAATAAATTAAACCCCCCAAAAATAGAGATAGATAGATTGGGGGGAGTCAAAAAAGAGATAATTAGATACATAACATATCACATTACTGTATCTTTCAATAAGCTCCCATTGGCAGTACATAAACAATTATGATAATTTACTGTTGTACACCTGTGCCCCATTCATATATGATGGAAAGGTATTAATGTGTCATAAAATAAACAAATCTCACTGCTATAATATAAAAACAGCAGCATTTATTTCCTTATGATGGATAGGATATATGCATTCAAATATAATAATTGCAATTAATAATTGAATTGTTGCTGGTGTATTATTGTTGTTAATATTTTATAAATACTTATCCAGTAATAAAAAGTATTTGCGAATTCTGGGTATTGAACCCACACACAGTAAAGCTGGTGTTTTCATTGCCTAATGCTAGCAGCAAGAGTGATTGGGGAAGGCATGCATGCATGCTTGAGATAAAGGCTGAGATATGCCTGGTCAAGATGCTAGTGACTGAGGGAATGAAAAACCATTTCTGGCTTGAATTTGGATATGAGTCATACTTACCCTATTCCTCTCTGAGGTGAGTTAATCTCTCTTGGTGCATCTCATAGTTTGTAACTATTTCCTCTGCAGCTGTACAGTACAGAAAGAAAGGAAATATATATAAAAGCGTAATGAGTACCTGTGTTGGCTGACTAGATCATTAATGCCATATCATAGACAGGTTATGGGCCAGTATATTTACACAACTGAGGGGTGTTTGCAGTCTGAAATTCAGTCTCCCATCAGCTTAGAAGGTCCTGCTTGCACTTCTTAAGGTTACTATAGTTGGGACAACATTGTGCTCCACTGTGTGGAATGCTAGTTGCACTGGAGATAGCCTTGGCTAAGCTATTCCACCCCTCAGCCTTATACTGGGACCCAAGTATAATCCCCCTGCAGCACCCTACAGCTGTAGCACTTCACAAAGAGTGCCACAAATATCTTTGACTCCTCAGCACCCCACATAATCCTTTAAATTTAGTACCATTTTCTCTCTTGCCAGCCATGTCTGCAAAAGTCAAGCTAATAAAATCTGTTGGAAGTGGCACCCAATTCAGATTGTGCTTGTAACTGGTCATGCGCAAAGACACGCAGACTTTCCAAATGCATTTTAACAATTGAAAACAGATGGAATCCTTGGTAGACACATTGCCACTACTTAAATCACATTGCAGAAAAGGTGTGAAATGTTTCATTGAGCTTTACCATATGTGATGCTCAACCTGTTGACATAGATTCCAGTGTTAAACAATGGAATGCTTAATAGCATGGCTTTTAATCACTGCAGTTTGGAAGGAGAAATAGGATGAATTGTGACATATTGCGATTTTGGAGCTTATACTGTGTTAAAAATATTGTTGTAGCAGCTGGGAATCAATATCATGGGATAAAACGTGCAAAAATTGAAACTCATTCATTAACATTGCCATAGGAGATAAACATTAAAAGCACTGAAATTAGAAATGTACTAATTTCAGAATGAATGCAGATATACTTCAGCAAGGCCTATATGTGTGTGATTTAATTAGTCTCAGGAATCCATTCCTATGTAAAAGTCCTAAATACACACTTGGGACATGTGCTGAATCATGATGATTGTAACAAAAGTATTGCACCCAACAAACATATGCAAGTGAATTTTATATTAACTATCATAATAGTCATGTTTAAGAAAATGGACATATATTAGCTTGAGGTTATATTAGAAACATTCATGATATATTCTAAATAGAAAAGTTTACTCAAGCAAGCATTACTGATAAATTGCTGATGAGAATCGTGTTTAACATTATCATTTTTCTTTAGTGCTACAGTCCTAATCAAAATATTGTGAGAAATGGGATTCTTACACCTTTTGTAAAAGTATCTTTTAGGAGGCTTCAAATTCTTAATCAGCTGTGTTCTTTATCTAAACTCACTTTGCCACAGAGATAGTGATCTGACAGATTGAAGTTTTTCCAGTCAGTACTGTCTAGAGTTCTAAGGAAAGTGCACTTTTGCCAGGTATGATTGTGCTACATAAGGCAGGCTAAACTAAATTTTTCACTTTTTCCCTTAAGTAGATAAATGTGTGTGTGCACTGCCAAACAGAGAGCAAATGCAAATTAAAATTGAAAGAAAAAATACATATTATCAATAATTGCAATGTGATCACTAAACAGGATTTAAACAATGCATCATGTGCCTTATTTCTTTCAATTAACTTCTATTACACCTTGTGTCACAGAGAAAGTTACATGGAAGGTGCACTTCCTTCACTGAATGCTATCCAGACATGCAATGGTGCCAGGTGTATTTGTGCTACATAACACAGCCTAAACTAAAATTTTCACTTTGTTCTTTTAATGAACTGTTTCTGTGCGCTGCCAAGTGGAGAGCAAATGCAGATAAAAAAAATTAAAAAAATATATTGCATATATAGAGAATAAGTGGAATGTGATCTTGAAATAGGGGTCATACAATACTTCCTGGGACTTATTTCACTCATATCACTTCATTTACACCTTGTGCACAGAACTGGACATTTGTCAGTTGCATTCTTTGCAGTAAGTGCAGTCCATGGTGCGTAGGGTGGTACACCAAAACCAAGTATATTTGCTATACACTAGGTATCGTAAACTAGATTTTTCATGTTTTTCCTTAGGTGGTGAACTGTTTTTGCCCACTGCTGAGTGGAGAGCAAATGGAAAATGCATTACAAGAAAATATATGATAGTAAAAAAAATGAAGCTGACAGTAACTTAAATACAATCAATGGGTATATTTAGGAATGTCATGAGCAATAAGTGCATTCAGGTGACACATTCACCCTTCTCACATCATTACAACATCAGAGATTTACATTGTGGAACCCATTATCAGACTCGTAGTTAATGGCAAATAATGAAAAAGTGGGCACACAACAACTCACATGTTAGCAATACTGACAATATTTGATTTTTAAACAACAACACGTTACCATAAAATGCGATTAAATATGGATTTAGACCACCATCTGTATAATTATCATTTAAGTGGATCTGAACCATGCAGCAACTCTTTTTTTCTCTAAGCTTGCCTCATGCCACAGAGAATGTTACTGGACAGGAATATTTTCTTTACTGAGTACTATCCAGAGTGCTGATGGCCGTGGAAGGCTGCTTAGCTGGTTTGCACTAAACAAGGCAGCCTGAATTCAATTATTTCACTTTTTCTCTTAAGGCATGAAAATTTATTTCACATTGTCAAGTGGCATGCAAATGCAGAAGGCGATATTTATCAGACACATACACAACAACTTTTATGAAATAACAACTTGGAAAAAATATTAAATGAACCAGTGTATATTTAACAATGAGTAGAGCTACTACTGCATTACACTGATACATTCAGCCTTCTCACATCTCCTTGTCACATCACTGCTGCCATGTATGTCTCACATTATCAGAATTTTAGCTAATTAAATGTGAATGGAGAAGGCACAGGAAACAGCAGAAATGCTTTCATTGTTCACGCAGTACACACAGTTAATACTGACATCTTTTCAGATAACTTACCTGTCTTTCACTCTGAGTCAATACTGACTTTACTTGACTTTCCCACATCAATACATTCATACATCAAAATGAATGTCAAGTGTATGCCTTTGTCAGTAAAATGATCAGTGAATAGGTTTTGAAGCTTGCATCACCTGCACTGTTTCTCTAACCTCAATACATTTATACATTATGCCACAGAGATAGGAGTGCGACAACTTGAACATCTTCACTCAGTACTGACCAAACTGCTGAGAAAAGTGCAACAATGCCAGTCTTAATTACACTACTGATGACAGTCAAAATAAAATGTGTCATTTTTCACTTTTGGCAGTGAACTACCTACCGTTCACTGTTACTGACCAATATCAACAGAGTGCAATGCCAAATGGCGTGCAAATGATAAAGAAAAAAATTGTAATCAGATCATTTAAATGTACATTTCAGGTGTTTAATCAACTTTGATATCTTGTGACAGGAATGCATATGCATTTAACCCTCAAACAAGGGCAGTAAGAACAATCATTGAAGCGTATTTCCCATATTTTCCACAGACAAAGACATATATTGGGAAGGAGAAAACAGTGTTTAGAGGTCCTGATAATGTGACATTATATCAAGTCACATTGAAAATGCAACAGAAACAAGTTATGAAAGTTGTCCTTTCTCATTTGACAGTAAATGTCAGGATGATTATGATATTACCAATGGTTAGTATACCCATGTATTCACACAATATTAAGCAAAGACTGCAAACACTGCAGGAGAATTCCTCTGTTTCTTTATGGTGCCTCATTTCCTTATATATGTTTTACTCATAGGAATTTTCTCTCACTTTTATTGCATATGTTATCTTTATTAATGCATAAAGAATTCCACAGGCTGCAGTGGTGCAGTGCTTAGCATTGTTACCAAACAGCAAGAGGTTCTCTGGTTTGATTCTCAGCTGGAGTGCCTTCTGTGCAGAGTCTGCATGTCCTCCCTGCACTCAAGTGAGTTTTAAAGACATGCAGGTAGGTGCGTGTGTAACCTCTGTGAAGGTTGGGTGCTGGGCTTGCAACTCGACACCGTAAAAACACCACTGCCAATCAGTCTGTGGACCGGTGATCTGCTGTGGTGACCCCTAACCTGGAAAAGACAAAAGACATTGCTATCAATGAATAAAGTATTCCCTTGAATATAAACAACATTCCTTACTAAGGGTGAATAACTCTTGTCATTAAAGTCAGAATTTGAATGTTAGGAATGTTGATCTCCTAAATCATTCTACTTTCAGACTTTTTGGTAAGTCTCTTCTCCCTGACACACCCTCAGTAAGTGTACATAAAAGAGAATAAATGGGAAACCCTGATTATTTCTGCAGTCAGAGCAATCATAGACACCCACGAACCATTAGTAGATAACACTTCTCAATGCTCGTCCTTGCAGTGTTAGGGCATGAGCATGTAATTGTCACCATGTTAACATTCTGTACACTTAGTGCAGATTGTGGTAGTCAGGAATGCTAATGATTTAACACCTCATCTGCATGCTCACAGTGCTCAAGGGGCTGACTCGGCACTATGTAAATAAAGGTAGTCATGTAGTTTATGCCCTTTTATCATACTGGAGAGACTGGATTCAGAGACCTCAAAATTGCTAAATAAGCACAACTTTTGGAGAAGTAGCTACTTTCTACACTGATTTATTGTCATTGCGTGTTGCTATTTCGTACATAATGCTTATAGTGTAACATTAAAAGGTAAATTGCATTGGCTGCTCAAAAGCATTTTTTATATATATTAACAGCTTTTCTTTATCCCTTGTTTTTGGCATAGCCATGTCTGTATTACAAAGTGATATGCTACAGAATGCTACATGACCTATATTTTTTAGGTTGTATTTAATTGTTGTTTGCACTGTTATTGCAGATGAGTATACTAGAACTTTATAGGAAGGTCTGACATTTTTGCCTCTGTTAGCAGAAAGAAAAATGTGTTACATGAGTGGATTTCTACCTGACTGCCCTCCAGAGCAGTGGAGATGGCACTTCCAATAGTTGCCTTACATTTCTAATGCTACATTGTGAATTTTTATTGTTAATATCATGCTGTATTACACAGTTAAACCTCTGTTACATTCATTAGAAAACTGTTATAGATTGCTGTCAATATTTGATTTAGAATTTTTTTTTTTGGGGGGGGGGGGTTGTCCTAACTTCTTATGTATGCAGTAATCGGGAGCATTAACTTTTAAACTTTTGTGTGCATGATGGATGCATGCATTCACACAACTAATGGAGTTCACAGCTATCCTGTATATTATGAGTCTGTTTTCTGCTTCATCTCACACAGGGATATGGCACCCAAGAAAAAATTAGCAACTCATAAGCCACCATACACTTATGCAGAAAATTAGGTCATTATCTAGGCCTTGCATCATCATGAAGCTTTTCTTTTAGGGGGAGGTAGAAGTGACCAATCTGCCTGAGACAGGATATGGTAGCAGTGCTGTTGGAGGGCGTGGGAGAACTTACTTCCAGATATGAAGCCAGGCAAGTAATATGATAACGCTGCCTCTGTAGGGAGGCTCCAATTGCCTTGAAACAGGTGGCTATGGGAGGTTATCCTGCTATCAAACCACCACTAACTAAAACAGAGGAATTCCTGTCCACTGTCAGAGATCTAGATAGCTCGTCAGAGAGTTCCCACAGAACCCTTGACATTGGTGCTGATGTGAATGACAAACTCAGAGTGTCACAAGACCTTCCAGGTATGCAAAATGCAAGTGTCATTGTTATATCTTTATATGAGTATATCTTAGATTTCTTATATATATATATATATATATATATATATATATATATATATATATATATATATATATATATATCATCTTGACAGAAGTTATGGCCATGAGCCTATCTTGAGCTTGTGATAGGTTGTTTTACACTGAAGGTTTTTAAGATTAGTGGTCAACACCACTGGTCATTCAAAAGGATGTTGTTCTATCTTAGACTTGGGATTGGTTGTTTGCTCTTTAAATAGTTTTAGAAGCAGGAACTGCATTTATGATCTGAAGAAGGCTATTTTAGCCAAAAGTGCTTATTGGAATTTGATTTGTTCCTGCCTTTTGTTTTATTTTAACAGCTTCTGTTACTCTGTGATTTTAATACATTGAGTAAAGCGATTGTTTTAACAGTGGAGCCGTGGTGGTTTGTTGAAGGTCCTACTCACAGTAATCACATATAAAATGTTAATGTTTCCTAACCCCTTTTCTCAATGACCACTATCCCACTAACATCACCATCTCCATCCTTACTTTAAACCTTTCCTCAAACTAATTACTTTTCACCCAAACAGACAAGACAGTAGGTGCTGTAACATCTTAATTGTAAAATATTAGATGGTCTTCCATTTTTAACACTACAAACTTTCAATTAGCTGCTTCTCTTTTGACTGATAAGTTGATCTAGCTGCAAGATAAACACTTTACCCATATCCTGATTGTTTGAAGTATATCCCAAATCTGAGATCATGAAAGAACTTAAACATTTATTTAAATGTAGAAAGAAGCTCAGCTTTTCTCCTCTGGAAACAACATCCTTTGCAGTAAGGAGACACAAAGTCATCTTTATCAAGTCTCAATAAACTTGCTGTGTTAAACAATCTAAGGAACTGTTAAAATTACTTAACTACATAACAAGATATGCTCCTACCAAAGCAAATACTGAAAAGAGTAAAATTACAACCTCCATAGGCCCCTTTGTCCCTGCTGAAATTGTAAATAGGTTTACTCAGCTTCGTTCAACCACTTGCAAACCTCTGTCCATTCCAACAGAATTCCTCATTATACTCTGCCCTTCTTCTTCCTCTACAGAATAAAGTGAAAGGGCATAGAGTGGTATTTGATCAAATTGCAGCTAATGCATTCTCAAGGGCAGATTGACCACTACATTGTTTTATTCCCTTGTGTAAAAATCACATGAATTACTCTCTGCTTCACATTTTTAGCTTAGCAATAACTACAAACCTGAACTTTAGGAAAAAAAGGCAATATTTATTCCCTCAGCTCAGTATATAACAAATACAGTTTTGTACTCACCAGTTATCATACTGAGCTGTCTTTTATGATACTGCAATTACAACACTTAAAAGTACCACATTTCCTCCCCAGTTTGTTTCTTATCAATCAGTCATTATTTTTTTATAACATAAAAGTTGCTTTAAAATTAGGACAATATTTAAAAGAAAACTATTTTCTAAATGTATTGTTCCCCTATGTTCTGGTGCTGGAAAAAGAATAGGCCAATAACTTCTCATCATATGACATATTCCTAGAACATATAGGTTTATGGGTTCATAGGACGATACTAGGCTATTGGCCTGGAGGCTCTTATAAGCTTAGCAAAGAATTTCAATTATGTTCCCACAAAGTCAGTACCTGTTTTCCCTGTCCAGCAGGGACACAGGTGGAATCCCAGGGGTATATTTTCTGTTTCCCATCCAGTCATCCAGGTTCCTCTTAAAGAGGGCTAGTGAGGTACTCTGATTGACATGAAAAGGAAGTCTATTCCACAGATGGGGGAGTCATTTGGGGCGCAAATCTATCCCACCAACAAGTTCTATTAATGTCATAGACTAGGTTTAGACCTTATGTGTAGGTTGCGTTAGTGGATTTTGACTTATGGATATGCAGCAACTCCATCAAGGCCGAGTCTGAAACGGCCTTGTATACCAGAAACAGGTCACCGCTGAGCAGTCTGTATGGAACGGAGTAGAGGGACAGGGCTTTTAGCCTATCTGTATAGGATATGTGTTTGAGACCCTGGATGTTCCTTGTCATGAACCTCTGTGGTCTCTCCAAATGCTGCATGTGCTTGGCAAGGTACATGCTGAAGGGGACATTGTACTCGATAATGGGTCTGATAAGGGAGGAGTACAGGTATGTTATGACCTCCTTATTCCTAGATGAAATACCCTTACTTATGAGTTGGGCCATGTAGAAAGTCTTCTGTACAACGAGGCAACATGGTGTTCAAAAGTCAGGTTGCTATCAACCTGGGTGCCCAAGTCTCTCATGACTGATTGCGTGCTTAGTACGTTGTTATTAATGTGATAATTAGTGGGGACACCATTTTCCTCTATGGGAATAATGACGCATTTCTTGGCATTCAGTTTGAGGCCTTGTTTCTTGCACCACTCATTAGTTTGGTTAAGGCCCTCTTGGAGGATGTTCACATCACTAGGGGAATTTATGGCAGTGCCCAGCTTGCAGTCATCTGCAAACTTGGCCAGCCACAGATCACTGGTATTGGCTTGCACCTCAGAAATGTATATCCTAAACAGTAGAGGCCCCAAGACTGATCCTTAGGGTACGCCACTTGTTATGGGTCTACTACTAGAGGTGGCTTTCCCTATTTTGACTGAGTGGGTTCTTTCAGTGAGCCAGCTAGCTATCCATCTAGTAACATATGGGTCGATGCCTAGCTGGGAGAGTTTATCTATTATGCCCAAGTGGGGAATAGTGTCAAAGGCTTTGGCTAGGTCAGGGTAGGTGGTGTGCACTGTCTTGCCCTCATCCATGTATTTGGTGACTGTTTTGAAGAAGGCGACCAAGTTTAACAGGCATAATCTCCCTTTGACAAAACCAAACTGGATGGGGCAAATCATTTGGAGGTTGCCAATGTCCTTGTTTATAAGGTCCATGATAATGTGTTCCATGGCCTTACAGATCAGGCTTGTTAGGCTGATTGGCCTATAATTGCCTGAGTTGGAGGACGCTCCACCTTTGTGCAGAGGGATGACAGTGGCTGTCCTTCATTCTACTCTGACAAAGCTAGTGTATAGGCTTTGGTTGAATAGGGTGCCTGGTGGTGCTGAGAACTCTTGCCTGAGTTCATGTAGAACACACTCAGGGGTGTTGTTGGTTCCCATGAAGGCTGTATGTTTTGCCTTTGAGAGGGCATTAATAACCTGCTCCCTGGTGATGAGGGAGGCAGGTGCTAGAGATGTCCTGGTTTACTGATGGGGGGATGGGGGTGAAGTTTTTACTGACTTATCTGCCAGCAGGTTAGCTCTATCTATGGTGTTTATGTATGTGGTATTCTTGACCATAAATACAAGTTATAGGAAAAATCATTGTATCCTTCCTTCCTTCCATTCTGACATGCAACAGCAAGTTCATCACATTCCAAGAAATAAATATGGAGTAGCTAAACTAGCTTTATTATTATTTTTTTTTGTATGCCAAGCATGGTCATCACTTTTATTATGTCTAAAAGAATCCTTACTCAAAAATCTGTGTGTTGTATTAACTTTCCATTAACTCTGGTTTCACCTGTAGCTAGTCTTAAACAACACAGGAAATGACACCTTGTAAAAATAAAGAATGATTGTCTTGGGGTACATAATGTCTCTTGCTAAATACATATTTGTATCCACTTTTTTCTAAAGATGCAGGCATCTCCTTTCCCATTTATTATGCTTTTTACCAGTTCATCATCTAAGTAGTGAATACTGTCATAGTAATTTGTGAATCAATACTTGTTCTACCTAAATATTTCACAGAGTTGCTCAGCTCATTGATTATTCCTATCCAAGGAAAAGTATATTATCAAAAAAGCGACATTAACATTGTCTGTGTATATACTTAAGAAATAAAGTTGAGTAAACAAGAATTTCGTCCCAGCTCATAAATAAATAATCACTTGAGATACTAATGTACCCAAAGATTCTCTGTAATTAACATTATAAAACAAAGTATACTGTTCTTCTAGGAGCTAAATACGTCACATTTCTTCTAATTTCATCATTATTAAAACTGTTATAAATCTTAAAAATCCAACAACAGTATTTATATCTTCTTGATGTGGAATAGCAGGATATAATAATGCAACAATGAATATGATAAAATGTGACTAGATCTTTATATCACTCCGCATCTTTGATAATTTAATCCAAAAATCTTAACTAAAAATCTTAGGCAGTTGCTTCAAGGCAGACATGCAGGAATGCTGATATTAGGGAATTTGCATAATAAAATCTGTGATATTCCCCTCAGTAAAATTTTGAAGATTCAAAGTAAAAATATTGAATCCTAGAAACACATAAAGTGAACCAAAGCAGCAGAAAGATCAGCTATAAAACACAAACCCTTTAATAAAATGTTAGTACTTTCACAACACTAACGTTTTATTAAAGGATTTGTGTTTTACAGCTGATCTTTCTGTTGCTTTGGTTTACTTTATGTGTTTCTGGGATACAATTTGGATATTAAGTGAACCATTTATCCATTCAGACACTTTGTTGGTGTATTTTTGTAAAAATATTGAACTTCAGTAGTGGTATAAGAAAATGTTCATAACATTAGGCACAAAGTTATAGCTTATAGGTTCATAGCAGTTATAAGGTAACCAAGCCATGAAGCTATTGCCAACTTGCAAACGTCCACCCTTAGGCCTGTTTTCCTCATTACAAGGACAGCCAGGCCAGTCATTCCAGAAATAAATTTGTGAACACCCATCCAATTGTCCAGCTCTTTTTTAAAGGCAGGCTGTGTGTCACACTACTTAATTTGGCTACAAGAAATATTTTGAGACAAAACTTTTAGAATAATCACCTTATTAAGTCTGAAGAGGTGTTGCTTAATTTGAACTTAAATGGTGATTTCATGGTCACTGTGTGAAATGATGCTTCATATGTGAAATCACCTTTAGGGTCATAACTGTGCAAGGATTTTGTTGCTGGGCATGACAAGATACCCCATAAAAGCCATTTTTGCAAATATTGTGAAAAAAAAGTCTAGCTTTCATAAAATTGTAAAGAATTATTCACCAAATTAAAAGAAGACTCAACTTTGGTAATTAGTAAGATTTTGATAAATATTTTCAGAATACTCACCTTAACATGCCATTCTGTCAGAATGTGTTATTGTACAATTCCATCTTAAAATGTGACTCACATACATTTTTTTGAATGGCATTTCCTGGCTAAAATCACCTTCTTGGAAAACAACCTGCAAAAAGGAAAAAGGTTCTTCATGAGAAGAAGTCTCACAGATACTGAGACATTGCAACATTGTGAGAATGATTATTAAATGAAATACTAACTCATAACTCTTGTAGTTAGTGGTGTCCTTAGATACTTTAAAAATATTTACCTTTTTGAGCATGAATTGTAATAATAAATTTATGTCTTAAAATATAATTTCACATTCAGCAAGTGAAGTAACATTGCCTGACTGAAATCACCTTTAGGGATAAAAAACATGAAAGCACTGTAAGTTGTTGATGAGAAAATGATCCTTAAAAAGAAATTTCAAAAATTTGAAATAAAGATGTTGATTTTTTCCAAAGTGCAAGAAAGCTGCCACAAAATAATATGCAAACCCTGGGATTCAAGAAGTTCGGCGCAAGGATGGTTTTAGCCTTGTGCTGAGCGTCCTCACTACAGATGGCACAGCAGCGCCATATGAATATGTATGAGGGCGCGCTGCTACTCCCTTGATGTGGACAGGAAAAAACCTACTATGCCTACTAGTAGAGCCCGCTCCTAATAGTAAGTCAATAATTCAGTGTCCATGGATACTGAAATGTATGCTAAGCATACACGAGTGTCCGCGAACAGTGAAATAAAATCAAAGTAGTAAACACACAAGCACGTAGTGGAATGTTGAGCCCTGTCCCTAGAACTTTCACAATTAGATTCCCCGTGTCCCTATTATACATTTGAATTGCTGCAATATCGAAGGTGTAAGCAAAGCGCAGCATGTCTGCGCGTTGCTGCCCTCCACTGAGTGTAGCTTACACATCATATTCACTCAAATAGAGAAAAACATGCGGAATCAACATAAATGTCAATAGTGTAGTGTTTAGAGCATCCACCTAACAAATAGGCATTTACAGTTCGAGCCCAACAATAGCACATATCGTTTTCCATCTGGAATGAATGTCATTTTGCCGTAAAACCGACATAAGAGTGTCGCATGAGATATTTAACTTAAATATCATTCAAGCAAAGTGGCACTGTCATAATGAATAAGGCACTAGTAAGCAGGTGTAAGCACAAATAAGCAGCAGTAAACACATATAAGTACCAGTAAGCAAGTCTGAGAGCACTTGCGCGGGTCTAAGCAGTGCCCAGCATAGGAAATGTATATAAGTATATACAGATATATAATATATATATATATATATATATATATATATATATATATATATATATATATATATATTTATTTATTTATTTATGAAGAAAGAACAACATAACAATAAAACATACAAAAGGAATGAAAAGGGAATCAACAGCAACCCCCAGTATTATATAACGCTGTCAGCATATGTCATATCCAGCTGGGCAGGAGTGAGCAAAGCACTGCTACTCACACCACAGGCAGGATATTACCAGTGGGAGTAACATTGTAGATATGCTAAGTCTACTTTACACACAGAGGGTAATCCCTGGTGGGACTACCCAAAAATTGATAGACCATTTGGCCTTCCAACCATTGCACAAGCAAGGGCAGGTATGTTCAAGGACTAAATGGTGGGAGAGCCTGAGAATACATGGGTTGGGACAACATACGTGTAGGGCCCCTAACGCTCGGGAGAGGGCAATGTGTGGAGGTGTGTCATGGCTGTGATTACAAGTGGACAATGGATAGTATGCATGTATTTTGAACATGGGTGGGGTGGAGGAACTATGGGTATGAAATTATGGAGCCAGGCATGAAAGGGTTGGATGGGCTGGTTCTAACTGGACCACCCCATGGAGGTCATCGAGTTCATTATAAGTATCTATGCATACACACATGCAGACATCAATAAGTAGAAGTACATTCTCTGTAACACATTCATTCCATTTGCAGACATAAATAACATGAATGCGCCCTTACAAACCTCGACAGTAGATAGAATAATAGGTTGTGCAGAAGAGGGACGGGACGAAACTGCTAAAATGCAGAAGTGTGTGTAATGTCAGAAGTCAGTGCTGTGCTGAAAATAATCAAATGTGAGGACTTTCCCACACATGGAATCATTCCTGTGATCTGCCTGGTATGGCAATCCCAATTACTAAACCAGTCTATTTGTAAAAGAAATACGCCGGACACGTACATAATTAGGTTCTCA
>NC_056731.1:1375197177-1375252177 GCF_019279795.1 Protopterus annectens
CTCAACCCCTAAGAGCACATCCACTGGACAGGACATAAACCATTGGGGGAACAAATAGGGACCATACCTCTGAACTGTCCCCGATTTCCAGGGACGTCCCTGATTTTGACTCAATTTCTAACTCTGTCCAGTTTAATCCCTCCTAAAACTAGTGACATTTGGAGGAATGGAGGTGAATTACATGTAATGAATAACAACAATTAAGAGTTATAAACATCATTTACCTCAGAAAATGTGCATGAATTCATATGCTCTGAGTCTGTCAATGTGTCAGGTTAATAGCACCAATAATTTAAATGTGCCCCTGATGTTGTAATGCCATGTCCCTGATTCAGTCTGTATTTTTCCCCAATCATATGAGAGGTCTGATAGGGACAGAAAGCACATATTCCACTGACAACCTTAGAAAGATGATAGAATATTAGGTATGCAGTAGCATGACTCAGCTGAAGGATGTGGGTTCCAAAACCCAATTACTTGTTTATATTGAAGAGTCTCAGTTCCCATGTATCAGCCAGATGGGTGCAGATTGTAAGAGGAACACACCAATGATAGGAATCAAACTCTGGACAGGCCGCGGATTCCGCACAGTCGAACGGCATGCTGTCGCCTAATGTGCAGCTATTCCTGATACTGTAGGCATGTAATCCGATGTAATAGGCATCACAAGGTAATATTGTAGTCCTCACTCCCACCCAGGGGTGTGAGTCAGATGCAAACAACAAATGCAGTGCATTTGCAAGTGCGGGAGCAAGCAGGTGTAAGTCTGTTTGGCCACCAGTAAGTGAGTATTACACTGGTAAAGCAATGTAGAGGTTAACTGAGTGTAAGAAACTATAACTGGAGGTTAGCATTGCTTAGCTCCATGCAAACCCAGACACACCCCACTCACAACAGCTTTAATGTGCCTTAATCACTCCGTATCCAATGGCCTTGTTCTGCCCAGCAACAAAATAAATGGCCTCTGCAAATCTCAAAACCAGGGCCCTGCACACACAGTTATTGTGAGTTACCACTAAACCATGGCAGATATACAGACATCGGACCTCATCACAAACATATCATCCAGTGCAGTCATTCAACAGTATAGGAAATGTATTCCATCATGTAGATGTATGTGTGAGTGTTTATGTCCAGATATAGATACGTACATATATATATATTTATATATATATATATATATCAGGAACATCCCATGTGACAACAAAGCATTACAAAGGAATGAAAAGGGAAACACCAGCAATGCCTGTATTATGTAGTGGTGTTGTCCTATGTAATATCAAGACAACCTCAGACAGACATGTGTCATTCATACACGCAAACATTTGTACATTGGCCATATACATCACTCTGTGCATGTTATTTACATTAACACAACAGTTCCTGTCCAATCATTATGTGAGAACAGTACTCTTGCAAGGTGCTGTGTGCGACATCATCATCATGATAAAGGTAAATGGGGTAACCATAGAGGGACCGGTAGTGTTGTGTGTACAATGGGGTCGAACGCATCACATGTACCTGGAACATTTAGGAGTCATGTGCATATTAGGATCGTGCGCCTGAGAGACAGGGGTGAGGGCAACTGGAGTATGTTGTGATGCATATTAAAAGGGTTACATGTGTCCAGTGGACACGTGTGTGAAATGGACAGCTCTGTATGGGGCAAATGTTGTTCTAGGAACCGACTGGCCTTTTTTTTCCGTAGGGTGAGAGTGGGATGTGGGGGGAAGAGAGTAGGTATGCTCGTGGAGGATAGGTAGAGTAGGATGACAGACAAGACAGCATACAGGGTCAGTATATGACACATGTGGGGGGATACATCTTGCACAGGGAGGGGTGTTCAGCAGTCACAAGCCCATGAGCCCCCAGAAAGAAACAGTGGGATGGAGGTCCCCAGCCACAGACAGCCACCACTGCACCAAAACAGCTGCAAAGGTGGCAGTGCTGGGGGCTGTCTAGGAGGGGCAGCCTCACCCTGTAAATGTGACACTCTGCCCTTGAGCTGGCGTATCTGACCTCAAAACCCCTTATTGAGCCCCCTATGCACCACGTCCGGGACTGTACAACAGCGGACATGTTTCTGTCTGGACCTGCTCCCAGGGGGAACAAGCCCCATCCTCAATAGCGGTACCACCAGAAGTTGGTGCAGAGACAACTGAGGTGGAGGTCCAAGGCTGGGCTCCAGATGTGCTGGTGCCCGGTGCCATGGCCAGATGAAGTGGGACAGGAGGTTCTGCCGGGACCTCCAAACCCATACAGCCTATGGTGTTGCAGTTTAAAAACAGATATGGCTTAGTAATAGTCAACAGCATTCAGGATTACTTATAACAGTATGCATAGATATGACCATCAACCCAACACAACAGATGGTATACATTTGCAAGGGAGCACAACACATGCATATATACTGCATGACATATGTACAAAGTGTAGAAGACTTGTGACTGCAGCTATGAACAGTGGCCCATTATTGGCATGTCACTGAGACCCCCAGACAGTGTCTGTCATACCACTGTTTCATGTGACATATGTCCAGTAAGGGATGCGATTGCAGTAACTCATCAATATCACCATGTACCGACTGCAATCCTTACACTATGCTCCTGCAGTTCACAGACGTGTGTTCAGTGAGTAACACAGGAAACAAATGGTTCCACACACTGACCAGTCCACAGATGTCCCTACAGATGGGGGTCCCTCACAAACAGAGCACTGTCTTGTCACTGTCTTGTCAGTTTTAAAACATGCAGAATAGCCATTACCACACACAACTTGTTAAACAGGCAGTAGTCTCAATGAAGCACAGCTACACTTACATGCTGTAGTCATGCCTGGCACATCACCCTCCTGTCTTTAGGCTATTTCCCACTGTGTATGTTGTTTAAGGAACATCAAGATATCATCTGTGATGCCGTTTACCAAACACCAGATCCAGGTACCACTCACAGTGACTGTCATGGGCAAACACAAACATGATGTTCCTAGATATTGTACTGTGTTTTTCATGTGAATGGCTATGGGAACATCATCACAGCTGTTCCACATGCAATCAGCTAGAGGAGGACTGCAAAAGGTGCAGAGGCCATCACCTGATCATGACCATCACTTACAAAATACAAGCTGCTGCTGGGCAGGTGTACACCTCCACATCCACCAGAGGGTGTGTGGGAGGGACAGACAGAGGCAAAGGACATCAGAGAAGGGCCTGGAGACTAAAACCTAAGCATCGTCTGTCACACACCTACCAGTACAGGGGTTCAAACCCCTGAATGACTAGTCATCACTATTACAAGTGCATGTAGTTACTCCATGTGCCACAAAGCTGGCATGTTGGTGTGCTGTAAGAACATATATGTGTGTTGGTAAGTGACATCTGCAACAGAGATATAGTAGACATACATTAGGTGTAGCACACATGGCTGTCCACATGAACGGATGTCATTGTCAACACAACCACACTCACTAATGGACACACATTAATACTCTTTGCCAGGCCCA
Source organism: Protopterus annectens (assembly GCF_019279795.1). Lineage (NCBI taxonomy): Eukaryota > Metazoa > Chordata > Ceratodontiformes > Protopteridae > Protopterus > Protopterus annectens. Next base: position 1,375,200,679 of record NC_056731.1, read on the forward strand.
CAAATACACTTCCAAACTACTTAGTTTGCCACACTGCGGTAATGCACATGTACTACACGCACCACAGGGGATATCGGAGGTTCTATGGGCTAGGGCATGTGAACGTGTTTGACATCTGTCGGCATGCCAATGGGAGTTATACTGGGAGTGACTGTGGTTGGGAGCATCATACCCCACATGCAGACACAAGGTGCCAGTACAGACATGCATGTGTGCATTGCTTCATGGGTGTGTAGTGGTTGGCTGTGCAGGATGGCTGTACAAGGCTGGGTGAGGGGTAATCCTTGGCATCACTCCACCCGACAATGGTGTGCAGTGTGGTACAGGGGTGTAGTGTCTGCAATGTCCCACACAGATGGATATTGTATGAACTGTCCTGACATCCTGGTTACCATTGTGTATGGCCATAGCTTTGCAATGCATGCCATGTCTGTGTTTGATAGTCCTTGACATGGACATTGCCTGGGATGTGCATGTCCCACAATAATATACAGTGACATGTACAGGTGTACCTGGTTTGGCTGGCACATGTTGTGTGCACAGACTGTTATCCTCTGATATGCCAGTACTGGCCTGGTGTGGCAGAACCTGCTTATAGTCAGCAGGTTGACCCTGCACCTGCATTGATAGCATGATACAGGTATTCCCTGGTGTCAGTGGCATCGATCCATACAGGGCACATGTGTAAGGCATTGTATGGCCTCTGTGGACCACATTTGATGGCACCACATATGTTGCAGGCATCCAGTGAGGAACATAGTGAATGCACATTGTCCGCACTTATGTGCCTATTGTACTGCTGTACAGGGTGCCATGCCCTCTGCAGCCCACTGCAATCACACCATGCCTTCTATCTGTCATCAATGTGCAGGGTACTAGCAACATAGCAGGATATTCTAGGCAAGTGTGTTTGTGTATGACACATGGGTTCAGGACGTATTACGAGTAATAGTAGGGTTGCATACTTTGTTCACCAGGCCTTTTGCCAGATGTAGGGGTATGGCTTGCCAACACAGTCCCTTGGCTGACTGACATCTGTACTCCTCGTGAGGTGGACATTGTGACGTATAAGATGGACACCATATAGGAAAACTACAACTCCCCAACATGTCCAGTGGTTAGACACACAGCCACCTCCACACAGGCTCTGACAGTCAAACACACACAAACACACACACACACACACACACACACACACACACACACACACACACACACACACACACACACACACCTGCCATATCTTGGAATAGAAATCCTACCTAACTAGTGTATCACACTACAGCATTACACAGTTACAGCATGCGCCACGGAGATTACTGGGTTACAGCACTCACAGATGTGTATTTGTAGGTGGGTGACATCAGCAGGATTGCCAAAGAAAGGCATTCCAAGTGTACTGCGGGTTGTACATGTCTGTTACCTGCATGTACCCGCTTTTTACTGTCACAAAAACACATTTACACCTGCTTACAACTGCTTAAAATTGTCTTATGCAGTCCTATAATTGACAGTATCAACCTGGCTTGCAGGTCTTAAACCCTGGACCATGCACACTGAGGTCACTGGACTTACAACTAAGCCATCTGGGTTGTATACATGCTGCATGGAGTCTATAATGCACATCCTACTACAGGTATTCCACAGTACTGAAAACAAATGGGACAGTCCCTTTGTGTACATATTTACAGTACCCTTGAATGTACTGTACTCTGTGAAACAACAAAGACAAGTTCTGTGAAACAACAAAGACAAGTCTACATATGTACAACTATCATATGCATCTATGGGATGTGTACACACACACACACACACACACACACACACACACACACACACACATATATATATATATATATATATATATATATATATATATATATATATACATGTACACAGACACAGCCATAGCTATACATATATATATATATATATATATATATATATATATATATATATATATACATACACACACACAAACACATCTGAATGCCCTTTGTGACACAGAAGGGTTCCAAAGGAACTGACGTACACAAAACAGAGTCATCTCTTGTGTTATAACATTTAAATTATAAGCAGTTCACCAGAGAAGGGATGGTTGTTGTGTAGGTGGAGTTTGGGGTGGGAAATGATGGCTAATGTAATCTACCCCGGTGATTGTGGAGTTAGGGTGGGGGAATGATGGGTATGGACCTACATCCCAGTGACCACTTCTATGTCACTGCTTGAAAGTGGCACAGGAAAATAACCTACCCAACTGTAGTCGTGCCTGACTGTGTATTCTTTACCATTCCTAACTATGTAATACTTTGTAGACACCGGTCACCACAGATGGCTACCATGGTGTGCTAAAAGACATTACACATGGGTATGCCTGGCTACAGGGTAGTCACGCACACACACAGGCACACACTTGTCAGTATTGTGCATACACGTCTTGCCTATGTAAAGGTAACTAGTACAGTGGTATGCAGTTGGGGTATGTGCCACAGAACACATTCAATTACACTTACTGATTCCACATATAAGCTGGGTGACATCACAGGACTGATTACTTGCAGTGGGGAGGGGGGAAGAGAGAGGTTTAGCAGTTGACAAGGATAAAGGCCTGTGCAAAAGGAGGTATCTCTTTGGAATGCAGCAAAACCCGCTGCCATGACAGGATGCAGACACAAATACACACACTCAGCCATTTGCTGGCACAAACACTCAGGCATTTGCTGTCACACACACAAACACAGGCACACAGTTGCCAGTGGTGGGATTAGAACTCCTGCCTATCTAAAGATCACTATTACAGTACTACGCAGTTACGAAATGCGTCACAGAGATTACACATTCCAAGGCAGTCAGACTGCCCTTCTACAATTGAGGACAATGACAGGGAGACTGACAGTCACGAAGTACATAGCTGTAGACCTGTGTGTTTAAAATAGGTGTCCATTACAACCTGAATGCACAAACAAGACACATCATCCACAGGTAGGCCTGAGAGGTATAGTTGTAGCACAACAGGAACCTGAACTGGAGTATGGCCATCTCCGGAATGGACAACTACTATCACTATACAGGGTTACAGTGGGCATGCTCATACACTTAGTAGCACAGAGACGTTTGGGATGCACTATGACTACAACTACACAAGGTTATACTGGGCATGCTCATACACTTTGTAACAAAGGGCTCGTTAGATGCACTGATTCAAATTACACAAGGTGGCAGTGGGTACTCTCATACACTTAGTAGCACAGGGCTGTTTGGGATGCAGTCCGATTCTAACCACTGAAGGCCACAGTGTGCATGTTCAAGCACTTACATATACAGAACATGTTGTAATGGACTCCTATTGTAAACACACAGATTTACAGCTAGTTACATCTTACCTGTCAGTATATATGCACATCATACTGGTTTACTACCTGATACCTGTATGTGGCCCGTAAATTATATATATATGTGTCTGTGCTGTGTGATACACATGCATACATGTACATGAAGTACTGACATATATACGTTACGTATACATATTCATGCATATGTGGATGTGACAGACAATAAGTTACCTGGGTCGCACAGGCGGATGCTACCTACAGCATGTGTCACACACCTTGCTGCCCTGAAAGGCATACATTGATAGCAGGTTGTGGACAGTGGCATTATATGTGGAACAGTGGCATGTTCAAGCATCATGTGTGAGCCACCTTGTGTAATGGTACTGAGGTTCAGGTGTCAAGATGACCCGTCCCAGCTGTGTTAGTAGTTGCCATTATTAGCAGGACTGCTACCCTAAGTATATCTCACATTGGTTATATACACAAGTTCTGCCGCTGTCCGCCACCTTACATGAAGCATTTGCTACCAAGCACATTAATGCCACACGCAGTGATGTCATGGTACGGGTGGCAACTGCTAGAACAAAACAAGGAGTCAATGTCCTGCTGTTATTATGAGGTTGTCCAGTGTCCCTCATTCCGGGCGGTCATGACTGAATGACGCGCCTTCAACACAGAGCACATGCATCCATGTTACATGTGTGTGTGGATAATACCTAGGTCACATTTACCCATATAGCCGCATTCCAAGGCAAATGTTCTACACACAGAAGTAACACCCTGACACCTACATGACAATTGCATTGGATTCTTATTCTAACCAGTGCTAGATGTGTGGCTTTAGTAATCCATTTGCTCAATGTAGAGCCTACAATGGGGAATAATGACATCTGTGCAGTGAGGAACACCTGACTGAAGGCTCTGTAGTGCACAATTGCACTACCAACATATAACTCAGATGAAGACATGTGGGCCATAACAGTGGTATGGACCATTCCAGGTGGTGGTGTACACATATTCATAAAGGCTACTCACATGTAAAGACCACTACTCTAACATAACGCATCACAGATGAGTCAGGTACAGGTGACAGTAGCAAATGCTGCATTCTAGGTTGTATCCTCATATACATCCACCACCTTGTTCCCAGACTACCAACACACATCCATATGTAGTATGACATAGTATGGTAGACCACCAGATAACCCTCAATTGGTGGACTGTACCTTGGCTTTCATCAACTGTGCAAAGTACCCATGTGCAGACTTCTTCTTCTTTCGGCTGTTCCTGTTAGGGGTCGCCACAGCAGATCAACTGTTTCCATTTCTTCCTGTCCTCTGCATCTTGCTCTGTCACACCAACCGCCTGCATGTCCTCTCTCACCACATCCATAAACCTTATCTTAGGCCTTTCTCTTTTCCTGTTACCTGGCAGCTTCATCCTTAGCATCTTTTTCCCCAATATACTCTGCATCCCTCCTCAGCACATGTCCAAACCAACATAATCTTGCCTCTCTGGCTTTGTCTCCAAACCTTCCAACCTGGGCTGACCCTCTAATATACTTATTCCTAATCCTGTCCATCCTCGTCATACCCAGTGCAAATCTTAACATCTTCAACTCTGCCATGTCAAGCTCTGACTCCTGCCTTTTTGTCAATGCCACTGTCTCCAACCCGTATAACATAGCTGGTCTCACTACCCTCTTGTAGACCTTCCCTTTCACTCTTACTGGTACTCGTCTGTCACAAATCACTGCTGACACTCTTCTCCACCCACTCCATCCTGCCTGTACTCTCTTCTTCACCTCTCTTTCACACTCACCATTACTCTGAACTGTTGATCCCAAGTACTTAAACTCATTCACCTTCACCACCTCTACTCCCTGCATCCTCACCATTCCTCTCTCCTCCCTCTCATTCACACACATATATTCTGTCTTAGTCCTGCTGACCTTCATTCCTCTTCTCTCTAGAGCATGTCTCCACCTCTCCAGGGTCTCCTCCACCTGTTACCTACTCTCACTACAGATCACAATGTCATCTGCAAACATCATAGTCCACGGGGACTCCTGTCTGATCTCGTCTGTCAACCTGTCCATCACCATTGCAAATAAGAAAGGGCTCAGAGCTGATCCTTGATGTAATCCCACCTCCACCTTAAATGCATCTGTCACTCCCACCGCAGACCTCACTGCTGTCACACTACCCTCGTACATATCCTGTACCACTCTTGCATACTTCTCTGACACTCCCGACTTACTCATACAATACCACAACTCCTCTCTAGGCACCCTGTCATATGCTTTCTCTAAATCCACAAAGACAAAATTCAACTCCTTCTGACCTTCTCTGTACTTCTCCATCAACAGCCTCAGAGCAAACATCGCATCTGTAGTGCTCTTTCCTGGCATGAAACCATACTGCTGATCACTAATCATCACCACCCTTCTTAACCTAGCTTCCACTGCTCTTTCCCATAACTTCATGCTGTGACTGATCAGTTTAATCCCGCTGTAGTTACTACAGCTCTGCACATCACCCTTATTCTTAAAAATCGGTACCAAAACACTTTTTATCCATTCCTCAGGCACAGCTGCATAATGTGTTATGCAATGCAATAATGTCACAGTTTGTTACCAGCTCAGTTGTACACATAACAGGGTCCCTCGGATGTTGTCAGCATTAACATGGTCGACTGTTGCTGTACACCAGTAAACAACACCCTCATGGTTGGATATGACCTAACCATACCTGCCCTGGATATGTACATCCCACACTCATACAACATAAATTACATTACCATAGCTTTTGTTTTCCTTTCTACATACAGGTGGCTACAGTCATTACACACATGCACATGGCAGACAGCATGCTAACAGTACATAATGTTCGATATCTATGTTGACAGAGGTAATATCACCTCTCTACTGGTCACCCATGACACCTATCATATCATATAACACCCCATGCGGCATGTATGTCTTTAGACATGTCCACCTAATGCAATGCCTACAAACATACCCAAATAACAGGACCATAGGACCTACACAAGGCCTGTATTGACAGCCTCAGGGAAATCCAGCTCTGCTCTGTATGTTCCTGAGTAGTCACAGGTGATATGTTCATGACATGTACAGCCATGTGTGGCCACCACTCCTACATTTACCCCATGTCAATAATTGCAGGCCATGCATGCTGTATGCTGTCTGGACATTAGCCTTAGTACCACAATAGCCAGTACATGCTGGGGTGAAATGTTTATAAGCCACAGACCTCACACATGCTTGAATGAGTGTACTGCCTAGCTCTAACAGAGCAAATTGCTGCCACTCTTCCAGTACACATGAGGTGTGTGTGGCAAATGTAATGTGCTCACTGTTGCCCATTACAGTGCCCTGGCTTCACCATGGCACTGTCAAGTAACAGTTTGTAGGAGCATGACATGGAATAATGCTGTATGTGTCACGCTGATATGTGCTGTTGTAATATATGTACACTTGGCTACTCGGTGAAAGTGGTGGTGTCCTACCAGCACATGAATACAACATCAATTATAGTGTAATGCTCGGCTATGTTTCACACATGGCATGGGGAAGGAGTGGAATGTATCCTCTTGACCTGCTAGTGCACATACTGATGTAGACATCATATGTGTACATGTATTGATGTTTGTGTAGATTCCATGTGTGTGCAGTGTCTGATGTCTGAAGGAGAGTGTTGTCTTAGTACATCATGCTGTTGCAATACAGCCTCAACATTGCCAACTGTATATGGTGATATGCTCTAAGTACAGTAAGCCATACATGAAGTATGGACAAATGTTTGGACATGACTACTAAGTGGTGGGGCTTCTTTACAGATGAATGATTACTGAGGACAGTTCACTGGTGTGTTACAACCAGTCCTACAGTAACCTGTGTACCTGCTAAGGTCAGGTTTTGTTAACTGAAGAGGAAGACAGACAATGTAGAATGCTGTAAGGGTGACACTGAAGGCAAACTGCATGACACCTATAACAGTAATACCTCCCCTGTGCATATATTGTGCATATATGAGCACAGTTGTCAAAGGAAAGAGTCAGTAAACATTGTACCAGATGTGATAGTGCTGTACTTCTGTAGTACCTATCATGAGATAGGCAGGTGTTTGATTCACAGTACTGGCATGTGTGGGTGTGTGTACCCATATATGTCACGTAAGGGTTGGGAATACATCCCACATGTTATCACTCTCCTGAATACTGTTGTTGACACCAGTACAGAGTGAAGTGTAGAAAGAAAGGCATAGGCAGGTGGTTAAACCTCACACATGTAAAGTGTCTGTATGTGTGTGACATAGGTGTATATCTTTGTGAATGCCAGTGTGTGTGTGTGTGTGTGTGTGTGTGTGTGTGTGTGTGTGTGTGTGTGTGTGTGTGTGTGTGTGTGTCTGTGTGTGTATCTGGCTGTCCGTGTGTATGGCTGTCCGGTTCCTGGAGTGAGGCTGTATTTTACCATAGTGAAATGTTAATGCCCCCTCCCCCCATCCACTCAATGCAATCTAGCATCCCTGTTGATATCATCAATCGTAGACAGGCATACTAACCACCTGTTAACATGTACACCTTAGGGTTTGACATGTTGTTACATAGCCTACTGATGGACCCCCCTCCCCACATACACTCACTGCACTGTAGTATCCCTGTCAATGTCCTCGATCTTAGGCCATTCCAACTACCTGTACATGTGTAATCTCTGTGGCGCATCTTGTAATTGTGTAGTACTATTATGATGATATGCACATAGGCAGGGGTTCTCATCCGAACACTGACAACTGTGTGTGTGTGTGTCAGAGTGTGTGTTACTGTGTCTGTGAATCCCTGAGTGTGTGGGTGTATCTGTGTTTGCATGCTGTCATGGCAGTGGGTATTACTGCTTCCCAATGGGAAGCCACTATTTCCACTGGCCTTTACCCTTGTCATCCAGCATACCGCTCTTTTACCCACTCCGCACTCCAGGTAACTATACCTGTGATGTCATCCACTATGGATGTGATGGCTCTGAACACAGTAGTTTACTACACAGCTATCATGCTCTTGGATCATTACAACAGTAAACATAATTGAAACATAGGAGAATATAACTGTGATGTGGAAGCTACAAAGTGCATGCAGGTATTGTCATACTGACCTGTGGGTAGTCAACATGTACATATGGGACTCCCGAAAACACCAACATCCCCCAGCACATGCAACTACACCTGAAAGAGGAAGGCAGAACGTCACGATCAACATGCTGTTAGTGTTGTTACACATGATACATACTGTCAAACGTACAAAATGCATTCTAAAACTGCAGTACATGGCATGTCTGCTGCCTGTCAACACTACTAAACAATATTAATCTACAATTGTCTACCTAGTATGTTCACCCTGTGAATCAGACCATATGAACACGTCCCTGCATCAATGGTGTGGATGACAGGGATACGGTACAGGCAACATCATATGCACAGGGTGATAATGTTTGCCAGAGGCCTAGGCTGTGCCATTGGATGATATCATGTGTGTGTGTTAGGGCCTGTGATATCATTGGGCATGTGTGGATGTTATGCGTGTGTGTGTTAAGATGCCTGACATTTGTTTCCAGTGTGTGTGCATGCATGCACACAGGTCTGGCATGTGGCTGGCCTACACAGGGGTATTATTGACAGCTGCAGACTGTACAAGGCAGGTTTCACAGTGTCCGGCCATGGCCACGTGACCTGCCAGAGGTTGCATGGGCATTACCAGGCAGAGGTCCCTGTTGAGACCATCCAGGACCACGTGCATGTGGCCTGCTGTGTCCTGGTGTGGACTGCACAGCACCAGCTGCACTGCTGCTGCTACTGCCACTATGGGAGCGGGCATGTGCAGTAGCATGTTCACGTAGACCTTCAACAGGTGATGTAGCTGACCTACGTCCACATGCCCGATGCCTCACTCCCACCAGATGTTCCAGCACAGACATTCCATGCTCTGGGATTGAAATGCCACAGTCAAGAACTCCCACCATGTCACCCAATTGTCTATCCAAAACATCTGCAAGATGATGATGAGCATTTTCAAGTGCCCGGATGTTGTCAGTTAATGAACGGACAGCAGCCCTCTGAAGCCTCAGACCTTCTCTGTTGTGCCATTCAGCACGTGCCTGTGCCTCCATTACAGCCCAAAACATGCATCTGGTGACTCCAGCTGATGTGCTTTGTCTCACAGGGGCATGTTGGCTAGTGGTTCTCCTATGAGCAGTGCTGGGCACATGCCTGTGTGGGACATCACCAGTCTGTTGACTGGGATCATGGTGTGCAGGCATACTTTCCATAGTCACCACACTTCCCTGTTCCATGCTACCACCCGCCAACTGTCCTTCCTCTATGGCCGGTGGTGATGGGGTTTGTGCAGGCAGGGGAACTGTGTGCGAGGATGAGAGGGAGACAAGTGGAATGGCAACCAATGGCACAGATTCAGCTCCTGGCAACCCTGCCTGTGCCTCAATCATACTATCATCATCACTGCTAGAGTTTGTGGGGACACTAACATCAGGTGGACGGCAGGAGGGCAACACACCTACATCAACACCTGTGAGAGGAAGAACAGATCTGTACATTACAAGTTATACCAGACACACACACAGACAGACACACACACACACACACACACACACACACACACACACACACACACACACACAGACAGACACAGACACAGACACACACAGACACACAGCTACATGCAGGTGATATGGCAGATGGCATTCAGCTTAGACAATTATAGTTTCAGCTTAGGCAATTATAGTGGAAGTTATCGTACATCCCTTAGTTGCACACAACAGCATGCATGTGTTATAGCAGAAGGCATGCACTTTACATAATTATAGTGGTGGTTAGCATACATACCCGCATTGCACCATTAGTGTTAGTAGCTTATGCCTCATACCTGCAACACAATGCATGCACTTTGCACCATTGCACCACACTGCCATGGTGTGTGCAACATACACCACATGTTAACAGACCATTGCTGACCTTTGTACATCTGCCACTGATGCTTTGTGTTGGCCACTGCCCCATGTGTGAGGACATGAGCAGTAGGGTATGTTGCCTGCATACTATGTTTGCCTGAGCCCTAGCTTGCATATCTCTCCCAAAGCAGTGCATGTCTGCTTAACATTATTCCTCCTACCCCTGAGCTGAGTGTAGACATTGTGCATGTGGCTGTATGCACATGTTTGACATGGCTGTCCCTACTTTGCAATGGTGCCAGAGACCAGCACAGGTTTGCAGTACACCAGCCTGCTGTGTGGCATATGACCTTGCCAATCACATGTAGTATGACATGTCTTCTGCTGAAGTGTTGAGTGACATGCATACATGTGTAACACAATGGTGTCCTTTCCAATCTACAGTACGGTAATGGTGTCCCAGTGCAGGGACGTGTTATAATAACATGGGCCTTCAGCTGATGCAATGTTGTCTGTCTACCCTACAAATGTGCAGGGACATACTGCACATTGAGATGATGTCCATAGCCATTGCAGGGCATCATGTGGCTTCACAATTGCTATACAGTGTGAGCTACTGACACAGTTCATAGCCATGGCTATGTTTACATACAATACATATCTAATGTGGAATGTGACCCACATCACTGAGGTGTATACACAATAAACCCTAATGTGGAATGTATGACACAGGTCACAGAAGGGTATACAGATGACACCTTTGCACATCTGCAACCATATTACTGATACCTGGCAACTATGCCCCCACATGGCTAACTTACAAGTGCTCTATGTCCCACATGTCATCTGTGTACCTCACACACATGAGGAGCAGGCATGACAGTGACGTCTGACACCAGCAAGGTGAATGTACTGTATCTGTGGCTTGATGTAGATGTATGTGTATGTTGTGCAACACATGTATGTATTTGGATACTGTATAGGTGAATGCTTCCATGTTGTGACACACTCAAGATGTTCAAGATATGTTATGTGGTGGTTTCATGTTATGCCTACACAAGCTGTGCACAGGCCTGTATGATGTTTAGTGTTTCACATCTGCAATATCACCATTACACAAAGGTCATAGTTGTATTGTGGCGAGCCAATGTACAACAGGGTGTACACACATGTACATCACTTCTACTGTGTGTGTTGTTTCATGTCTCTGGCCATCTTCCATGGCAATGTGTACACATGTTCAGTCCAATGGTTGTGATGGCCATCTTATTTCACATGTCAGTGTTATCCCATATGACATACACCCATAGATGTCATATGCTCCACTGAGGACAGGGTTATGCAGACAAAGGGTGGTATGTATGGGATGTGAGACATGTTTTGCAGGATAGTTGAGCAGTTTTGCAGTCAGCCCACTACATGTCATGGACATGTTTGATAGCACATGACATTGTGTGACATACATAGCAAGGGTATACTCCACAAGGGTGTATCCTGTGGGCCGGGCATACTCCAGCTCCAACACATTTATGGTGTGTGCACATATATGCTCTCTGTACAGTACTGTTCATATTCCCAACATGTGTAATGCTGATATGTAGTACCTGTCCCTACAGTGGAACACACCATCACCATTGTATTCACTGTTGTCCACACATCTGGCAATAACAGTTTGGAAGGTTTAGTATAGGTGTTTAATATAGTCTTCAATTGTTTCACACAGGTAAACAGTGTGATGCATTGCAGGTCTGACCAGTGTCCATTAACAGGACCACCATACATTATGTGTACATGTGTTATGGCAGATAGCATGCTTTTAATATGTTCCGTGCATTATCAAGCCTGGTAAATAATAACAATCTCACCTGACACAGGCTGCTGTCACTGCAAAATGCCAGAGGTACCTAAACAGGAGTGTCACAGCAGTAAGATCATTATCCACACCTGTGTGATAGCTACATGGTGTAATGTCCATGTTAGCACATAAGCCAGTAAAGTACACTATACTATGGAATATGCACATCTGTGCATACATAGAGTAGCAGACTATAGTATGTGGCATGTGAGCATACATGCCTTGCATATTATGTTACATTACATATTGTACAGTAACAGATGTAACTATGTGATATATAGTTGTGTTTTATGTGCAGTAGTGACTTACCAGGCAACTCCAGGCTCAGTGGTTGAGAGACACCCACCTCCACAATACCAGCTAAAGCTTGTGGATGGAGGTCTGCAGGTGTCCCCAGGTTGGCCAGTAGCTCCTCGGTACATGTGAGTGGGAGCTGGGTGAGTGGCACCCCCACCTGTTGCACCTTGTTCCCTGGCAATTGCATTAGCATGCTGTTTCACCAGTCTTATCAGGTCAGTGCAGTGTCGATGCACCTGCTGATAGGTGCAATTGTGACCACCAACATCATTTACCCTCCTGCAGAGTTCCTCCCACAGGGCATCCCACTGCTGTGCATCCTGTGGCACATGGCTGAAGACCATTGTGTAGTTGTTGAGGAGGTATGGGATGAGGACACCTTCCTCCAAGCGGCTGTACACCAGCAGTCTGCTACGTGGCATACCTGGAAGACATAACGATGGAGACAGGTCACAGTAACTCACAGAGAAGTACAGCAGTACAGCTGAACATACATGTGTATCACATTTATTAAGATTACAAATACGTCTTTGTAAATGTACATGACACTAACACCACTGACAAGTATAAGTCACACACATTTGACACCTACTGGTAATGTGATGTTATCACCATATATCTGTGTGTCATATGATGACATTGGTCATTCACCATGTGGATGTTGTCTTGACGTGGGCATGTCTGTTTGCCTGTAGTGGTGTCTTTACCTATCAGCACATGCCTGGATGTGTACACATTAATGCAATCGACCTTAATGCTGTGTATATGCTACATATATAGTCATACATAGCCATTAGAGACATGACCTGTGACTGCAGACTCGCAAGCATTATATGTTTTGCCATATACATCTACACGGCACTGTACAGCTGTGTAGCATCCTGCCATGTATTGCCTGTGTTGCACGTGTAACACATGGGACAATAGCTAGTCTGATGGTATTTGCAGGGTTGGATATCAACTATAGCATGTGTTGTCATAGTGATCTAGTAGGCTATATGCCCTGGGCCATTTATGAGCCTAGGCAGACAGGTTACCTAGCTGTAGGCAATAGACAGGTAAGTTTTAGTGGCCAGTTCAAGCAGTGCCACAGAACTGATACACATGGATACTGATATATTTGGCATGCGGTCATCACACCATGTCACAGAGAGGGGCAATGTGCAGCTTCGCTGGACAGGGATGCATAGTATGGCAAGAGTATGTTAAGTGTATGGGACAGGAATCTGTCAGGCATGTTGTGATCCTTGTACTAGAAAGGTGGATGTCCATGGCGTATGTGTTTATTTGGGATCAGGATGTATTAAATGTAACATGTCCAACACCTCTGGTTGGACATGGCTTTATTCAGGGTAGGCTGCATGCTATATAGTGCAGCTAGGGATTGTGAAGGGCAGTGTAGGCCATCTACACATGGGCAATAACCCTTAAAGGAAATATGTGATCTATTATGGGTCACATGGGTGTTGAGTATGGCTGAGCAGTTATCTCTATATTCCTGGATGGCACCCTGTCATGATTAGGGGTGCCACATATGACTACCTGCCTTTTGTGGTGATGTAACTATCAAAGGGAAGTACTGTTCAGCTGCATCCCATACACACAGTTGCCATTATGTTGACCGCTGCCTAGGTGGTAGTTAATGGGTACAGGGTTTGTAATACAGGGGATGACAATGCAATACTTAGCTGACAGATTGTGGCCATACATCATACACCACACATCTGACACACTAAGGCCCTTCTATATGTTGAACACAGCACACAATGAGTCAACTATTGCTCCTAGTTCATAGTCATTTGCAAACATCAATAGGCTGATGCCATCTGTGTTAGTCTGTGTGGCATAGATAACAAAGAGGGGAAGTACCAGGAATGACCCCTGTATTACTCTGGCTGGCACTGATTTGATGTGCATGTATTCATCAGACAACTTCTGTAGTGTGGGTTCTGCCAGCAGTCCAGTTTCCAACCACTCCTGTGACATAGGAATATACACCTAGTTTACAGAGTGTAGCTAGAATACAATATGGGTCATGGTGTCCTATGACCTGGCAAGGTCATGATATGCAGTGTGAATCAACCCTACTGTCATCTACATCTGTACCGAGTACATCAATTAAGTTCACCACGGTTCATGGCTGTACAGACCAGACTCAGCAGGGTAGTTGTGCACTATGTCTCATTATCAATGGTGTCTCCACCTTTGTGGGGTGTGATAACTGTTGCTGTGCACCATTCGGTGTGTACACAGCCTGACATGGAGCTATGATTGAACATGATGTGTATGTGGATAGCTGAATGTTCTTACATTTATGTAGGATACACCCTGGGATGTCGACAGGTCCCATGAAAGCTGTATGTATGGCTTTATAGAGTGCAGCTTGTACCTGCATAGTCGATAGTACAGGGGCCCTGTAGTGTACATGGATATATTATTAAGTGTACCTGTTGGGGTGGGGGGAGGTTGGAGTGGGTTTAGGTTCTCTGAGACCCTATCTGGATGAATGGGTGCTATTACTGTAGGTGCAGTACTTCCCATGCCATAGTGCTGTGCAGCACGGCAGGTCTTGTCATTGCCATTACGATTAATGACCAAGCTGTGCTTGGCCTCATAATATGTGGCTGATTAGTTTCACAGTAGCTTTGCGTGGTTTTATATGGTGTATCTGCATCTTACTGAGGCTGACCAGGGATCATCTACACTCATGTGTGTTCACTCTTGCAACAGTTACTACCTTCTGTGGTACAGTTTAAAGCATAGTACCACCAGTTTGCCTACTTGTTTGTATTGGGTTGAATCCTGATTCTGTTTCAATGGCACAATCACTGCACATATGTGACTGATAAAGGTTCATTTGTGTAGGATTCAGCATTTGCACATGCATTGTCCATCTGCATGGGTGCCATGGCACTCACCACTCTGCTCTTAGGAAACTTAACATTGGCATTGGAGACAAACTATGTGTAGCATACTGTTAGCCCTGTTTGTGTGACTACTGTGATCCAGGTCAGTGGGGTCGATGGAATCCAACATGCATTTAGCGCAGGTGTTGGTACATGAGAAGTCTTCCCAGTTCATAATGGAATAGTTGAGAGTAGCCATTATTATGGTTCTGTCTCAGACCTAATCTTCCCCATTACTGCAGATTATGACAGTTGGGAAGTCCGCGGCCTGGTGGGTGATCTGTTTCAAGGTGCATTTTGAATTTCACTTTGGCACAAAGGTAGTTGCTCAACATAATGCAGCTGATGTTATGCATGGGGGTGTACATATCCTTCAGGAATATGAACACACCTGTAGCCCGTGTGCTCCAATAAAGGATAATGGGCAAGAGGTGAGGTATGTGTTATAACATGGTCATGCAGGTGTGCTCTCTGGAGCGTTGAAACATGTCTCAGCCACTGCACAGATATGTTCTCCATGTTAGGGATTGACATATGTGTGTCCGTATAGTGTTTCTGACATGTATCATTGTGTAGCGAGACCCGCAATTTATTGCTTGGCTGTCCCTGTAATAGCAGTGGACCCTCACTTGAACTGTGCATGATGAAGGCACTATAGGGGAAGCATGAGCCCTAGGCAGTATCCAGATTCCCAGGGGTGACAGGTGCAGGCCCTATCTGGCAAAGCATCATGGTCTGTTAACCATGTTACCCAGGGCGACAGATACTGGATACCCTGTGACATGCACCACTACACTAGACAATTGTGGAATACAATACTTTTGTCCCTGTACTGCAGTATCATTCTGGCCAATGACAGAATGCTACCTAGGCCTTGGGACATACCTGCATGGGCTACAAGACCTGACAGTTCCTACATGTATTTCCATGCAGTCCAGGCTACTGCATCACAGGTTCTGCACAACAACATGGAATATGCCATAGCCATGTGTATAGTTCAAAAGGTGGCCTGAGTGTATGAGTATGTGGCTAATCATGGCAGACAGGCAGCTGACAGTATGTATGCCCTCGTATAGGTTAGTGTGTAGCATAGTGCTAGAGATTGCATTCACAAATGAGATCTGTTGGGCATGTTTCCAGTCATGTGTTCAGAGGTGTGGCACAATTATGCAAACTATGTCATACAGTTTGTGTATTTTGGTGTCTGTCCCTTCCTGCTTGGGGGGGGTCACTTGTTTAGCCAGATACTTAGACGCGTCTGTGAATGCGTGTGATTTCCGGTAGTGTGTGTGGGTGTCCTTACTGTGTTCTGGTAAGGGTATGTGGTGGTTGTGTTGATGAGCTGCATGTGTTAACCTACACCTTATGATTGTCCAGTCCAGTCATGGCTGTAGACTGGGCTGCATTCCAGCTTACCCCTGTAGCTGTATCCCAAACAATGTGTGGGGTGTGGTGTTTGGTGGGTCTGGCAGTGTACATGGCATAGAGATTACATTCCCCCAGGATGGCCACATACACAAAGCTGACATTAGGAAACACCAGTAGCTGACTAGTGGACATGCCTGTATGAGCAGTCAGTACTACGAGTACCAAGTACTGTATTTAGTTTATGTATTGCCTATGAAGATGTTTTAGACAGTGATGCTCACATGTAAATATTTGTGTTATGGACGTGACAACACTGGCTATTACAGAAACATTGTAGCTACCTTTAGCAGCAATCCTCCTCTGAGGAGCACATCACATCCTGTTAGTTGATTACAGATGATGCAAGTGTCTACAAGTCTGTTTCCTTCTCTGGGTATATACTCACATATCCACCAGGACCATGAGCTCTGTTGGGCACAGACACCAACTCTCCAAACAGAGTCATGTATCAATAGGCTCTGATGTCACTATCTACATAATCAGGATATAATCAGATAGTGTGAGCCATCACCTATGATGCAGCTATTACACATGCGCAGCTGTCTCCTTCATCTTACACTCCTACTGCAGATGTTACACTGGAGTTAAAGATGATATGCAACCTGTTTCATTACTTGTGCTGTGCACTGCCTTACATACAGTATGTGCAGGTGGCTGTTAGGTTGGCAATGAGAGGTTGGCCTACACAAACCTGGTAGTTCAACCAGTGTGTCTGTACTCTCAATATCCACTCTATGTAGGTGTGCACATAGTCATTTGGCCCAGCCCTGTAACAAGGGTCACTTCACATTTGCATAACATGTACACATGCACAGCTGTTATTGCTTGCAAACGATAGTAGAGAGGTGGATATTACATGTGTTATGTGCATGGATAGTTACCTGGCTCTTCCTATTATCTTTGCTATCATGCTGCTAACCTGTCAGATGAATACTAATGCTATGTATCCTGTCATTGAGTATTGTAATTGCCAATAGACATAACTAATGTTTGCATAACATAACAGAACTGCTATGTAGAATAGAATACAGATCTGCCTAGAATACTGTACATTACACAGTTATTGGCACAATATCCCACAATGCACACCATATTTGCACGGTAAGCCCACCTTTAACATGTTCATCCTACTTATACACCCATACATATGTCAACTGTTACAATATTTCGACATATATTATACCCTGTTAGAGCACATACTTGTTGGACCAATCCTGACACTGACAGTGGCTGGAAGCGAATTGGTGGGTTCCAAGCCCATATCATCCCTTGTGGTGTATGCGGAGTTTGCCGTGTGACCTGCAGCAATACACACATAGAATACTACAAGCATCAATACTGCTCAGCAATACATCACTACAAGATAGCTATTTCCACTATATGCATTGACTACACTGTAATTCTTACAGTACAGGTACTACATACACAGACATACTACATGTTATACATACCGTCTTAGTAATCGGAGGTGTTATTAACTAGTGTAATACTCATTTTCGGTTCGTCTTTCGGTGTTTTGTACAGGTACATACATCTACAGGTAGATACAGATGGTTTGAATGTGTGACAAGGTAACCTTTTATAGTTACAGATCAGTAACATGCTATCCCGATGACCAATTGGTGTTCCTAAGTAGCTAATTGCATGCACATCAGCTGCGCTGCTACTGCTGTAGTCAATACCATGGCTACAGTGGAGTATAACTGAGTATTCACTTGGGCATTGTCCCTTTGCCTTACTTGTGAGGAAGACAGTGTGGAAGTTTTGTTTGGAATCTATTGCAACAGCTGTATGGAGACAAACAGTAATATACTGTGTGTAATGCCTAGAGGATTTAGTTTAAATGTGAGTACTGCTGTTATATTTCTGAACATTGCTACTTGTGCAGGGTTTGTCTTTACCTAATACTTCCACATATATTTCAGTCTGGCCAGGTTGTTTGACCAGCTCAAGGCTGCATAGCTTACCAGACATATTTAGTTTGGTGTTACTGTGTATCATACTGTTCTAATAATTAGTACTCAGTAAAATGTCCTGGTGTATGAATCTTTCAACCCTCTGAAATGAGATTAGTTCATACAAAACCCTGTTGCATCAGCAGATGTTCAATTGTATAACGGCAACTATTTCACATAAGGTCATGTTAGTGTGTCCGTGTCCAGCTATGTTAAGGTTACAGCAGATGTTGTACAGTAGTTGCATAATTGGTTATGGTATGACAGTAAGTATTGATGTAATTATTTCGATTGTGGGGTAGATGTTGGTGGGTGTACATAGCACATGCAGGTGTGTAGGAACCCCTTATATACAACATCTATATGTGCGTGGGTGTTCTTTCCCTATGTGAACACCTATCCCTTAGTGGACTAATACTACGGTAATTGCAGGCTGATTCATTAAGGCACTATTAAATGCTTCCTGTATAGCATGCAGGTACTGTTAGTCCTTGAATCCTTTTGGCAATACATCGGAATGTAATAAAGTTTGCAAAATGAAAGCTGTCTGTTTAATTCTGTCATAGATATTTGCAGTCATTGCAGTTGAGGCTCACAGAGTTGGTGACTGTGTCCATAGAACTTATTTGTAATAGTGCATTGGCATATACTCTTCATATGTTATGTTCATATTGTTTGGGGGGGCGTGGAACATGTGATTGCTATGGTACATGTTTTACTCAGATATGACCACTTCGGATGCTGTCTACAGACATGTATGATGTATGTGTATATATATATATATATATATATATATATATATATATATATATATATATATATATATATATATATAGATATATATATAGATATGCATATATATATTATATATATATATATATATATATATATATATATATATATATATATATATAGATATAGATATGCATATATATATATATATATATATATATATATATATATATATATATATATATGCGTGTGTGTGTGTGTGTGTGTGTGTGTGTGTGTGTGTGTGTGTGTGTATATATATATATATATATATATATATATATATATATATATATGTGTGTATATAGATACATACATTATTGCATACATTTATCTGTGCCTCCATAGATGTGTAGATGTTTTTAACCTATCTATATATCTACATATATATGTAGACCTGTATATATCGACATGTCTCTATCTCTCTCTATAGATATAGCTATATATATATATATATATATATATATATGAGCATACACCTTTAATTGGGTAGATGGCAGGCTGTCCCATTTCAACACATTGCTCCCTTTTTTGTTTTAACCTGTCTGCATACACAACTGGGATAGGTACATCTCAGTAGCTTAGTGTTAGGTTACTCTGAGGATGGAGAACATGGTTGTGGGTTCCACTCCTGGAAGGTGTTATTAGTTTACCTCTCAGAGTAGGCACTGGTAGGGAAAGTGTGAATAATGCACATTTACGCTGTTGTGAGCAGGTTTGCCTGTGGTGTGTGTGACATTAAGCAATGGTCAAACGTGTGAAGCGCTTCTCCATTTACCTTGTTTCAGCACCGCTTGCCATTGTGCAAACATGTGGAACCCATGTACAACTGCTTAAAAGTGCTTTAATCCACCTGCATCCAAAAGCCCTTATTCTGGCCCTCAAAATAACCTAACAGCCCTTGCAGGTCTTGAACCCAGGACCATGAACACCACAGTCACTGACTTTACCACTAAGGCATTTGAGATATGTATGAATGTTATGGTGTTTAGAATATACATTGTACTACAGACATTCCTCACTGCTGAAAACAAATGTGACAGTCATTTGGTTTACATATGTCTGATACATGTTAATGTTCATATGTTTGTGAAATTAGGTGTTGCAATGTGACATGACAGGGTGTATTATGAACGAGAAAGGTTCTTGCTTTGTGTCCTTTTTTTATTGTCCCCATACTCCATGTATGCCGCTCCGGTTCACTTATTGGACATCCAACCCAGGCCCTCCTTGATGCATGATTGCATTACCCATCATTCCTCCCCCACCCCAATCTTCACATACACAACAACTACCCCTTCTATAGTGAATTAGGTTAATATTAATTGTTATAATACCAGAGCTGCATGTGTTTTGTGTGCACTCCAATTCCTTTGGAGTGCTTTTGTGTCACGTAGTGTGTTCGTAGATGTTTATATATATGGCTATTGATGTAACTGTATAATATATATATATATATATATATATATATATATATATATATATATATGTGTGTGTGTGTGTGCAGACATCACTGATATATATATATATATATATATATATATATATATATATATATATATATATATATTTCATATTAGTTTGTAACAGTAATACATCTGTAGACTGCAATGTGTTGGTTCACAAACTACAGTACATTACAAGGTTTAGTCTCAAGACCATGAAACATGTGTATACCTTGGATGGCTTAGTGGTAAGTCCCATGGCTATAGTTGCATGGTCCAGGGTTTGACACCTGTGATGCTTTACAAATGTTTTTTACTGCAGAATAAGGCTCATTTAAGCAGTTGTAAGCATGTTTAAAAGTGTTTGCGTGACATTATAGCAGTGGTTAAACACAGTTAAACAAACTTTGTAACATATAACCTGTGTACACAAACACGGCCACATCCGCTAACTACTCCGGATATATACATCTCAGTGACGTAACATCTCACTATGTGCTGACATAATATTACATTCTCTATTGACTGTACTCTCTAGCACACATGGGTTTATATGGGTGTTTCGAATGTTTATTATACAGATGATTACTACCTATATATGCAAGCTGTGGTTAAGGTATACTTTTGCACATGATAAACATCCCTGCCTTTATCGGGATTGTAGTCTCGAATGCACAGATACTTTGCTGATGCTGTAACCATTACACTGTTGACATTAACGTTGCTTCCACCTATTTCCTATTTAGATGATTTCTTTGTGTAAGCTAGGCTAAGCAAAGGGCGGAGGCCCCCAAACTCACTGATCTTCACATACTCTTGAAATAACAAAATATAACAAATGTACTGTGAGACAATAAATTACATTCCTAACTACATTAGGCATAGCCCCTCACTGACACATTTCAAGAGAAACCTTGTTGTGTGAATGGGTAACAGACTATACACCCCTGGGATCATGTGTCCCAGAACCATACAGCCAGGGGGTGGGGGAACCTGTCCAGTTTGATAGCTGCAAGACCTGTTGGGGGAATTGAATGGTGATGAATTGCCCCATTAACATGCCCTCTTTAGATCACTAAGTGTCCCTATCACCCTCCACAACCCCAGTCTTCAACAGCTTCCAGCAACTCTGCCAGGAATTGCTTCATTAGCTATGCTTGACAGAGGCTCAGTTACTTCATCAATGGTGCAGGGAAGGCCAACACACTGTAGCTATGCTTCTAATTGCCCTTGGGCAGATAGGTAGTAGGCTCTCTGTGAGCCTCTAATGTGCAGGCCATCACATCCATAATATCTGAATAAACAGACCTTCAGATCACAATATACAGTGAGAACTCACCATGTAGTCGGGAAACAGTTGAGTACAGCAAGAACATACAGAACACTGATACTCAGTCACTCCAAAAGCCTATCTTGGAAGCTAGAAGACTTGTATAAGTTTAAGGCTTTCTATTGCTTACCAGTAGGTTACCTAGAGAGGAGATGAAAAACAAGCACAGATGGGGAACATGCATGCAATGATACAATACCAGCCTATGTGTCAGCCTTAGGCTTTGGAATACTGGCCAAGGCTATTGGTGCCCCCATGGTGCCTTATTTAGGAGAGTCTCGAAGGTGAATGCCAGCTCCATAATCAGCACAATAACAGATTCAATGAGGATCATGCTACTCAACACCAGGAGTTGTGATCACAACATGCATGCACTCACAGTACTCCTCAGGATGGACAACATCTGTGCATTAACTGAAATCTGTCTTAAGGCTCCTGAGAGCACATCAGCACTACCAGATTACACCCATACCACACATTTCAGCCACAGAATATGGACTGACAGACACGGAGGGGCTGTATCCATATTCATCATGGATACTTACACCTCCAGGTTAGTGGGTCAGCATGATTCCTCTGTTATCATCCATGTGCAGCTAACATCAGCCACAACTGCAATGTGGAATGTGGCCTGCTACGGATAGCCCTCCATGACTCGGGACCTCCACTCCACCTACCTGGAGACAGTGGAGAACATGACAGTCATAATGCACACTGTGGCATTGGTCAATGTAAACTACCATACCATTAACTGGGACATGTACTATAGTACTCACTTCCAGGCCCAGTGCTTCCTGGAATGTATCATCTCATATGCCCTGTATCAGGTGGTAACCTCACTAACGTGGGGTGGAAACTACTAGATGTGGTCATCACCAACATGGGCAATAGCTGCACCACAGCAGAGGTTAATGGGTCACTGGTTAGGTCTGACCATGAATTATTCACTGTTTCCACCCCCTAGCATTTCCCAAACCCACAGATACCACAGTGTATACCTTTCCTACAGCTAAATTTACACTACTAGTGACAGGGGTGGGGGGTTTCACAGCTCCCTCGCTAAGAGGAAACACTGCTCAAGATACAGACAGATTTACAAATGCAGTCTATAAGCACCTACAAGGATGTATGGATCATGCCATCACTGGTAAACCAAGACTCACTCCTCCTAGACAAGGACACCGGTCTGGTGGAACTCTGCAATAAACAGGCTATACTACAGAAGTAGGGCAGTGTTCCAGACACACAGAAAATCCCACGAAGGGCAGACAACCGTGACCACTATTAGTATGATACATAGGTCCCTCATGACATCATCCAAGGCTAACATCAGCAGGAGAATACGCAAGGTTTCGAAAGATAACCACAAGGCCTTCTTTGGCTATGTCAAGGATCTACGTGGTGACACACAGATTTGCACTGTGCTGGTGAACTATAGCACAAAATATACTGACTCTACTGATATCACCAACATCCTTTGCAGGTACATTTGGTGCACACTTCACCCCCTAAATAGCCCACAATACTACCCGAAAGGTACAGTATCCCAACCATCAGAGACACACAGGTGGAAATGTCCCTCTCTAGCAGCAGAACACAGCATCAATGGAGGAAGATCTTGACCCAGACTGCATCTTGCAATCTGTACAAGGCAACCTGCCCCCCACCTAATTAAGCATTCCTACCTCAGCCTCTCCACAGGCTGCATGCCCATGCAATGGCACGTGGCAGCGGTTATTCCACTCCATCAAGGTGGAATCACAACTGACCATGGTAACTACCACCCCATACACCTGACTAGCCTGATCTGCAATGGTATGGTTCGCATCCTAATGACACTCATTAACAATGACATTGGTAACCTCCGAACACGTGACCCAACCCAGGTCAGCTTGGTTGAGCGCAGTTCATGCCTACTGAACCTGTTTGACATCTTACATACAGTCACCAAGACATTAGATGATGGGGGAGGTGGTTCACACATACTACCTGGACCTCACTAAGGCTTTTGACACCATGCCCCACTCTGGTATTATTGATAAACACACCAGCCTGTACATTCACCCATACATCACAGGTTGGGTTGCCAATAGGCTTACATGCAGAACCCACAGGGTACGACTAGCAGTCTCCAGGTCCAACTCTTGAACAGTCATGACTGGTGTCCCACAGGACTCAGTCCTGGGAGCCCTACTGTTTGGCATATACGTCTCAGATGTACAGGCAAACACAGGTGGACTACAGCAGAACATGTTTGGCAATGATTGCAAACTGGGAGCCATGATTGATAGTCCAGCTGACATGGGCATCCCTCAAGGGGCCTCACAGAGAACGTCACAGGGTGCCAGTGACATGGCCTCCAGCCAAGTGCCACTAACTGCATGGTCATTCCATTGTGGAATTTGCACCCACATATTAACACATGAATGGCAGCCACTTTAATACAGACGAGGTAATGGGGTATCTGGGGACTAAGGCAGATAGTGATCCCCCCTTTGACAATCATATCTCCACAGTAGTTAAGACATCCTTCTATGTAGGCCATCTGATTACTAAAGGATTCCCATCTAGACATACTGGGGTTATAGTGCCCCTTTACTCATCACTCATCAGTCCCATCATAGGGTATAATAACCCATGTGGGATGTACCTCAGAGGACACGTTCAACAGCTGGGGGATCCACGAATGTACCTCACCAAGGGGAATACTGGCCTCCAACATATGGCCTATGCAGCCAGAATAAATAAACGCCTGCTTTACTCAGTGGCATCTCGTTTACCCAGAGATGATCTCTGCTGGCCAACACAGCTATGTTGAACTCAGGCTTGATGGATATGCTCCACCTATGGGAATCCATTTCACAGTGAGCCACATACTGTAGTGAGCTGACCTTGCCACAACAATAACTGGAAGATGCTGGAGGGGCAGTTTCCTGTCACAGACACTCCTCACACTTTGGAACAACATCCCTAACTACATTATACAGAGCCCCTCACTAACACTCTGCAAGAGAAACCTTGAAGGGTGGATGGGGAACAGTAGATGTACCCCAGGGATCCCGCCATTGGCTCTGTTCCACAGTGGGACAGTTTATGAATCAATGGGGTGGCAAAAGCTGACACATTTTGGCTGGCCTTATGAATGGCCTCTGGCAGTTGGCCAAGTACCTACCTATGAATCTATACATACAGTATCTGCATATGCTGATAGCCTAATTTACTGTTCAGGTGTTCACTTACCTTGTTCCAATGGCTGTTGTGTGTGCAATAGTTGAGGGCTGCCTATGTTGGATGCACACAGTAGACTGCCTATACATGACAATTTACAGGTAGTCTTGTGTGTGTACTATCGATTTTTACTGTGTGTGCAGGTGGAGAAAGGTGTCAGTCCCTAGTTGCCTACACTGTCAGTGTGTGTGCGATATGTTCCCTCTTTGCCAAGGCATGGGAATACTGGGCATGCCTCCGTCTGCCTACTGGGGCTGGCTCAGGGTGTTCATGGTCTGAGTACCTCTGTGCCTGTGGGGCTCTTGGCAATGGTGGTGGGCTGTGAGGGCCTTCACCATTCTGTCCCTGCTGTAGCTGTTTCCGCAGGACCATTTTGTGTAGTATGGCACACACTATGACGATGTGGGTACATGTGCCTGGAGAGTACTGCAAGGCTCCACCAGATATTTCCAAGCAATGGAACCATGATTTCAGCATCCCAAACACATGCTCTATGATTATTCTGGTTTGTGTGTGTGCCTCATTATGGCGTTCCTGCATGGGTGTGTGTGTGCATTTCTGATGGGAGTCATCATCCATGGTTCCAGTGTATAGCCAGCATCCCCCACCAGGTGGCCATTTGGGATGTCCCCCCTGGCAAATAACTGATACAGCTGTGAAGCATGCCAGATGTGGGAGTCGTGATAGCTTCCAGGGCTGCCAGCACACACATCCATGATAATGCCCTGGGCATTGCACACGACCTGACAGTTGATGAAGGGTGTCCCTTGCGGTTTATGTAGCGCCTACCCTGCTCACTGGGTGGTGACTTGATATGTATGTGCATGCAGTCTATTGCACCCAGTATCTCTGGGTATCCTGCCACATGGTGGAAGAGATGCATATTGCTGGCCAATTCCTCCTGCGTTCGGCGGAAGTATATGTGCTCATTGGCATGTGGTAACATGGCATCTAGGAACTGGTGTAGTACCCTGGATGCTGATGCCTGTGAGATCCCCATGATATCCCCAGTTGGTCTTTGAAAGGTACCTGTAGCTAGTATTCTGAGGCTTACACATACCTTCATATCCACTGGGTTGGGTTCCCTACTGTTTGTTCTGGCTCTGCGGCGTGGCTGGCACAGCTCTACAAGTTGCTGTAGAGTGTCCCTGTCCAACCTGTAATACTCTACTATCTCCAGATCATGTAGCTCCTGCTAGGTTACCCTGGGTCTGAACCCTCTCCTCCTCCTCTGGTGCCTGCAGTGGTCATGTGCATCATCCTCCACACCACCTTCAGTCTCCAACACATGCTGGTGGATCAAAGCTATGGCAGCCCCTAACATGTACATAATAAAAGTTCCCCGTCTGTATACACCACTGGTGCAGAGTGTATAGGAATACACAAATGTGTGTGAGGTGCTTTCACACTTTATAGTATGGATGCTGCTGATGTAAGTGGGTGTGTATAAGCTATTCCAGCTGCTGCGTGTCTTAATTTTGGGTTTTGCAATGAGTACTGCAAGTGTGGGGCCTTTAATGTGGAGATCTACTTGCCTTCCTTGATTAATCTGTTGCTCTTTAATTCACTTTTACACCTGGATCCCCTCCCATTATCAGACATGCATCCACCTGCTGTCTTTCTTGTTTTGTACTTTCCCTACCCAGTCATGGTGAAATGTGCCTTGTGGCTAATATACTGCATATCGGCTTTGTTCTGCTTTGACACTTTGCTGTTTTCTTTGCAGTACAGCCCCTCCCCTTCCCTGTTCTGCAGGTAGCTGCTTGCAGCCTTGTTAGCTGTTGTCAATTGCCCACTGTAGGCTCCTAGGTGTTAATTAGTCATTTGTACTCCAATTTCACTGCTGCAGCATTTCCTTATTTCTTTCCTATATCCTTCCTGTTTCAGCTGCAGTGTGTGCCGCGCATACCCATTTACCGGGTTTATGCACATTTTCATCTCCGTTCACATGTATACTCAGTTACCTTGTGTACTCTCAGCTAAGCATAGCTATGGGCAATTCGACACACCCCTATCCTGCAGCTTTGCCTAGCTAAGGGCAGACCGGTTTAGCAATGCTCCAATGTGCTTACAGCATTGGCGACACAACCCTCTCTTGATGTCATCTTTATCTCAAGGGCTCACCTCGGTGTTATAATGCTACACTGTGAGGTGCATCCTTACACCAGTGGGGAATCTGCAATTCACTATTACTCCTCTCATTTGCATGGCATTGCCTACTAATTCCTAGCTACTGCGCATAATACTGTCACTGCCCCTTAGCAACCCTTGCACCATGAGTATGGTGTAGCATGCCTGCCATTAACTATTATGGGGAAATCGTGATATGTGTTTCATTGCAGTTTTATTCTATATTTTTATATATTCCTTGTGATCCCCTTTGTGCACCGCTGCCCTGTGCTTCCACGTCGTGATAGTGCGATTATATATATTAAATGATAATTTTATATTTTGTACATTTTTTTTTTTATGCCGATGGCTATATATTTAGTCATTTGCATATATTGACAATATAATACATGTGGTTGGTCGGCCATCATGGCTCCGATTTTATGTTTGCAAAAATGTAAACCATTTTCTACGGTTTACATTTCTGCATGCTTACACTATGCCTGCACCACTTCCTGAATCGCTACATACCTGCATTTGCATGCGACACTGCTGCACATGGGGTAATTAGCATGCAAGGCTCAGGAGTTGTGCGGGCGTAGCGTACGCAGGTAGTGCATGTGAGAACAGCTTGTACCTGAATCGCTTGGCGGCCATCTTTGGTATTAGAATGCCGACACTACGCCTGCACCTGGCGCAAGCTTCATGAATCCCAGGGATAGTCTTACTGTAGCACTTAGTAATATTTTGAGAAAAAAATTCAGCTTACTTAGTTTAGGGGTCTACTTAATGACATCTGAAGTACTGTTGTACAATTCCATTTCAAGCTAGAACTTCACAGACATTGTGCAAAATGGCATTTTCTGCTAAATTGTGCAATGGCCACCGCATCTAGCTTTTATTTGGAATATTTGGTATCAGGATTAGAAGAAGTGATGCATTTATGAGAATTTGTTCATAGAATCATGCAGACACAGTACAAAATCACTTATTAGTTTGTTATTATTTAGCCATCTAATGGGACGTGAGAAAGTGTTCTTGTTCAGGGAAAAAAAGCCATGCTGGAAGCCCCTGTAAGTTAAATAAGAGACTGAAGGTGCAGGATGGTGGGCCTGTTGAGAATGTAAAAAGAGAATAAATGGGAGATATCAAGGAAGCAATACAAGCTCTAGATATGTTCTGCTTGTCTGTATTAAATATAAATCTTATATAGTGGCTTACAAAATAAAGATAGAAAGTGGACTGGAAATGTAGTGGGTGAAAGGAGAGATTTGTTCTTATATGTTTATTGTCTGTTTGCTTGATTCTTATTTGTCACTTTTGCACTTTCTAGAGCTGTAATAGTTACCTTGATCAGTTTTGTGCAACAGTATGTAATGCCAGAATGCCCAGAATGCAACTGTTAGTCTGTACTGCATGGCAAAAGAAAATTGAGGGGAGTGACATCACTTTATTTCTGAAGAACAGTTGTGGTGTATAACACATTTGTATTAACTGCATATAACACTCAGTTATCCTAAACAAAGGTGCAGATGAAACCGATGGATTGAGTTCGCTCAGTGTATGCTTGCAGTACAAGGTACTGAGTGGGGAAGTTAAATATACCGGGTGGATGGGGAGAATCTTTTTTTAATCAGTTATAGCCAATAAAGAAAACATGTACTCCACAGCCAACTTGATTTTAATATGTAAAAGTAAAGTTATTCATGCTGCACATCAATTTAAATCTGTAGTTACACTCGGACAAGGCTAGAATTTCACAGCATGTGCTATACTAGATAGGAGCAGGGGATTATACTTGGCAGAGTGGGTGATATCTTTGTGTGCCATGTTCCACAAAGTACTCTAATCTGCATGGCTGCTTTATTCACTAGCAATGATAGTTACGCAGCAGTTAGTAAAACATGCTCCACATTCAATAGGAGTGAGTCATTTATTTTTAATCCATATTTACTGAAATGTTTTGAGGCTTAACAAAACATAGTAATGTATAAACATTTAATAAATATCAGTGTAAAACAATAAAAACCTAACAACTATATAGAAAACATCCACAGTTTAATACTTTTACATGCCAGCAGCTGTCACCCTGAGTATATAATTAGGAATATACTGAAGTCTCAATTTATGAGGCTTCGTAGGATCAAGTGCTGGCCCAAAAGGAACAAGAACTGGTCAAAAGGTTTTGTACCAGAAGTTATAAATATTGTAGTGTGGTGAATTCATTGAAAATGGTTGGTAGCCTTGATATATCTGAATTATTGAATTATAAACCCAAAAAAGTTGGGAAATCCCAACTTAGATTAGTTACCGATGATGGTAGTAATAAATCCTTTTTTATTGGCTTGGTTCAAAAACATCTAGGGATTTTGTCATCTGATGACATCTTGAGAAATATGATACCTTCTAAATGCCTTTTTTCATACAGAAGGGTAAGACATTGGGTGGATGGTTCAATCACTACAAAACATTTAGTGGAGTTGGAATAGATTCACAACAGACTACATTGGATGGTCAGCCTTTGTTAGGTTGTCAACCGTGTGGACATTGCAAGTTTTGCAAATTTGTTCACAAAACCAATTTACTTCTCACAACACTTCTCATGTTTATGATATTCATGTTTATGGAAATTGTGAGTCTGGCTGGGTGATTTATTTAGTTGCATGTCCGTGTTCCGCATTTTATATCTGATAAACTTCTCGTCCTTTGAAAATACATATTTCTGAAAATTTGAGTAATGTTAGATGTACCCATACTTCCATCGTTTTATATAAACACACTCTTAAGCATCCTACTGCTAAATTTAGTTTTGTTCTTATAGACAGAATCATGCTTAATAGGAGAGATAAGGCAGGAAGGCACAATATATTAAATACAACAGAAAAGAGATGAATTATAGGTTCATAGGTAGGTACTAGGCTATCGGCCCGAGGGCATATGTAAGCCTAGCCAACAAGGTTCCCTGGCTTACGCCACCCAAGAAAGTTATTTTCCTGTGCCACTGTCGAGCAGAGACACAGAAGTGATCCTCGGGGTGTATTTCCTATTTCCCATCCACTCATCAAGATTTTTCTTGAAGAGTGCTAATGAAGAACTTTGCTTGACATAGATGGGTAGCCTGTTCCAGAGTATGGGAAGTCTCTGGGACAGGAATCTATCCCTCCAGCATGTCCTCTTTATTGTGGTGAAAAGGTTTAGGTCCCTAGACCGTGTAGCTCAGAGGGATTGGGATTTCTTTAGGTGTAGAATATCCAACAGCTCTGGGTTTGACATTGCTTTATATGTTAGGCAGAGATCACCTCGGAGTAGGTGATATGCTACGGAGTAAAGCTGGAGTTTTTTGAGATGGTCAGTGTAGGGCATCTGTTTGAGGCCAGTAATCCTCTTTGTGAGGTACTTCTGTGGCCTTTCCAGCTGCTACAGATGTCTTGTGAGGTACATTCCAAAAGGAGCATTGTACTCTATAATGGGTCTAATGAGTGTCGAGTAGAGGGGAACAATGACCTCTTTTTTCCTGGATGAGAACCCTTTTATGATGAGGTGTGCCACATAGAAGGACTTCCTGACTACTGTGGCAATGTGACTATCAAAGGATAGACTACTGTCCACCTGAGTCCCAAGGTCTCTTATCACTCATTCAGTGTTAAGTAGACTGCTGTCTATGTAGAAGTTCATGGGGATGACAATGCACTTTTTTGCATTGAGCTTGATGCCATGGCTCTGACACCAGGCATCTGTCTCAGCGAGGCCCTTCTGTAGGATTTCCACATCATTTGGGGACTCGACTATGGTTCCTAGTTTGCAGTCATCTGCAAACTTCATTAGCCTGAGGCCTTCTGTGTTAGCCTGTACTTCAGAGATGTAGATACCAAACAGGAGAGGTCCCAGGACTGAATTCTGTGGTACTCCACTTGTCACTGGTTTGAGGTAAGATTTGGAGTGTGCAACTTTTACAGTGTGGGTCAGTTGGCAACCCATCTTGTTATGTAGGGATTTATGCCTAGTTTAGGGAGTTTAGCTATAATTCCAGAATGGGGGATGGTGTCGAAAGCCTTCGCGAGGTCAAGATAGGCTGTGTGAACCACCTTACCCTCATCTACGGCTTTGGTGACTGCCTCAAAGAAGTCGATCAGGTTCAGGAGGCATGATCTGCCTTTCACAAACCCGAACTGGGGGGGATCCAGGGTTTGGAGGTTACCAATGTCTTTGTTTATGAGTTCCATGATGATACATTCCATGGCCTTGCAGACCAGGCTCATCAGGCTAATAGGGCGATAGTTCCCAGGATCAGAGGTGGCTCTCCCTTTGTGGAGTGGGATAACTGTTGCTATACACCATTCAGTGGGCACAAAGCCTGATGTGAGGCTATGATTGAACATGGTGCTTAGGTGGGGAGCCAGTTCATTCTGAAGTCCATGTAAAATGCAGCCTGGGATGTTGTCTGGTCCCATGGATGCAGTGTTTTTGGCTTTATAGAGTGCAGCTTTTACCTGCGTAGTTGTGATTACAGGGACTCTGCATTCTTCCTGTGTAGATATGGGCTCTTTAGGGGGTGGGGGGGTTAAAGTTAGCACTGAACCTATCTGCCAGGATGTTGGCGTTATCAGTTGGTTCTGTAATTTTCATGCAGTTGTGCTGTAACTCAGAGCAGATCTGGGTGTTGCCATTGAGATTCTTGACATAGCTATAGAATGCTTTGTGACTGTCCTTAGAATCAGTGGCAATTTTGTTTTCGTAGCTAGCTATGGAGGATCTTATAAGGGATCTCAGCTTCTTCTTGAGGTTGACCAGGGAGCTCCTGCACTCATTGGATTTTACTCTCTTTTGCAGCAATTTCCTCCTTTTGTTGTACAGTTTGTTTATGGCAGGGGACCACCAGATTGGCTTCCTTTTTTTGGAGGATAGTGTCTTGGTTCTGTTTGGGATAGCACGATTCATGCACTCGTGTAAGTACTTATAGAATGCATTTGTGCAGGATTCAGCAGTCATAACTGTATTGTCCATCTGCATGGGTGTCATGAAGTTCACCACTTCTGTCTTAAGAAGCATGAAGTTGGCTTTGGAGAAATTTTTTACCATGGTTTCCTTAATGGGTGGGTGAAAGCGGGATGTGGATATCAAGGGTGATTAGCTTATGGTCGGATCGGACCAACGAGGAGTTGGCTTCAGGTGTGGAACACCGGTCACTCATGTTGGTAATGACTAGGTCTAGGATATTGTTGCCCCTGGTGGGGGTGTGGATAAGTTGATCCAGGGCATTGGAGTTTATGAATTCCAGAAAGTGTTGTGTGAAGGAGTTGGTACACGAGTAGTTTTCCCAGTTAATGGTGGGGTAGTTGAAATCGCCCATTATTAGGGTGTTTGGTTGAACCCTAATATTTTCCAGTACATCAAGAAAAGAGGAATGGGAATCTTGGGGCATGGGGGGGATCTGTAGCAAGCTACAATTTGGATTGCAGTTTTGCCCAGAGTTAGTTGCACTTGGATAACCTTGGCTGCATTATGCTGAGCAACTAGCCTGGAGGTGTGGATATCCTTAATGAATATGGACACACCTCAGCCTTTGGTGTTACGGTCCAGGTTTAATGTTTATTAAATTAGGAGGACTTTTTTTAAATAGGCTCAATGAAAATCTTTAACCACCAATGATAGGGAGACTTTGGATATTTAATTGTTTTGGGTATGATGTCAGTTATTGCACTGATGAAAATTTTGCCAAAACTGGTTTGCTGACTGTTTTTTATTTGATGGATACTATGCTGAGTGTTTTCTTCCTTGGTGGTTATTGAATGACTTTATAGTGCTGATTTTTGTGTGCTGGCCATTTGTCTTTTGGATTCAGTTTTTTGGCCAAGCACCGATTCTGTACTTGCGTGGATTTGATTGTAGAATATCTTTGTGTGCCATGTTCCACATAGTACTGTAGTCTGCATGGCTGTTTCATTCTCTAGCAATAATAGTTGTGCAGCAGTTAGTAAAACATGGTCCACATTCAATAGGAGTGAGTCATTTATTTTTAATCTATTTTTACTGAAATGTTTTAAAGATTAATACAGGGCAATGATGTATATACATGGAATAAATAACAATGTAAAACAATAAAAAACTGATAATGAGCAAAATACAATTAATATACAAAGCACAAACCATAAATTGAGTATGATAATATGCAGAAAAAGGCCAACATTTAAATAATTGCAACACTGGAACTGCAGCAAAAACTGAAACAGAAATATATCTAGAAGGCTCATAAATAACCATCAAGTAGAAAGAAAACAAAAAAAAAAAACATCTGGGTTAAAATACTTGATAAGAAAAGTTACTTAGCCATTGAAAACATTTCCATAAGTTATTCCAGCTGAGAGATTGAATATGAAATGTTGTCAAGAACTATAAGCTCTGAGATATGTAAAGGTTAAATTGTTCAGCCACAGTGGATAACTATATAATATTTTAATAAAGATGAGGTAATGATTAGAATCTTTAGTATATTTTCTTGAAGAATTTTTATGAGTAGTCTAAACTGGCAGTTTACAACAGAATGGACTAGTACATTTCTTAAGCTTAGATTTGAACTTTGCCCAAATTTTAAATACATACAGGCAGAACCACATTTTCTTCTGAGACTTGGGTGGGATTGTCATGGATTAGTAATATTTGCTTGTTTTATTTTAAAGCTCTACTACTGTAAATTTAATATAAAATATAAATGCTAAAAAAGAAATGTAAAAAATGTTTAGTATAGCTGCATCAGTTTCATTGCAAGTCTTACAAGATGCTGAAAAACCTGAAAAGCAAAACACTGTTTGGCTTGCGTTAAACATGCATTATGAAGAACTATATAATGTGCATATTAAATTTCTTAAAAGGGATACAACATCTTGATACAGACTATACATACTGTCAAACTGTACCGTTTTTGGAAAGGATTCACATGCTTTGCCCATAAGGAAGAATGGTGTGTTTCAGAATTACATTAAAGTACCACTAAAACAAATGTCTTACGTAAAGGTTTAGGAGATAGTAAAACGTACTTACTGAGCCATAAACAAGTGGGTTGGTTTAACAGTGTCAGACACATTGCATATGAATATTGGCATCCTCCAAATAATGCTAACTATAGCCATATATCCATGGGGCAAGTTATAAAATGCTAGGATTTTACTTACACACTCAAAATTATTAAGTAGAAACCCATAAACTAAAAAAAAATAAATACATCTCAAAAAGAGGAAATAACTAGAACTAATAATATTACCATCTATGTGCATATGTTGGTTATTAATTGCAAGCTGAAGAAAGGGGAAATGTCTATTTAGTTTATTTTTATTTATTTAAGTTTGACGACCGGGGAAGTCTACTGAGCCAAGAAAAGTCGGTTTTTAATAGAGACCCAGGGAGAAAGGCTCCACAATAATTGCAAGTTACATTTCACATGTTACAAAAGGACATAGTTCATACAGCTAATTAAACATTTACAGATAAGCTCCATAATATTTGCAAGTGGCTTGTCACGATGTTAGAAAAATGAAAAGACATAATTCAATACAGAAATTTCAACATTTACATAAAGTGAATATTTTGTTATAAACTCAATTGTAGGTTTAACATTTCAAAATATATAGGTACTAGCCATTTGTAGGTTAGGAAAATATTATGCATGGAGAAGGTAATAACATATTTCAGATTGGAGAGCATAGTACAATAGATATTAGAGAGATAATTAGTTTTTAGTAGGAGAGGGATTGTTTTGGGTGGGATGACATAATAATAGAGGTAGTTGGATGAGTCAGTGCAAGGTAGAATGATGGGGAGGGGTTTAAGTTGGAGCATGGCAAGGGCATTCCCATTTGTAAGAAATATGAGGGAGTAGCTGACATTTGAAGTTTGTATGGTTAGGTAGGTTGCGTAGGTGTGTGGGGAGGGAGTTCCACTGTTTAGCTAAAGAGTGGGACAGCAGTAGATGGCCAGGAGGTTGTGCAGATTTGTGGACCTGAAGGAAATTTTGGCTTTTGGATCAGAGTGAGGGGTTGGGAATGTAAGGGTTTAAGGAAGTAGCAAGAGCTGGGCAGTTGGCAGGTTTAAAGATGAGCTTGTGGGCAATGGTGAGTTATAGGTAACTGAGGTAGTTGGGTAGTTCAAGCCAGTTGAGGGTGAGGAGGGAGTGGCAGTTGTGGGATGAGTTTTTTGAATTGGTTGCAAATTTGGAGAGCTTGTGGTAGCAGGATTCAAATTTGGATCAAAGGCCAAGATGGAGATTGGTGAAAAGAGGGGCACCATCCATAAGGGAGGGGAGTAGGAAGGTGCATGCAAGAGTTTGACGGGTAGAGGGGCTTAGGAAGCGGTTGTGCCTGTAGAGGAAACCTAACTTTTGGTGGATTTTCTTGATTGTGGGGAAAATGTAGGTGTCAAATTTTAATTCTTCATCAATAATGATGCCAAGAAGCTTGGTGTTGGGAACAATTTTAAGGAAGGTGTTGTTTTGGCTCTGTATGGTGAATGTGGATTTATCAATGGAGTTTTTGGTAGGGGAAAAAACATTAGTTTGGTTTTATTTGCATTTAGTGCCAGGTGGTAAGACTACATCTAGGTTTCTGTTTTGGAGAAGGCTAACTGGGTTTTTGCTAGGAGCTCAGAGGGGGAGATTGCTGTGCAGATGATTGCTGAGTCATCTGCATATTGGATGATAGATGAGTCTGGGATGGATTGGTAAAAGTTGTTAATGAATAGGTTGAAGAGAAGAGGGCCAAGAACAGAACCTTGTGGGACACCTGTGGGAGTTGGAAGGAAGGGGGAGGTTGAAGTTTTCCATTGGATAGCTTGTTGGTGGTTGGACAAGTAGCTGGAAAACCAGGCAATGGTGGTGGGATAGAGGTACAGGGTGGACAGTTGGGGTATAAGTAGGGTGTGTGAGATGGTGTCAAAGGTCTTTGACAGACCTAAGAATAGTGTGGATACGAACTTGCCTGAGTCACGTTCGAGGTTTATGGTTTCAAGAAAGGAAAGAAGGGCATTCATGGTGCTGTGGCCAGGGTGGAAGCCGTGTTGGGTAGGGGAGAGGGGATAGTTTGTGTTAGGTGTGCCATGAGTTGTGCTTATATTGTTTTCTCTAGTATTTTAGAAAGAAGGGAAAGGATGGCAATAGGCCTGGTGGTATCAGTATTTTTGCCACATTTGTGGAGGGGGATGATGTAAGCATGGCGCTAGATATAAGGGACGTATGATTCTTGTATGGATCTAGTTATAAGAATAGAGATGGGATAGGCAATGCTGTCTGCAGATTGTTTGAGGAAGGTGGGTGGAAGGTTATCGGGTACATTGCGACAGGGTTTGAGTTTGAGGAGAAGTCTTTTTATAGTGCTTGTGGGGATGAGCTTGAGGCAGAAGGATGTGGAGGAAGGTTGATGACTGGGGTGGTGGTTGGGCCAGGAGGGGGTGGTGGTGGAGGAGGGGGTGGTAAGGAGGCTGATAGTTTAGCTATGCAGTCTATGAAGAATGAGATGAACTGGCTGGCTGTTTCAAGGTTGGAGAGGTTGGGGTCTAGGCAGGGGTTTTCTTTGTTGCCTGGATGCAGCATGGATGAGATGGAGTCCCAGAATTTGTTGGGATTTGTTGAGTGCAAGGACTGGAGTTTGGAGTAGTGAGCTTTGCAGTCTAATTATTAGTTTTTTGTTGAGTTTCATAGCTGCTTTTAGTCTAGGAGGGTGTTAGGGTTTTTAAGTATTTGATATTGTTTCCATTTTTTGTCTCTTTGGTGCAAGGCTAGTTTAGTATCTAAATGGAGTAGTTAATTTGTTAAATGAGGAAACTACTTTGAAAAATATAGGGGAGATCAATAAAGACTACATGGATTCATTTTCTGTGTAGGCATAGTGGCATGGAGCTTACACGAAAATAAGCAGCTGTGCAAACCAGTAAACGTAGCTGAGAGGCATGCACAAGTGTGCGAACACAGACGTCTCCATGGCATGCACATCACCTCATAAGCAGGTGAACTGTATGCAAATGAGGGTGTTGGAGCAATCCATCAAGCAGATAGGCAGTCCTGCAGACCCCGTGTTGGTGTCCGAAGTGCAGTGGGAAAATTCCATGTACATGAGATAAAAAAGCGAGCAGGGGCTGTAAAAGCCCAGTTAGAAGAACAGAAATAGCATAGCAGACACAGATATGTGCAAAACTATGCCCTGTGTGTCCAAAAGCTAATGGAAAATAATTTAAAATAATTATTTTTTTTAATACTCATGTTATGTTTGCAAAGTATGCCGTTATGCAAAACGAAAATATTTAAATGTGTAAAAACGAAAAAAAAAAAATGTGATAATAATGCACTATAGGGCCTTGCATGGAGTATGTACAATGGTAGATTTCTGTGGTTGCTAAGGAGGCAGGGTCTGGAATAGTGTAGTTTCCTGGTTGTGTGCATGGATCTGTATGCAAATGAGCTGGAGTTACTGAATAGCAAAAATTGGTATCCATGCCCACAGCACAGATCATATGCATGTAGTCCCAGAACCATGTTGGTGTCCACAGAAGAGGTAGCTGACAATCAAAGGGGTGTGTGTCTGTATTTCTTTAAGCACATTGGAGCTCAGCGGGGCCTGTTTGCATGCTGCACTACTAAGCTGAGCAGGGGGGGTGTCCAGTGCCTGCTAAGCTTTGTTTAACTTAGGGGTGCATGTTTTAGATAGCTTGAGTGTGTTTGCATAGCACGCTGCTGTGCTGAGCATGCCCATTTATGGGGGTGTGTTCATTGAGTGCTGAGCTTTGTTTATATCTGTGGCTCAGGTTTGCACATCACGCCACAGTGCTTAGCGGAGAGGGCTGTTTAAAAAAAAAAAGAAAAGAAAATTGCCTGGGAAAGCCAATCATATATAAATTACTGATGACCCCTGTACCACTTAAATTGGGCCATTAAAACACTGATAATGATGTACTTGGCAGGTGGAGTGCATCACAGATAGCCAATCACACAGGCTATACCTACAGCAGAGCACAAGAAAAGTTGCATACACTGTACAATCTAATTTCACCCCCATACTCTGCACCAGTGGAGAACAAATGTGGGAGTTTTAACTAAAGCAATGCTGGGGTCTGTTGCAGCTCTGCTACATCTGTATATGCTAGATGTTGAGGTCAGTGCTGATGCTGCTGCTGACAATAGGCCTAGACTGAGAAGGAGGAAGAGTGTTCAGGCCCAGGGTAACCTTCCATGAGCTACATGAGCTGGAGAATATAGAGCACTACAGGGTAGTCAGGGATATACTGCAAGAACTCACTGAGCTTTGCTGCCCTCAACACAGACCCAGAACCAACAGGGGGAAACCATCCCAGTGGAAACAAAGGTATGTGTAAGCTTTAGGATACTAGCTACAGGTACTTTCCTAAGACCAAGTGGGGACATGGGGGTCTCACAGCCATCACCATCCAGGGTAATCCACCAGTTTCTAGATGCCATGCTCACACATGTCAGTGAGCACATTTATTTACCCCATACCCCTGAGTAGAGGGCTAGCAGTATGCAACTCTTCTACCATGTAGCATGCTACCCTGAGGTGCTGGGTGCCATAAACTGTATTCATGTACACATCAAAGCACCACCCGTTGAGGACGGTAGAGTCTACTTCAACCGCAAGGGGTATCACTCCATCAACTGCCAGGTCATGTGCAATGCCCGGGGCATTATCATGAATGTGTGTGCTGACAGCCCTGATAGTTATCACAACTCCCATATTTGGCATGCATAACAGCTGTACCAGCTGTTTGCCAGGGGGGCATCCAGTGCGGCCATCGACCGGAGGATGCTGGCTATGCACTGGAACCATAGATGATGACATGCATCAGAAATGCATGCACACACACTGAAGAATGCCATAATAAGGCACACACACAAACTAGGAACATTGTAGAACATGTGTTTGGGCTGCTTAAGTCATAATTCTGGTGCCTAGATATATCTGGTGAAGCTCTGCAGTACTCTCCAGCCACATGTGCACAGATGTTCACAATATGTGCCATGCTACATAATATGATCCTGTGGAAACAGCTGGGCAGGATGATCAGAGGGAAGGGATACACAGCCCCCCATCAGTGCCTAGGTTCAGACAGCCACACCCACAGTGGGACTCAGAGGAGGAGCCCCCTGAAGCTGTCCCTGTAGGCAGATGTAGGCATGTCCAGTATGCCCTGGCCTTGGCCGAGAGACAACGCAAAGCACTTGCACTGACAACCTAGGGTCCTAGGGACTGACACCTTACTCCGGCTCACATATATAGTAAAAAAGATGCCAGCCAGACCACACAACCTGTACCTAACCATGTATTGGCTGTGTACTGTGTGCATTAGACAGAGTCAGCCCTGAAACACAGGTCTCTCAACCACTGCATTCACAAGGTAAGTCACTATCCTATACAACAAATGTACAGGGTACTAGACTATGGCAGCACATGTATGGACCTGCTGCATGTATGCAAGGGAACAGAGTGAGCTACTGGGCTATTTACAGAGAACTAACAGCTACTTGGGACAACAGGTACTCTGTCCAAGACTGGGTGCCCCATAATTTGCATTAGGCCACATGGCTAGAAATTCCACTGCATTATGCAAGGGAAATGTCAAACAGTGGGGTCATAGGACAAATGCACGACTGTCAATGGCAGAGTCCCCTACCCCCAGCACATCAATGTTCCCATACAGCTGCAGTAACAGTATGTTTGCAAGGATATATCAGTAGACCACACAATTCCAGGGCTGTCACATGGCCACATGTTGTATTTTCCACAAAATGCAGGGGGTCACAGTGTATGTCTGTATGCTGTTGACAGTGTGAGGAATTAAACTGCACTTTCTGGAGGCTAGTGTGGCTCACTGGACTAAGGATATTTGTATGGTTGATGATGTTGATTGTTTGAAGCTGGCCACACCTACAACTTTTGCATATGAGTTACTCGTATGGTAGGAGTCCCACAGACTGTCGTAACACTGTAATCTGTTACTGCAAGGAAGCTGGACACAGCAAGAGAAAATAGGGGGACCGAGGTCCAAACCTACAAACATTATACATGCTCTGAGTAACCTAGAAGGTGGCTAGTATAACAGCAAGTTGCAAGAGA
This sequence comes from Protopterus annectens, assembly GCF_019279795.1. Lineage (NCBI taxonomy): Eukaryota > Metazoa > Chordata > Ceratodontiformes > Protopteridae > Protopterus > Protopterus annectens. The sequence goes on from NC_056731.1 coordinate 1,375,241,420, forward strand.
TCAGATAAGCTGCAGTATGTAAAGGCCATCACTTAACTGTGTCAGTACTTATAACAATTCAGTGAACTGCATTTTATAGTATATTACCAGAAAAACACAACTGTACGAGGAACACAGCAGACCTATGGGATGGAATGCTGGACATTCTGCAAAATCATGTACAGTGAGAGGTATGAAGAATGTCACCCTGTGTGCGATGTTACATCATGTACCCCAGTCACATCATACCTCTCAACCTCTTACAGCAGGGAATCTGGACAAAGTCATAAACAACAGTGGGACAAAGGCCCAAATATAAGGAGAAGGACTGACTATTGGCCAGACAAATGTGGAAAGTTGATAGAATAACAGGTCTTGCATTAGCATGAATCCCCTGATGTGTATGGAGTCAGTAACTCAAATGTCTCTCATCATTTCCTAATGTCAGTCTATAATGTTTTGTCTTTAATGTGCCAGAAAAATCACAATGCTATGTAAAACATACCAAAAATATGACTCAAAACTCTATACATTCCATTACAATCTGTACACTTGATAGGTATGGGTCACATATTACGTTCACCAAACACCCGGGAATGCCTTGGACAAAATGTCAGGGAGGTGCTGGATGGTGGAAACAGGTCCAGCAGCCAGTTGGCTGCAGCACACAAAATCTTGGACTGGAGTACAGATAAGTTTGGCCTGGAGTCACCTTGTAAGTACTGACAGTTACACTTAGCATGCTCCAACACTTAGCTAACTTGAGCCCTGTCTGTTGCCTCATCTGCCCAAAGACCTGTTATGTGGAAATATGTCTGTACAGTCATACAGCTACGTATACATATCTGTCTCTCCCTATCCCCCTTACACTTGTTTAGTGTCTCTGTCAGTATGTTGCACACACACACACACACACACACACACACACACTCATATATATATATATATATATATATATATATATATATATATGTGTGTGTGTGTGTGTACATATATATATATATATATATATATATATATATATATATATATATATATATATATATAATAACAAGATGTATATATAGCTATATAAAGTACAGTGATACACAGATTCCACACATGCATCTACAGAACACTTTTATATTACTAACACACACAACTCCATTTAAGGAGACAACCCTGTTATTCAGATTTAGATAGATATGGGCAGGGATGTATGAATGTCCCCACATACCTCTGACTGCTAGGGTTATCTGCACATACACATCACAACAGCCATCTGATGGCACCAGACCAAGGCCGCAACAGCACATAATCCACTCACCCACAGACCCCTGAGCCTGCAGGCTGTCACCCTGCAGACAGACATAGGTATGCATGTGGTATAATGTACAACGGGTGCAACGCACTCCTTGGGCAGGCCATATTGTCCTTGACCACATGTCTACCTATCAAACTGCGAACAGTCACATACAGCCACACTGGTAGGTGTACACACATAGCAGGGATATGACTAGGTATCCCACCCTTAGGACACTAGATACAATAACAGTACCAAGCAGTATCACTCTGCTGGCCACACATGCTGTCTAACACAAGGTCACTTAGTGTACTCCACAAGTACTGTACCTGCAAAACCTATACAACAGATATAACCTGTGGCATGTGTGATAGGTACTGTGAGCTGTTGTGTTAACACTAGTTAGGTAGGAGTTCTAATCTCACATCCACCAACTCTGTGTATATCAATATATCCCCTCACAACACTATGGACATGCTCATATGCGTTGTGTCTGTGCAATGATATGCATTTTTGGCCCTGTCACTTGTTGCTGGCCTCTAAATTCCCTCCCCTACAAGGCCTGCTGATGTCATTCACCTAAAGAGCACTGGCTGACAGTGTAGTAGCAGATAAGCAGTGTGGCACATGCGATAAGTGCTGCAATCTATAGTGTATAATACTAGATAGGAAGGAGTTCTAATCTCACTGCATAAAACTCTGTGTGTGTGAATATATCCTTTTGCAGCACTTCAGATAAGCCCCTATGGGCTATCTCTGTGGAATAGTTATGCATTTTATGCCCACTGACTAGCTGCTGGCCTCAACAGTGGCCTCCCTTACAAGGTCTGCTGATGTCATCCACTTTAAGAGAACTGGCTGAGAGTGTAGTAGCAGAAAAACAGCGTGGCACATACGATAAGTACTGTGAGTTATCATGTGGAATACTAGATAGGTAGGAGTTCTAATCTCACAGCATCCCACTCTGTGTATGTGTGTACAAATATGCCCCCTAACAGTGTTGCAGACGTGTGCATGTGGGCAACCCCTGTGCATTGGTTATGCATTTTATGGACCTGTGACTAGCCACTGGCCCTAAATTGCCCTCCTCTACATAGGCAAAATTGATGTCTGCCACCATTTACAGTTGTACGTGCAGGCTACTCAGGTGACATTTATCTACGGTAGTAGAGTGTGCCACAGGGTATGAGAGCATGATGACTTTGACTGTCCCCATTGTCCCTGACACATTGTTCTACACATATGCACCTAGGGATCCATGCACATATACTGGCATACCTTGCTAATGTCATATCTCTGCTGTGCTGCCTTGCCATCCTGTGCCACTGTATTGCCACCATGTGTCCAGAGTTGCACCACTCAGACACCCGGGACAAAAACATACACAGCTGCGTTCTGTAACACTACCACCAGTGTACCAACAGGTAACAAAGATACACTATGTATGATATGTAGTCCTGACACATGCCAGCATACAGTGCTTGCTGTGGCCCAAAACAGCTGCTGTGGCCTAAAACTACTGCACTACACAAACACATGTAAAGAAATAGTCACCCTGTGCATCAGACACTTATATGCAGTTCCCTGCATCAATGGCATGGATGGCAGGGATGTGGCACAGGTATCATCACATGCACAGGGTGTGGTGTGGGGGTGCCGTTGGCCTAGGCTGTGCTGAACAGTTGGCAGGATGTGTTTGAGTCAGGAAGGGGTGCTGGTTACATGGGCCATGGAGAGATGTGGTGTGAGTCTGTAGGTAATCTGCATGTGACAGTGGTGTTGAAGTGTGTGCATGTACACAGTCAAGCTCAGTGCTAGCTATTCACATGTGTATGGTGGACAGCTGTGGACCATATATGGCAGAGTGGACAATTCACCATCTCTAGTCATGAACATGGGAACTGGATTCACCAGGAGTAGCATGGGCAGCATCATGTCAAGGTCAGATGTGGTGTTGTACCTGATGGTGACTGCTGTCTGCTGTTTGCTGGGCCTGTGTCCCCCAGTGGGCCATCCAGGACCACATGCCCATGGCCTGCCACATCAGGGTGTGGATAGCACACCTCTCTCTGTAGCACTGGAAGTACTGGCACTACAAGAAATTGAGTGTGCATGGCCATGTGGACTCCCAGCAGATGGTGTTGCGGGCCTATGTCCATGTGTCCAGCACCCAACCACATGTTCCAGTGCAGATAACATGAGCTCAAAGACAGAGCCCACTGTCTGTCAACTACATCAGTGAAACATTCCATGGCATCACCCGTGTGGAGGCAGTCACGGATGTCAGACTGTGTTGCATCCATCACCCTAAGCATCCATCTGGCATTGTGTTCAGCTCATGTCTGTGCCTCCTTGACAGCCCAAAACATGCGGTGAGTGACTTGTGATGTGACAACTGCAACAGGAGGTGGAAGGGCAGCACTCCTCCTTTGAGCTCCCTGTCAATCCACCTGTGTGTGACTTTGACAGCTCTCTGACTATGGCAAGTGTCTACACTCACTAATGCCATAGTCCTCACACTGTCCAGTACTATGTTTCCACCTTCTGACTGTCTAATATTTGTGGCCTCTGGTGACTGGGTATGTGTAGGGATACTGACTCTGTGCGAGGACAATGGGAGCAGAAGAGGGATGTCAACCTCTGGGACAGATTCAGTCACTGACAACCTCACCTGTGCCTCATTATGGCCACCATCATCAGAGTCCATCGAGGCACTAACATCAGGTTGTGAGGGGGACAAACTCCAACTACCCTGTTCACCTGTGAGAAGCAAGACAAAAGCAGTACATTACCACCTGCACTATTATGTATGGTAGTCCACACAGACTCATACAGATGTGGATCCACAACTGCATTACATGTCCCACATCTTCTCATCTATGATCCTATGCACAACGCACCCACTCAGAAGAAGATACACAGAAAACCCAGGCCCTGTGTAACATGCATGTCACCTACATCCGTGTAAGATTGCCAGTTCAATACACCTGTGAGGTATTCAATATGACAGTGTATGTGACAGAACAACACATAAAACCCAGTACACCTATCGTGACATTGATATGCCAGTTGTAGTAGCACTGCCTCAAGTATGTACCTTCTACCTATTATGTTTAAATGGGCATCTTGGAGTAATTGCCTCATGCATAGCATGTGGTGTAGTTGTGCATAAGTGTAAGTGCAAACATGTTCATGTTTATACCAATGCACACCTGTCATTCCCTAGGCTATGCACTGTAGTTAACTGCTCTGAATTAGAACATACAATTATTCTACTTTGGCTAAGCACAACTTTGTGCAAAAGGCAAATGACAGCCCTTAACATTCATAGGGTATATGTGATCTGGAAAAACAACATTATCACACTTACCAGGTACAGGACTATGAATGCCAGCTACACCTGATGGACCTGTGAAAAAAGTGAGGGAGACATAATGTTAGGAACACCAAATGTAGCAGTGTTACAAGGGATTATGTGCTTATATCCACATGTACAGTAGCTAATGTGATACTGGCTATATTGCTGAAATTCTGAGCATGTATGCACAACTGTGGGTGAAAGCCAACCCCCCCCCAATGCAAATAGACCTGACACTCATGTACTGGTCTGTAGAGCCTGCACAATGACTGCTAATGTATTATACTGGTGAACACAGTGAGCTTACCTTGATGCTCCTCTGATGTGGACGCTGTGGTAACCACCTCCAGGATGTACGGCATGATTGGCTGGGAGGTGTGGGTTGATCCTAGGCTCACCAGGAATTCTTCTGTGGCTGACAGGGGTTGTTGTGTTCTAGGCTCTCCACCAGTGGCAGCATGATCCCTGACAACAGCAGCTGCCCTTTGACATGCAGCATTGACCATGTCTGTGGCCCAGTGTCGAACCTGCTCATAGGTTCTGTCCTGTTGGCCAATATCATTAACAGCCCTCACAAGGTTGTACCACAATGCTGCCCACTGTTCTTGATTATGACGACCCCTTGACAGCAGAATGTGATGGTTGAGTCTGATGGCATGCAGTATAGCGTCATTTTCTGCAGATGAAAATGGAGGATGTCTCTATCAATACATTGTACCTGCAAGACAACAACAGAGAACAAATTACTGGACCAAATACATGGGTGTCCACTATGTACAGACCCTATAAAACCATAATGGCCTGCACTATCCACTGCTTTATCACACATCATACCCCACAATTTGTAAACTCACAACATGTGTGGCTATCACCATGTTAGTAGCAATACTGAATAATGTCCCAGTGTGCTGGGACAGATTCTGATGTATAACTGCAGTGTATTGTGATGTGTCCCCTGTGTGCAAATCCCCACTAATATGTGATATGGCCACTATCGGACAAATAGCAGTGTGCTATTCCAACAACTATATGGGGACAGTCCATCCACACCAGTGTGCCACCATGACAGACAGCAATGCAAACCTGTTGTCGTATATGTTCCCTGTAGACAGCATACCTCTCCACTATGCAGATGTTTGCAGAATGTCCCCATGTTTGCTGCATAGCTGTGGTCCTTCTTGCACAAGCTTGTGCATGTCTGACAAATGGTTGTCCATTGATTGATGGTTGCTGTCAGCCAGCTGACACAGAATCTAAGTGTCACCTGTCAGACCACTCAGACAATACTTATCCTACAATAATATCTGTTACTCTAATCACATTCCTACTTTGTATGGCCAATATATCTACTGTGTCACTGAGTTTGGGCCTTTGTTGCCCCATTAAATATGGCTTTGTCCTGATTTTTTACTAAAGGTTGAGAGATATGTTAGGCATAGCTCTCAACCAGACAGGGACGAATGTTCACAAAACAGGGACTTAGCCTGAGGACATCAGGGACATGCATGGACAGTTTGACAATGTTCATACTATTTATGTGTGACACTGACAGACTGAGAGGAGGTGAATTACAGTACATAGTTCAATGTTACAGGAGTGTACACCCTTATTTAGTGTCACTATGTCTGACGTATAATCCACTTTCTTTACTACAACAGCCTACCATTGTAAGAGGGATGGACAGAGACAAAGCAGAGATGTGATTCAAAGCAGAGGCAATTTACAGGCATGCCTGTAGGTACAGCAGAGTATCAGTGACATGTCATTACCTTAGATGTAATACAGGCCTACTGTTGTAATCCCTATTCTGCATACCTCCATTCTCCCATATGCATCCATTTTGTATAGGGAAATGTAGTACACACCTGGTAGAGAGATGTATTCCTTGTATTGAAGCATTCCTCTGCAAATGCTTGCACATACACTGTCTGTGTGAGTAAAACCACATACATACCTGTTTCCCATAAACAGTTCAATATATCAGGCCTTCATATAGGCCTTGGCCCCCTTTTAGTTTTTGGAATGGACATTAATGAGGTATGGAGACTACAGCATACTGTCCATTCTAGAGATGTATGATGTATGGCCACAGTTTTGCCTCACATGTTTGGTCAGTGTCCCATGACAGTGTAGTCATCTGGCAGGTCACTGGCAAACATTGTGGGTTGAGATCAGAAGGGGGAGAGAGACATGTGAGTGTCATATATCATAACCAGCAGTATATGCATGGCAATGCAGTAGCTGCTATTGCATCAATGTACTATCTTTATAGGGGCAAACTGTGAAACATGTCCCTATCTCTGGGTCTTTGGCCCCCCCCCTCCTTTATGTATGATTGTGACTGGATCCCTTGTTATAGGGGGTTGGGAGGTATGGTCAGTCAGCAGCAGCCACCTTAACTTATAGTTGTGTATGCTCTAGGCTGCAGCTGCTGCTGCAGCCTAGGACACAATGGGGGGAGTGTGAACACTCTGGAGGCCTGCAAGCTATACCTGTAACTGTGGCAGCTGTGACAGCCCAGTTGTTACAGCAAAACCAAGGTAAGGATATCCATCACAGTCTAATTGAGGCATGTGCTTAAGGTACATCTGTCATGCAATAGTGCCAATAGCGGAGTAGTAGGTGAGATATACTTAGGATATATGAATATGTGCAGTATGTCCCTACCTGCAGACCTGTGACTTACAAAAATGGGTAGCTAATACTTCAGTAACAGTAACCTATGGGGATTAAAACTGCAAGAGTCAGTCATTACTTGCTGCGTTCACTACAATGTAATTGAAGTGTAACACACTGGATTCAAACCCAAGACTGTGTGTGGTAAAATGGTCTACAAGCAAAGCCCTTAACACACTGAGCTACTGAGGCAGTGCTACAGCAGGTGTATTTTCCAGATATATGTGGTGACATACAGGCTGTGACATGCATCCATCAGTATGTGCATGGCTTTCAAAGGCAGTTGTTCTGCAGCAGGGTCCCATTTGAACATTTGTACTGTGCTACTGATGCCTTAGCAGGTGTGTTTGAAGATATTCACAATAAAAGGGAACATTTACCTGCTATCGCAGGCCTCATGTACTGTCACTATTATTTATTTGGCTGTATATTGGTACATTTCTGCATCAGAGTCCCAGATACACTCCCATTTGTCACACTAGGTTTGATTTCAGTCTGTCAGTGGCAAGCAGTATGTATTGCTGGAAACATTAGCTTTTTATCAAGCTCTGTGTGGCCTAGTGGTTAGTGCAGTAGACCCTAACTGACAGGTGCCCGTGTTTGAGAATTGGCAGAGGTGATTATTTTGTACATCTGCCTAATACTGTCAGAAACACATAAGATCATTCTTCTTCTTCTTCATTCGGCTTTTCCCGGTTAGGGGTCGCCACAGCGGATCATCTGTCCGCTCATGATTGGCAGTGGAGTTTTACGGTGTTGAGTTGCAAGCCCAGCACCCAACCTTCCACAGAAGGCACACACATGCACACACTCACACCAATTTAGAGTGTCCAATCCACCTGCTGCATGTCTTTGGGATGTGGGAGGAAACCGGAGCACCCAGAGAAAACTCACGTGACCACAGGGAGGACATGCAGACTCCACACAGAAGGCACCCCAGCCGAGAATCAAACCAGAGAACCTCTTGCTGTGAGGTGGCAATACTAACCGCTGCTCCACCATGGCTGCCCAGAAACACATAAGATCATTAAGACACATTAAAACACTTTTAACTGGGTTTGAAGGGCGTTTTGCAACCCTCCGCTTAGCTCCACTCAAACCCATGCTAAAAATTTAAAAAGAAAAGAAAAAGGGGGTGATAGGACAGTGGTGAAATGGGGGCAAGCAGGGAAAAAAAACATACTGAAAGTCAGGTAGAGATGTGCAGAATGGGTGTAGGGAAGAGCCATAGCTTTCCATTTCTTGTACAGCAACAGCTTTGCAGTTTGTCAGATTTTGTAGATGAATTTGGATTCTTGAACCCTCGAGAGAGGGGTGAGGACAACATAACTGTGTTGTCAAGCCAATTGAACCAAATTAGTTGTGTTCAGTGGACACGTGTGCAGAATGGGGAGCAATGTATGGGGCGATACTTTTTCTTTTGTGACACAGCTGCCCCTTTTTCTTTTTTTTTAAGGAGTGAGTGGAATTTTGGGGAAAGGATATAGATACATTTGGGGAGGTAAGTTGGGTAGGAGAGGATGCAATTGCAGACAGACAAGACAGACAAGACAGCAGACAGGGGCGGTGTGTGACACATGAAGGGATAAACACCTTGGATGGGAAGGATGTTGTGGAATCTGAGAAACATGTACCGCCAGACGGCAGCAGGGTGACTGAGATCCCCACCCATGGGCAGTCAACACTGCTCCTTCACTGCCCCAAAGGTGGCTGTGCTGGAGGCTGGGTGCCAGGGCCAGTAGGCCCCACCAGGTTGTCGAGTCTGTCCTCAATCTGGTGCAGGCATTGTTCATAGCTCCTATGAACTATCCTGCACACCATAGCTGGTAGTTGATCTTGGGTGACTACCACCAGGTTGTCGAGTCTGCCCTCAATACAATCTACCACACCTCTGTCACTACTCCTAGGGGGGATGGGCCTCGTCCCCTGAGGTGGTTCCATCCAAAGATGGTGCAGTACCAGCAGAGGAGGCACCACCGGCCTGGGTCCCAGACACACTGTTACCCGGTGCCACATCTGGCTGAGGTATGGTGGGTGGATCAGCAGGAACCAGCCTACCCTGTTGTGTTGTGGTGATAGAGGTATGGCAATGTGTATAGGTTAGTTATGAAGAAAACAATTTGTTAGAAATAACAGCATGCCAGAACACTGGATATAACCCAATCACATTTCAATGCATATTATATGGAACACAACAATACATAACATAACAGTCAGTATATTAAATGCATGCCAATAACAGTTATGGCATAAGGCCAACAATATAAGTAATTCAATAAGATATGTTAATATGCAGTCATTAAAATGCATAACAATAATAAATCACATGCCCCAAAATAAATTGTCATGTAGCAACAGATGTGAATAGTAAACCATACCCAATGGAAAAGAATAATAAATAAATGAAGATAATGGGTGGGGAGAGAAAGAAATACATAGTCCATTAATATCATTATAGACTATTTCATGGAGAACAGTACTGCTATCTACTCTACAGGTCTGTCCTTTCTTTAAAGTTACAAGTGGACATTAGCTGCTTTAGCACATACATACCTCTCAAGCTATCTGCATGTTGCAGTATGGCCCAAGCCATAACAACTGCAGGTAGTAACTACATCAGGTGGAACTATATAACTACCAAGGTGTACTGTGGGCTACTGTAGTGATACATTCCTGGTGAGATACTCATGTCGATGGTAAATGTGTGACAGAGGTATTATGCACTACTAATTACATTCTGTGACAGCGTGACACTTGAGAGACATGTATGTGTAGAGTACAAACACTATACTACTATCATAGGTTCATAGGTTCATACTAGGCTATCTGCCCTAGGGCATTTATAAGCCTAGCCAGAATGTGTTTGGCTTTCACCACTCATTTTAAATTTATTTTGCTATGCCCTTTTTCGAGGTTAGTATACTGTGCCTCTGTCTAACAGTGACACAGAAGTGATACCCGGGGTAAACCTATGATCTCCCATCCACTCATCAATATTCCTCTTGAAGAGAGTCAATGAGGGACTCTGCCTAACCTGGACTGGGATTTTATTCCAGAGTGAAGGGAGCCTCTGGGTTATGAATCTGTCCCTCCAGCATGTCCTATTTATTTCAGTGCTGAGGTTCAAGTCTCGAGCACGTGGCTCGATGGGATTTGGATTTTCTGAGGTGCAGCATGTCCATTAATTCCGGGTTGGACATGGCTTTATACGTCAGGCACAGATCGCCTCTGAACAGGCGGTATGCCACTGAGTAGAGCTGGAGTTTCTTTAACCGGGCAGCATATGGCATCTGTTTGAGCCCTTTGATCCTCTTAGTGAGGTACTTTTGGGGTCTTTCCAGTTGCTGCAGGTGTCTGGTAAGGTACATCCCAAAAGGGGCATTGTACTCAATTATGGGCCTGATGAGGGATGAGTAAAGAGGCACGATGACCTCCCCTGATCTAGATGTGAATCCCTTCATGA